>NC_092168.1:31707183-32032183 GCF_045791955.1 Oncorhynchus clarkii lewisi | reverse complement strand
ATATAAAAACTGTGTTGTGAATATAAAAACTGTATTGTGAATATAAAAACTGTATTGTGAATATAAAAACTGTATTGTCAATATAAAAACTGTATTGTGAATATAAAAACTGTATTGTCAATATAAAAACTGTGTTGTGAATATAAAAACTGTATTGTGAATATAAAAACTGTATTGTGAATATAAAAACTGTATTGTCAATATAAAAACTGTGTTGTGAATATAAAAACTGTATTGTGAATATAAAAACTGTATTGTGAATATAAAAACTGTATTGTGAATATAAAAACTGTATTGTGAATATAAAAACTGTATTGTCAATATAAAAACTGTGTTGTGAATATAAAAACTGCATTGTCAATATAAAAACTGTATTGTGAATATAAAAACTGTGTTGTGAATATAAAAACTGTATTGTGAATATAAAAACTGTATTGTGAATATAAAAACTGTATTATGAATATAAAAACTGTATTGTCAATATAAAAACTGTGTTGTGAATATAAAAACTGTGTTGTGAATATAAAAACTGTGTTGTGAATATAAAAACTGTATTGTGAATATAAAAACTGTGTTGTGAATATAAAAACTGTATTGTGAATATAAAAACTGTGTTGTGAATATAAAAACTGTATTGTGAATATAAAAACTGTGTTGTGAATATAAAAACTGTGTTGTGAATATAACAACTGTGTTGTGAATATAAAAACTGTGTTGTGAATATAAAAACTGTATTGTGAATATAAAAACTGTATTGTCAATATAAAAACTGTGTTGTGAATATAAAAACTGTGTTGTGAATATAAAAACTGTGTTGTGAATATAAAAACTGTATTGTGAATATAAAAACTGTATTGTGAATATAAAAACTGTGTTGTGAATATAAAAACTGTATTGTGAATATAAAAACTGTATTGTCAATATAAAAACTGTGTTGTGAATATAAAAACTGTATTGTCAATATAAAAGCTGTATTGTGAATATAAAAACTGTGTTGTGAATATAAAAACTGTATTGTGAATATAAAAACTGTATTGTGAATATAAAAACTGTATTGTGAATATAAAAACTGTATTGTGAATATAAAAACTGTATTGTCAATATAAAAACTGTATTGTCAATATAAAAGCTGTATTGTGAATATAAAAACTGTATTGTGATTATAACAGAAAATGGGTTCATCCTTAAATAATCCAAAAACACCTATGGGAATGTGTCTCTGGTTCCTTTCACTAAAGGTTAACAACATCAGCTTTGTGAATATGTACCAATAAGTACACTATAAACCACAATATTATATTAAATAAAATGAGTGCAGTGAAGAGATTCACAGCATCATGTGTTTTCACTGTAGGTGATGAACCTGTGTTTCTCTGCTGCTGTGTTTTCACTGTAGGTGATGAACCTGTGTTCTTCTGCTGCTGTGTTTTCACTGTAGGTGACGAACCTGTGTTTCTCTGCTGCTGTGTTTTCACTGTAGGTGACGAACCTGTGTTTCTCTGCTGCTGTGTTTTCACTGTAGGCGATGAACCTGTGTTCCTCTGCTGCTGTGTTTTCACTGTAGGTGACGAACCTGTGTTTCTCTGCTGCTGTGTTTTCACTGTAAGTGACAAACCTGTGTTTCTCTGCTGCTGTTTTCACTGTAGGTGATGAACCTTTGTTTCTCTGCTGCTGTGTTTTCACTGTAGGTGATGAACCTGTGTTTCTCTGCTGCTGTGTTTTCACTGTAGGTGATGAACCTGTGTTTCTCTGCTGCTGTGTTTTCACTGTAGGTGATGAACCTGTGTTCTTCTGCTGCTGTGTTTTCACTGTAGGTGACGAACCGGTGTTTCTCTGCTGCTGTGTTTTCACTGTAGGTGATGAACCTGTGTTTCTCTGCTGCTGTGTTTTCACTGTAGGTGATGAACCTGTGTTTCTCTGCTGCTGTGTTTTCACTGTAGGTGATGAACCTGTGTTTCTCTGCTGCTGTGTTTTCACTGTAGGTGATGAACCTGTGTTCCTCTGCTGCTGTGTTTTCACTGTAGGTGACAAACCTGTGTTTCTCTGCTGCTGTGTTTCACTGTAGGTGATGAACCTGTGTTCCTCTGCTGCTGTGTTTTCACTGTAGGTGATGAACCTGTGTTTCTCTGCTGCTGTGTTTTCACTGTAGGTGACAAACCTGTGTTTCTCTGCTGCTGTGTTATCTTTTAGAAATACAGCGTGTATGTGTCAGACATGACATGTGGTCTGTGCTTCAACAATGACAGATAACAGGGTTTGGTGTGACAGAGAGACGAGGCCAGACATGCAGACAGGCAGGCAGGCAGACAGGCAGGCAGACAGTCTGTGGGGAATACACTGAGACAGGACTGGTACTCCATGCAGTGAAAGTAATACTGTATGTCTGTGATACCTTTGGTACAGAGTTGAGCATCTGCTACGCTCTGTTTCATCCTCCACAGAGAGAGACAGGAGCAGACGGCTATAAACACACACACTGCCACTCTCCCATGATGAGAGAACACACACACTGAAGCACAAATACAGGCACACAGAGGCACACAGAGGCACACACAGGCACACACAAACTCCGATTCACTCATGCTCTCCCTTGATGTAACTCACATGGTCATTCAGTGACACACTTAAAACTCTCCTACTCTTCTAAGTCAACAACTGTCTCCCATGATTCAATTAAAACACTCAATCACAAACTCCCTTATCCACCTTGTCCTGTATCCTTCACCACAACACCTACAGTGGAGAGAACAAGTATTTAAAACACTGCCGATTTTGCAGGTTTTCCGACTTATAAAGCATGTAGAGGTCTGTAATTTTTATCATAGGTACACTTCAACTGTGAGAGACAGAATCTAATACAAAAATCCAGAAAATCACATTGTATGATTTTTAAGTAATTAATTTGCATTTTATTGCATGACATAAGTATTTGATACATCAGAAAAGCAGAACGTAATATTTGGTACAGAAACCTTTGTTTGCAATTACAGAGATCATACGTTTCCTGTAGTTCTTGACCAGGTTTGCACACACTGCAGCAGGGATTTTGGCACACTCCTCCATACAGACCTTCTCCAGATCCTTCAGGTTTCGGGGCTGTCGCTGGGCAATACAGACTTTCAGCTCCCTCCAAAGATTTTCTATTGGGTTCAGGTCTGGAGACTGGCTAGGCCACTCCAGGACCTTGAGATGCTTCTTACGGAGCCACTCCTTAGTTGCCCTGGCTGTGTGTTTCGGGTCGTTGCCATGATGGAAGACCCAGCCACGACCCATCTTCAATGCTCTTACTGAGGGAAGGAGGTTGTTGGCCAAGATCTCGTGATACATGGCCCCAGCCATCCTCCCCTCAATACGGTGCAGTCGTCCTGTCCCGTTTGCAGAAAAGCATCCCCAAAGAATGATGTTTCCACCTCCATGCTTCACGGTTAGGATGGTGTTCTTGGGGTTGTACTCATCCTTCTTCTTCCTCCAAACACGGCAAGTGGAGTTTAGACCAAAAAGCTCTATTTTTGTCTCATCAGACCACATGACCTTCTCCCATTCCTTCTCTGGATCATCCAGATGGTCATTGGCAAACTTCAAACGGGCCTGGACATGCGCTGGCTTGAGCAGGGGGACCTTGCGTGCGCTGCAAGATTTAAATCCATGACGGCGTAGTGTGTTACTAATGGTTTTCTTTGAGACTGTGGTCCCAGCTCTCTTCAGGTCATCGACCAGGTCCTGCCGTGTAGTTCTGGGCTGATCCCTCACCTTCCTCATGATCATTGATGCCCCACGAGGTGAGACCTTGCATGGAGCCCCAGACCGAAGGTTATTGACCGTCATCTTGAACGTCTTCCATTTTCTAATAATTGCGCCAACAGTTGTTGCCTTCTCAGCAAGCTGCTTGCCTATTGTCTTGTAGCCCATCCCAGCCTTGTGCAGGTCTACAATTTTATCCCTGATGTCCTTACACAGCTCTCTGGTCTTGGCCATTGTGGAGAGGTTGGAGTCTGTTTGATTGAGTGTGTGGACAGGTGTCTTTTATACAGGTAACAAGTTCAAACAGGTGCAGTTAATACAGGTAATGAGTGGAGAACAGGAGGGCTTCTTAAAGAAAAACTAACAGGTCTGTGAGAGCCAGAATTCTTACTGGTTGGTAGGTGATCAAATACTTATGTCATGCAATAAAATGTAAATTAATTTCTTAAAAATCATACAATGTGATTTTCTGGATTTTTGTTTTAGATTCCATCTCTCATAGTTGAAGTGTTCCTATGATAAAAAATTACAGACCTCTACATGCTTTGTAAGTAGGATAACTTGCAAAATTGGCAGTGTATCAAATACTTGTTCTCCACACTGTATATCCCTTACTGGTTCATTCACCCACCCATTCATCCAGTACATCCACACAATCCACTTTCTCTCTAACTAATTCACTTGACTCGCCCATTGGGAAGTTTTCCCACCTCACCAAACTAAGTTCACAAAGACCAACAACAGAAAACATGGTGGACTAAGCTAGGCTGAGCGAGGGACTGCTATCTGTTCAGAGGTGCTGGAGAGAAGGTAGTGTCTCCATGGATACACAGGGTGACTTAATGGAAAGGCTGTTAATGTGTAACATAATACACTCCTCCCGTCAGCTAGCAGGCAGGGACCAGGGTAACATAATACACTCCTCCAGTCAGCTGGCAGGCAGGGACCAGGGTAACATAATACACTCCACCAGTCAGCTAGCAGGCAGGGACCAGGGTAACATAATACACTCCTCCAGTCAGCTAGCAGGCAGGGACCAGGGTAACATAATACACTCCTCCAGTCAGCTAGCAGGCAGGGACCAGGGTAACATAATACACTCCTCCAGTCAGCTAGCAGGCAGGGACCAGGGTAACATAATACACTCCTCCAGTCAGCTAGCAGGCAGGGACCAGGGTAACATGATACACTCCTCCAGTCAGCTAGCAGGCATGGACCAGGGTAACACAATACACTCCTCCAGTCAGCTAGCAGGCAGGGGACCAGGGTAACATAATACACTCCTCCAGTCAGCTAGCAGGCAGGGACCAGGGTAACATAATACACTCCACCAGTCAGCTAGCAGGCAGGGACCAGGGTAACATAATACACTCCTCCAGTCAGCTAGCAGGCAGGGACCAGGGTAACATGATACACTCCTCCAGTCAGCTAGCAGGCATGGACCAGGGTAACACAATACACTCCTCCAGTCAGCCCGCAGGCAGGGGACCAGGGTAACATAATACACTCCACCAGTCAGCTAGCAGGCAGGGACCAGGGTAACATAATACACTCCACCAGTCAGCTAGCAGGCAGGGACCAGGGTAACATAATACACTCCTCCAGTCAGCTAGCAGGCAGGGACCAGGGTAACATAATACACTCCTCCAGTCAGCTAGCAGGCAGGGACCAGGGTAACATAATACACTCCTCCAGTCAGTTATCAGGCAGGGACCAGGGTAACATAATACACTCCTCCAGTCAGCTAGCAGGCAGGGACCAGGGTAACATAATACACTCCTCCAGTCAGCTAGCAGGCAGGGACCAGGGTAACATAATACACTCCTCCAGTCAGCTAGCAGGCAGGGACCAGGGTAACATAATACACTCCACCAGTCAGCTAGCAGGCAGGGACCAGGGTAACATAATACACTCCTCCAGTCAGCTAGCAGGCAGGGACCAGGGTAACATAATACACTCCTCCAGTCAGCTAGCAGGCAGGGACCAGGGTAACATAATACACTCCTCCAGTCAGCTAGCAGGCAGGGGACCAGGGTAACAGAATACACTCCTCCAGTCAGCTAGCAGGCAGGGGACCAGGGTAACAGAATACACTCCTCCAGTCAGCTAGCAGGCAGGGACCAGGGTAACATAATACACTCCTCCAGTCAGCTAGCAGGCAGGGACCAGGGTAACATAATACACTCCTCCAGTCAGCTAGCAGGCAGGGACCAGGGTAACATAATACACTCCACCAGTCAGCTAGCAGGCAGGGACCAGGGTAACATAATACACTCCTCCAGTCAGCTAGCAGGCAGGGACCAGGGTAACATAATACACTCCTCCAGTCAGCTAGCAGGCAGGGACCAGGGTAACATAATACACTCCTCCAGTCAGCTAGCAGGCAGGGACCAGGGTAACATAATACACTCCTCCAGTCAGCTAGCAGGCAGGGACCAGGGTAACATAATACACTCCTCCAGTCAGCTAGCAGGCAGGGGTCCAGGGTAACATAATACACTCCTCCAGTCAGCTAGCAGGCAGGGACCAGGGTAACATAATACACTCCTCCAGTCAGCTAGCAGGCAGGGACCAGGGTAACATAATACACTCCTCCAGTCAGCTAGCAGGCAGGGACCAGGGTAACATAATACACTCCTCCAGTCAGCTAGCAGGCAGGGACCAGGGTAACATAATACACTCCTCCAGTCAGCTAGCAGGCAGGGACCAGGGTAACATAATACACTCCTCCAGTCAGCTAGCAGGCAGGGACCAGGGTAACATAATACACTCCTCCAGTCAGCTAGCAGGCAGGGACCAGGGTAACATAATACACTCCTCCAGTCAGCTAGCAGGCAGGGACCAGGGTAACATAATACACTCCTCCAGTCAGCTAGCAGGCAGGGACCAGGGTAACATAATACACTCCTCCAGTCAGTTATCAGGCAGGGACCAGGGTAACATAATACACTCCTCCAGTCAGCTAGCAGGCAGGGGTCCAGGGTAACATAATACACTCCTCCAGTCAGCTAGCAGGCAGGGACCAGGGTAACATAATACACTCCTCCAGTCAGCTAGCAGGCAGGGACCAGGGTAACATAATACACTCCTCCAGTCAGCTATCAGGCAGGGGACCAGGGTAAAGTCCTTAAAACAGTCCTCCAGCATGCACAGCACAACACAGACAGTAATATCATTCTCAGGATATGACTACATGCGGGACTCTTATAAAACAGATTAAGTTATATGTCATAAAACTATTTATACCGAACAAAAATATAAACGCAACATATAACGTGGTGGTCCCATGTTTCAAGAGCTGAAATAAAACCTCCCACAAATGTTCCACAAAAAGTGTATTTTTCTCAAATTTTGTGCACAAATTTGTTTACATTCCTGTTAGTGAGCATTTCTCCTTCGCCAAGATAATCCATCTGGGAGACAAATGCACTACTTTGGGCCACATGCCGCTTTGAGCCTCAGCACACATGACTTCCTGTTACAATTATACCTGGATAGCCTCACACAATGGTACACAGTGCACTGTGCTCTCCCTCTCTATCGCTCTGTTTTCCATTGGGGGATGATGTATCTTGTTTTATTGTGAAGTCAGCGGTGCTGCTGAATCATTTCTCCCTTAGGGGGAATATAAACTGTGGCACGCTGGACTACAGGAGCTCTCACCTGTTACAGAGGGAACGGTGAATCCCTGCACCCTCGTTTCCCAGGGAGCCTCTAATAACATCGCACAATGGAGGGAGTGTCCCAGCTGACAGTTAAACACAAAAGGTGTTGCTCTGAAACTCGTCTCCCACCTTGCCTTTATTATCAACCCCTCTCTCTCCTTTCCTAGAAACAGATTCTGAACGCTGGAAATCAAATGGGGACATTGCCTTGGCCATTGCAGTGACAAGCCATGTGATGTGGTCTGACACATGAGGTGACGTGGTCCAGCTGAGGATGTCAGCCACCAGATTAAACCAGCCATCAGTCGTGTGATAATGTCTCCAGCCCGGTCACAGACAGACCAACGTGTGCAAGAGGCCAGAGCTAACAATGGCAACACCTGTACAAGGCAGAATGTCTGTGTCTTTCTGATACCCTTGGCCTTGTGCGAGCACGCAACACTGTGTAGACCTACAATCACCTCCATGGCATTTTTAAAGCCTCCTTTCATTCACAGATTAGTGGTCCGTCTATCGGGCAGGTCAATCAGACCAACCAGGCCTGCATCGCCACCAGGCCGTCTCCCCTCTCCGGACAGATAATGTGGCCTTGGTGCTCTTGTCAAAGTGGATGGTCACACTCCTGCATCAAGTTGAACTTTATTGTTGTTGCCGCTAAAGGCCCTCAGGGGGAAGAAAAGAGAGAGCGAGAAGGTGAGGACAAAAAGAGAGAGAGAAGGGAAAAAGCTCAGAGTTCAACTAAAAGGTCATCCCAGTTGATCCACTGGCCATTGTCCTCTAAAATGAATTGATATGTGCATTGGAATAAGTCTTTTGATAAGATGTAGTGTAAGAGCTCCATAAAACACCCGAGCAAAGTTGTTTAACAACAGAATGGAGAGGATTGTTTTTAGCCCTTTATGTTTTAACTCTTTGTATAGAGCCTATATGAATATATGAATGATTCATGTGGCTATTATTGGATCTTATATAAGATTATATACCTCTTGTTGATAAGGACAAAAAGGTCTGTTATTTTCCTAATTTACTTACCTACTTACATAACGCCAGGTGACGGCTAAGGCCTCTGCATTATGCTTCAAACACCACGCTTTAATAGCGACAATGTTTTGAGCCACAGTGGATCTTTGTCAGGTTTAACCATATTCACTCATACACCGGATGGGTGCAGTGAAATGTGTTGTTTTACAGAGTCAGTCATAGAAGTACGGCGCCCCTGGAGCTAATTAGGGTTAAGTGCCTTGCTCATGGGCACATTAGCTGATTTTTCACCTTGTCGGCTCGGGTATTCAAACCAGCGACCTTTCGGTTACTGGCCCAACGCTCTAACCACTAGGCTACCTGCCTCCCAATAACCAGTCTCTTGTTGATATCATTTAATATATACTGTAGTAGTGCAAATACACTGCCACTGTCTTACATCAAAAGCTGAATTGGAAATAGATTTGGTGAAAACTATTCTGTACAATGAGGCTTTTTTAACAGGTGCCCAGGCTTAGTTTCATAAAATGATCTATTCTGCATATTCCTAACCAAAAAATGCCAGCTAATATCAAATTGTTGTTTTTAATAGCAGACAATCTAGAATATTTTTTTAGCTTATTCAGTGTCCTGTAGGCTGCCTCCAGACATGTTGTTTTAATTATGTTAATTTATTCATGGTAAAGTACTCGCAGTCCTCTCACACAAAAACCCAAAGCCTGCATCCCAAATGGCCGCATCCCAAATGGCACCCTATTCCCAACATAGTGCACTTCCTTTTGACCAGAGGCCTATGGGTCTTGGTCAAAAGTATTTCACTATATATAGAATAGGGTCCCATTTGGAATTTAGCCAAGGATTTGGATCTTCTTCAGGCTGAGAGAGGTACAGCTTTAAAAGTTGGCTGTGCCAAAGTTGCACTACATCCCAAATAGAACCCTCTTTCATAGGTAATGTAGTGCACTACTTTTGAACTGGGCCCATGGGGTTCTAGTCAAAAGTAGTGAACTATATAGGGCATAGGGTGCCATTTGGGGCACATTCTTGTTTTGCCTGAGGAACAGAACAGAACAGGGAAGACGGAACAGAGCTTCAGAGAGGAGAAGACAGGCTTGTGAAAGGAGAGATGGTTTTATTATGCACAGACTGACAGTGTCACTAACTGGGGCTGTCTAGGTTGTCTAAGCTACACCTGGTAGGGCTATCTCTAAACCAGGTTTCTCACTTACAGAAACAGTCAGACTCCAACATACATTCTATGCACACACTGTATATTAGTCAAAATGTCTGGGGTTGACATTAAATTGTGAAGGATATTATGTCTGAGGAGGCAGCATGTAGTAGATTCATTAAGAGGTGTTGGTAATGGCCACTTTTTTGTGTGACGGCCATGGCATTGCCTGAAGAGTAGGAGGAGGGTGGGAGAGAGGAGGAGTAGGGTGGGAAAGAAGGAGATGAGGTGGTAGGAGGAGTAGTGGATAAGGAGGAGGAGGGTAGGAGAGAGGAGGCGAGTGGGAGAGAGGAGGCAATGGGAAGGTGGAAGAGAGGAGGAGGGAGGGTGGAATGAGGAGGTGTTGGCCACAAGGGCCTGAAGAACAGGTTGATGGTGGCCACCCTGTAGTTAGTAATTATCTGTCGTTCTAAGGAGCTGATGGGGGGAGACAGGGAGACAGGCTGTCAGGACCAGGGCAGCCCAGCATGGCCCTCAGAGACAGGTGTCCCCATCATGGGAGGTCTCTTCCTGGAGACACTCTGAGAGCCAATAACCACATAGGGGTGGTGGTGCCACTCTAAGCCTTATATTGAACTCATATTCAGATCTGATCTGGCTCTGGTGCCTCTGTAACTACTAACTGCTGTTGGAATGGTTCCATCCTTTTAGAAAAGGTATCTCAGGTTTCTTCAACAATATCTTAAGGACCCTTTCCAGTCCTCTTGTTTGTTAGCATGATATAAAGTGACCAATTGTTGGGAGGTGTTGTGTTAACCCGAGCATGTGATCTCTATGCTTGGAACACATGGGAGCTTATCCGGTCTGGTAATATGTCACTAAGTTGTATGACATATCTTGCAACACAAATGTCCAGGACACTTCCAGTGCTGCATTTTTATATTTCATGGTTTGAATTTCCACACAGGTTTTACCAAAACATCTGTGTAAATCTTTTTCACTTGCTGCTTAAAATAAGCTGTAAAAAATCAGGATAGGAAGATATTGGAGACTGTATTTGTGTGACAACCTGTAAAAAGACTGTGATATCCTAATGACTATAGTGATCGATAATGCATAGCTTTATTACCAGTGAACTTTAAGAGACCAAATATATGAGCCTGCCTCAAAATCATTGTGGGCTGTTGCACTTAACAAAATCAATGCAAATTGCTGTCCAACATAAACAGCTTGATATGTTTGGTGTTCAAATATTTGTCAAAACCATGGCCCACTTGGAGTAGTACAATTGAGTTTGGGGCCATAGGTTCAGTCCACATAAAAATGCACTACTCAGTCATACCATATACTGTATGGGTTTACCCAGATTAAGCCTAGCCTTAGACTAAAAAGCAGAATCACCATTGAGTCTAGAACTAGGCTCAATCTTTGTCAGAGAAATCAGTCTGTGTTTAAATTATTTTTTATGAAGGACACTGACACTTACCACTGAGTATCTCCTTAAGTTTTTTAAACCAGATCTCACAGTGGTCCACGCTCATGTTGTTGAAGTGAATGGCATGGTCCTTCAGCTTGGGTCCCTTCTTCTTACACTGGAACAGAGTGATGCCCAGGAGAGTGCCCCCTGTCTCCTGGCCCGCAGAACGACGTCTCTTCACCTTCACTCCAAACACATCCTTCAGCTCCACGTACTCTGTCCTCCTCAGAGTTTCGGACTGACCTGGAACACAGAGAGACAGATTATATTATATGCTACAGGCAGCGTATATAAAAGCTAAGGAACAAACACATCCTTCAGCTCCATGTACTCTTTACACCTCAGCATCTCCGATTGACCTGGAGATACACAGGAAGAAAGAATATGATATAGCTAAATATTGTATTGCAAATATTGCAGGAGCCCTTTACTAGGATGCTGCCATAAATGCTTTGGCCTATGCGCGAACAAACAACTTAGCCTAGTTCTGAGAGATAATAGGTTTACATTTACATTTCTGCAGGCGCTCTTATCCATAGGTTTAAAAGTTAAGTGTTTAAGTTCTACTCCTAATGTGTTGACAGAGAGCGTGACATCACAGGACTCTGGATTTTCGCACTTTTGCCACCGAAAGTATCTGGAACCCAGAATTCCTGTTTGACACATTCCTGCATGGATTATCGGAGGTGGTTGAAGCTCGCAGCCCGGGAGCTGCCCATAGACCACGACTCACTCATAGCCTTGACCCTACAGATCGATTGCCGGCTTCGGGAACGTAGGAGGTAGAGGAGGTCTGTTCCTGGTCACACTCGCTCGTTCACGATTCCCACCTCGCCTCCGAAGAATCACGGAAGTTCCCAAAGTCTAGATGGCTGGGAGAATCCGACTTCACCCGAGTTCCCTCGGGAATCACAGAGGGCAGTCGACCCGTTTCCTTCGGAGGCCATGCAACTGGACAGGGCTAGATTGTCTCCTGTTGAAAGCTTGCGCAGACTGAGCACCAAGCGCTATCTGTATTGTGGTACTACAGAATATTGGATATCTTTACCTGTCCATTAAAAGACCAGGCTCATCAGCAGATGAGTATGCTGGTGAGTCGTACGGGGAGTTTCCAATCTCCCCTTACTAATACCCCTCTTCTCTTCTTACTCATACCCATCTTCTCTTCTTACTCGTAACCCTCTTCATGCCATCCTGCTGTGAGGTGACGGGTCCAAATCTCTCCGGGTGCTCATTGACTGGCCGACGAGAGTTTTACGGACTCCACCATGGTGTCGGAGCTGGGTACCTCCACAAAACCCCTCTCTATTCCCATGGACGTTACTGCGCTGGATGGGCGTTCTACTGGCAGAGTTAACCACAATACGGATCCTATCAACCTGCAAGTGTCAGGTAATCACAGTGAGTCTATGCCGTTCCTGATCATCAAATCACCTGGTTTTGATGGCTCGTGGCTCAACTGGGCTTTTGGATCTATCATGTGTTGGAGCCCGTTCTACCACATGCATTGTCTGAAATTTATTCAGATGGATTCTGACAATGTTAGAGTGGTGGTGGATTGGCCTCAACCCACATCCAGAGTGCAGCTGCAACGTTTTCTAGGGTTTGCTCATTTCTACAGCAGCTTCATCCGGGTTTACAGCACCCTGGCTTCCCCCCTCTCAGCACTCACCTCTCCCAAGGTTCCTTTCACGTGGTCTCCAGCAGCTGACCGGGTATTTTTGGACCTCAAGCATCGATTCACTACAGCTCCCATCTTATTCCATCCGGCCCTGTTCCGTCAGTTCGTGTAGGAGGTCGACGCCTCAACGTCGGAGTGGGGGGCATCCTGTCCCAGCGTTCTGCCCAGGACCAAAAGCTGCATCCCTCGCCTTACTTTCCCATCGACTTAACCCCGCTGAGAGGAACTATGATGTGGGAAATCGAGAGTTACTTGCGGTTAAGATGGAGTTGGAAGAGTGGAGGCACTGGTTAGAGGGGTCGGAACATCCATTCCTAGTGTGGACTGACCATAAGAACCTGGAATATCTCCGCACCTTCAAACGCCTCAACCCAAGGCAGGCTTGATGGGCCCTGTTATTCACTTGTTTTAATTTCACTATCTCCTACCACCCTGGGTCCAATAATATCAAACCTGACGCGCTCTCATGCCTGTATAGCCCCGCTGCCACACCGTCTGACCCCGAGACCATCCTCCCTACCTCGTGTCTGGCGGCTGCACTCATGTGGGGTATAGAGAGCCGGGTCCCAGGGGTGAGCCCGGCTAAACGGATGTTTTTCCCGGACTCTGTCCATTCTCCGGTCCTGGAATGGGCCCATTCATCTAGACTCACCTGCCATCCTGGCTCCCGTCGGAATTTGGCCTTCGTCCGACAACGTTTTTGGTGGCCCACCATTGTTCCTGACGTCTCCGAGTTCATCGCCGCCTGCACAGTGTGTGCGCAGAATAAGACTCCGCGGCAAGCTTCGGCGGGACTCCTTAAACCACTCAATGTTCCTCACCGCCCCAGGTCTCATATATCCGGCCAGCCTGCCCTCTGGCTTCCAACACCAGTCTAACAGCCAGTCAGAGCAGGACAATAAGGACCTGCAGACGGCTCTTCATTGCCTCGTCTCCGACAATCCCACCATCTGGAGCCAGCAACTCGTGTGGGTGGAATACGCCCGCAACACCCTTCCCTGCTCGGCCACTGGCCTCTCGCCCCTTTGAGTGTTCCTTGGGATATCAGGGTCCCCACGCCAGGTGGTGCCCATAGGGGGGGTTACTATCACACCCTGATCTGTTTCACCTGTCTTGTGCTTGTCTCCACCCCCCACCAGGTGTCTCCCATTTGTCCCCATTATCTCCTGTGTATTTATACCTGTGTTTTCTGTTTGTCTGTGCCAGTTAGTCTTGTACTGTCAAGTAGTTCCAGCGTGTTTCCCGTTTTTCCTGTTTCTCTAGTTTTGTTTTCTAGTCTTCCCGGTTCTGACCATTCTGCCTGCCCTGACCCTCCCTGCCGTTCTGTCTCTGATTGACTCTGCCTCAGATTACTGACCTCTGCCTGCCCTTGACCTGCCATTTGCTTGCCTCCTGTTTTTATAATAAATATCTGAGATTAAAACTGTCCGCATCCTGTGTCTACATCTGGGTCTTGTCCTGAGTCGTTATATCTTTAGTGTCTTGTTCTCTGTGGCGCTCCTGCTGAGGACAATCAGACACAATTTAACAGCTCTGAAATCTTTGTCCAAGAAGACTGGCCTGTCCTGACTGTGATTCCCTTTCTTCCCTAAATGAGTCCGTCTCCCATCATGTGAAACCCTTTCTTCATTAGTAAAATCCCAAGCCCCGGCCCCAGCCTGCTCCTCAGACAGTGTTTCAGAACATTAACTACCATCTATCCTCTCACATTACTGAACGGAGCAGTGAGGAGCGAGACACACCGGCTGCCACCATCTGTTTCTGGTATTCAGGCTTCATTCAGACTTAGGTTCAAATACTATTTGAAATCTTTCAAATACCATGAGCATTTGCTCTAGCCTGCCTGAAGTGCCAGATGGGCGGGGTTTGCAGTTGTGTATTGGAACCAATAGAATAGTCCCACCAGGTAAGTTCAATGAAAGTACATACAATGTGTACAAAACATTAAGAACACCTGCTCTTTCCATGACATAGACTGACCAGGTGAATCCAGGTGAAAACTATGATTCCTTATTGATGTCACTTGTTAAATCCACTTTAAATCAGTGTAGATGAAGGAGAGGAGACAGGTTATTGAAGGATTTTTAAGCCTTGAGACAATTGAGACATGGATTGTGTATGTGTGCCATTCAGAGGGTGAATGGGCAAGACAATATACTTAAGTGCCTTTGAACGGGGTATGGTAGTAGGTTCCAGGCACACCAGTTTATGTCAAGAACTGCGACACTGCTGGGTTTTTCACGCTCAACAGCTTCCCGTGTGTATCAAGAATGGTCCTCCTCCCAAAGAACATCCATCCAACTTAACACAACTGTGGGAAGCATTGGAGTCAACATGGGCCAGCATCTCTGTGGAACACTTTTGACACCTTGTAAATTCCATTCCCCAACTAATTGAGGCTGTTCTGAGGGCAAAAGGGGGTGATGCAGCTCAATATAAAGTACTTGTTGAAATTATTTCATACAGTAGCCTATTCGAACCCAGGTCTGCTATACTCAGGCTTTTTCTCCTCCTCTAACTCCTCAATATCATTATATTTATCTAACTTCTCCATCTCACTCGATTGTTGGTGGCTGCAAAAAGAACCAAGTCAATTTAATTAGAGAGAATAAAGATAATCTCCCCCGACTGACAGAGAGAGCTGGCTGGAGACAGGGACCAAATTACAAACAGGGCTGTGTTAACAACAGTGATATACCTACAGGGGTAAAAGCCACTGAGAGAAGGAGGGGTAGAGGAGTAGGTGAATTGTTTTGGGAAAGGGGAGGGAAGAGTGTACCTCCTCACCCACCTCCTTCGCACTCTCCCCTCCAACAATACAGTGATGCACAGGGGAAAAGGCACTAAAGGAAGGGAGGTCGTTTTGGTAAAGCGGGGAGAGGGAGGGTTCGGCTTATGATTTCCCCCCTGTCCCAAAACTACCCTCCCTCACCTCCAACATTACAGTAAGCTGGTGCTGGCACCCTGTCCTGTCTGAATCAATCTTGGCACATCTGCCTGATTCAGACAGTAAACAGGATTATAGGGGGACTCATCCGCTTGACGCTAATTGTGTTTGCAGTTTCTGCACATGTCCAATCTTTCAGGTGCTACTCTGCTCTGCCTATAAAGATTCACTCCATACAGAAAGGGCTGCTCATGCCTTCATTCAGGCCCATATTCACATTAACAAAGTTGGCTGGCTGAGAGATGTTTGGAACCTGGTTTGAGTTATTTAGGGTTTTGGCACTTGAATCTGTGAAACTAATTAGGAAGAGTTAAGGGTGGATTTGGTTTGTATGGGATGCAAATGTAGTCCTTAATGGATCATCCTTCATCATTTCCAAGTCATAGCATTAAATTGCAATTCAATAATATATAATGTTCTAGACTATAGAGGATGGGAATATTTTTGATGCTTTTTTAAAATTCAGGTTTTATCTATCTTAAGTGACTGTGATAGAACAAGCTGCATCACTACTGAAAATTAAAACAGACGGGTGCATTTTCCCCTCTCTCTCTCTCTCGCTCTAGAAAATAGATTTTGGGTGGGACGATACAAAGGATTACTCACTACTATCAACACCTAGTCATTATGTTACAACCTGTGCCGTTCACTCAGTAACACCTGAGAGGTTGGTGTTAGACAGGTGTGTGTGTAGAAATGCTTTGATTGATAAAAACAAAATACATTGATGGACTGCATTTGCCAGAAAATGCTATCCTGTAGTTTCCTCAGCCGAATCAACACTATACATCATGATTGTTGGAAGAGTAAGTGACAGATTGAGAGGACTAATTTGTAGTCATACTTGCGCCACAAATTATGACAGTCGAAATTAATTAGCTGAATGGTACAGTGAGTACAGTAACCACAGTGAGGGTTCAGAATGTGTGTGACCCCTCCATATTACAAGAGGGACAGATAGACAGGGGATGCGTCCCAAATGGCATACTATTCCCTATATAGTGAACTACTTTTGACCAGAGCCCAATGGGCCTGGTCGAAAATAGTGCACCAAATAGGGAATAGGGTGCCATTTGGGACTGACAATGTCACAGTCTAATTGCACAAAGGGTGCAAACAGACCCTGTCGTCTGCTCTGTTTGCTTCCTGGGGACTTCAAAACAGCAATATAAAAATGTAAAAATTGTGTGTGTGTGTGTGTGTGCGCGCGCGCAGGCAGACCACCGAAGGCACAGGTGGAAAATATGATCCTAGGCACCACACTGTGAACCACATGGCCCACACAACATGGGGGGAAAGGAGAGCGTTACACTGACCTGGCACAGACTGCCTATGCTTGGACACTTGTCAACACAACAAACTCATCTGGGACTCAGAGCACTCTGCTATACGAAACAACAGCAGCTACATCTGAAATAAGACAAAGAGAAGTTTAATCTGAGGAGAAAAACATGTTTTAGAGATAACTATGTCTTAGTTATCTCTAAAACACGTTGTTATTCTCCTTAAACTGCTCTTTGTCTTGTAGCCATTGTTGTTGATCACACATTAACACATTGAATGAAGAAGAACCCAACAGATTCATATTTACACATCTACTGTAATGTACAGATGGTTAAAAAAAAGGCAAATCTGAGAATATCTTTGTAATATATCCAAAACTGTCGAAAACAGAGTCATTTCTTGATATCAGATGAAATGCATGTTTGAAAATGGGTTTTGAATTGATGCGTTGTGTCCATACATTAACAATACATTATTTACAGTACATGATATGCTTTGCCCCCTGTCTGCTGCAAGCAGGAGCAGTGTTGGGGGGAATCTTGTCTCCATCTGGCAGCAATTACGTTTTCGAGAGCTCCTCACTGTGCCCCAAATGAAGGGGTGTACCTATCATATCGTTTCAAATCAGAATCATGTTCGACAGAGAAAGACACAAGCCAGGCTGGAGAGAAAAGTTTTGAGATATAAGATATATCAGAACTGTTCTAATTCTACAGTATTTCTATGGACCAGTGTGCCTGTCATTGTTTGATTGAGTTGATTAGATTCATTTTGGGGTAAAGCAAATATTAACACACAGTGCCAGTCAAAAGTTTGGACACACCAACTCATTCAAGGATTTTTCTTTATTTTTACTATTTCCTACATTGTAGAATAATAGTGAAGACATCGAAACATTGAAATAACACATATGGAATCATTTAGAAACCAAAAAAGTGTTTTAAAAAAATCTAAGTATATTTTTACATTTTAGATTTTTCAAGTAGCCACCCTTTGCCTTGATGACAGCTTTGCACACGCTTGGAATTCTCTCAACCAGGTTCACCAGGAATGCTTTTCCAGCAGTCTTGAAGGAGTTCCCACATATGCTGAGCACAGTTTGGCTGCTTTTCCTTCACTCTGCAGTCCAACTCATCCCAAACCATCTCAATTGGGTTGAGGTTGGGTGATTGGGGGGGCAGGTCATCTGATGCAGCACTCCATCACTCTCCTGCTTTGTCAAATAGCCCTTACACAGCCTGGAGGTGTGTTGGGTCATTATCCTGTTGAAAAACAAATGATAGTCCCACTAAGCGCAAACCAGATGGGATGGCGTAACGCTCAAGAATGCTGTGGTAGCCGTGTTGGTTAAGTGTGCCTTGAATTCTAAATAAATCCCTGACAGTGTCACCAGCAAAGCACCCCACACCATCACAGCTCCTCCTCCATGTTTCATCGTGGGTACCACACATGCGGAGATTATCCATTCACCTACTCTGCATCACACAAAGACACGGCGGTTGGAACCAAAAATTTCAAATTTGGACTCATCAGACCAAAGGACAGATTTCCACCGGTCTGATGTCCATTGCTTGTGTTTCTTGGCCCAAGCAAGACTCTTCTTATTATTGTTGTCCTTTAGTAGTGGTTTCACTGCAGCAATTTGACCATGAAGGCCTGATTCACGCAGTCTCCTCTGAACAGTTGATGTTGAGATGTGTCAGTTACTTGAACTCTGTGACACATTTATTTAGGCTGCAATCTGAGGTGCAGTTAACTCTAATGAGCTTATCCCATGCATTAGAGGTAACTCTGGGTCTTCCTTTCCTGTGGCAGTCCTCATGAGAGCCAGTTTCATCATAACGCTTGATGGTTTTTGCTACTGCACTTGAAGTTCTTGATATTTTCCAGATTGACTGACCTTCATGTCTTAAAGTAATGATAGACTGTCGTTTTTCTTTGCTTATTTGAGCTGTTCTTGCCATAATATGGACTTTTACCAAATAGGGCTATCTTGTGTATACTACCCCTACCTTGTCACAAATGCATTAAGGAAAGAAATTCCACAAATTAACAAGGCACACCTGTTAATTGAAAGCATTCCAGGTAACTACCTCACAAAGCTGGTTGAGAGAATGCCAAATATAAAATATATTTTATTTAACACTTTTTTGGTTACTACCTGATTCCATATGTGTTATTTCATAGTTTTGATGTCTTCACTATTATTCTACAATGTAGAAAATAGTTTTAAAAAATTAAGAAAAACCCTTGAATGAGTAGGTGTGTCCAAACTTTTGACTGGTACTGTGTATCAGGAACAAGTGAGGCCTTTGTATGGAGCGTTGCTTGACACCACATTAAGCCCCCGAAAGAATTCCATCAATGTCACATTATCATGTTTTATTGTATTTTGTGTTCAGATTAAAAGGCATGATGAGATCCAACTTTTCATCACAATTATATGACTATACTGAATTATATCACAAATTGAATGGCTGCTTTCAGCACTCATTGTTAATGTTAGAGTATTCCCAAAATGTACTCAGGATGAAACTGTAAATACAGCAGAGCAGGGAGAGCCCCCACAGGTTTATCTATCTTTCAGATAAGATCTCTGGAGATCTCTGACCCATAAAATATGGGCTAAACATAGACTCTGCTGTGTGGCCTGGAGCAGATAAATACATCACCAGTCAAAGACAATAGCAGACACAACAATAGGACCTCAGCATGGGGTTGGGTTTCCCTGTCAATCCTAAACTACAGATGAAAAACAAAGGCTTGTTGAAAATGTCAATAACTTTGGTCTCAGAACATGTACGCAGCCTACACATGCTCTTATTTCAACCTCTATGTAGCCTACACATGCTCTTATTTCAACCTCTATGTAGCCTACACATGCTCTTATTTCAACCTCTATGTAGCCTACACATGCTCTTATTTCAACCTCTATGTAGCCTACACATGCTCTTATTTCAACCTCTATGTAGCCTACACATGCTCATATTTCAACCTCCATGTAACCTACACATGCTCATATTTCAACCTCTATGTAGCCTACACATGCTCATATTTCAACCTCTATGTAGCCTACAGTCGTGGCAAAAAGTTTTGAGAATGACACAAATATTAATTTCCACAAAGTTTGCTGCTTCAGTGTCTTCAGATATATTTGTCAGATGTTACTATGGAATACTGAAGTATAATTACAAGCATTTCATAAGTGTCAAATGCTTTTGACAATTACATGAAGTTGATGCAAAGTCCATATTTGCAGTGTTGACCCTTCTTTTTCAAGACCTCTGCAATCCGCCCTGGCATGCTGTCAATTAACTTCTGGGCCACATCCTGACTGATGGCAGCCCATTCTTGCATATTCAATGCTTGGAGTTTGTCAGAATTTGTGGGGTTTTGTTTGTCCACCTGCCTCTTGAGGATTGACCACAAGTTCTCAATGGGATTAAGGTCTGGGGAGTTTCCTGGCCATGGACCCAAAATATCGATGTTTTGTTCCCCAAGCTACTTCATTATCACTTTTGCCTTATGGCAAGGTGCTCCATCATGCTGGGAAATGCATTGTTCGTCACCAAACTGTTCCTGGATGGTTGGGAGAAGTTGCTCTCGGAGGATGTGTTGGTACCATTATTTATTCATGGCTTCTCCAAAAGTCTTTGCCTCACTGTGCGTGCAGATGCACTCACACCTGCCTGCTGCCATTCCTGAGCAAGCTCTGTACTGGACTTTAGGAGACGGTCCTAGGGCTTGCTAGACTTTCTTGGGCGCCCTGAAGCCTTCTTCACAACAATAGAACCGCTCTCCTTGAAGTTCTTGATGATCCGATAAATGGTTGATGTATGTGCAATCTTACTGGCAGCAATATCCTTGCCTGTGAAGCCCTTTTTGTGCAAAACAATGATGACGGCACGTGTTTCCTTGCAGGTAACCATGGTTGACAGAGGAAGAACAATGATTCCAAGCACCACCCTCCTTTTGAAGCTTCAAGTCTGTTATTCGAACTCAATCAGCATGACAGAGTGATCTCCAGCCTTGTCCTCGTCAAAACTCACACCTGTGTTAACGAGAGAATCACTGACATGATGTCACCTGGTCCTTTTGTGGCAGGGCTGAAATGCATTGGAAATGTTTTTTGTGGATTCAGTTCATTTGCATGGCAAAGAGGGTCTTTGCAATTAATTGCAATTCATCTGATCACTCTTCATAACATTCTGGAGTATATGCAAATTGCCATCATACAAACTGAGGCAGCAGACTTTGTGAAAATTAATATTTGTGTAATTCTCAAAGCTTTTGGCCACAACTGCACACATGCTCATATTTCAACTTCTATGTAGCCTACACATGCTCATGTTGCATTAGCCATGAAGCCTCAAACCTCAAGCCTGAGATTTATGCTGACAATAGTGTTATATGTGTGTTATAAAAAGGGATTGTAGTTGTTTATTCATGAAGTAAACTGAAATCCCAATTATCCTCATTGGTTTTCAAGCTTGGACATACTGCATAGATTCTATTCCATAATACATTTTAATGTTTCAAAATAGGACTCTGTTCTAGACTAAAATAAATGAGACTTTCTTTAGACACTACCAAAAACCTCTGTGGGGTAATTAAACTCAGAAAACTGGGACTAGGCTGTCCAGGCTGACCAGTAGTGGGGACTGAGGTTTCTGATGAGCCTAGAACTGTCTCAGGGATTTGGGGATGACAGGTTATTTATACATCTCACTTCAACATCTGACTACCCACAACTGAACTGGCCAGAGAAATCATATCCCTCTCTTAGGAACTGATCCTAACCTAAAGATATCTAGGCCAGAGTGAAAAAAATACAATTACATTTCGAAAAAACAAATGCTATGTGTGTCAATCTAAATGGTGATTTAATAATTTAACTAATCTTGTGTTCTAAATTGTGAGTTGATCTTGTTTCCTCAGGTGCCTATCATGTAATAAGAGGCATTTGAGAAATGAAGTGGCATATTTTACATGCCATTTAGTCTCTGCTGTAGCCAGGGGCTTAGCAACATACAGAAGCCTAAACATAATAAAGCCTTTACTGTCCTCTTTGATCCAGTCAAGACCATTCCTTCTGACCAGATTATCTGTTCAACATGCTCTCTGTGGTCTGCACCATTTCCAAATCACATACCACCCCAACAGACCAACAGATGGCCCAATCTCTATTGGCCTCCACACTGCCCTCACCTACCTGGACAAAAGGAATATCGACAGTTGAAGTCGGAAGTTCACATACACCTTAGGCAAATACATTTAAACTCAGTTTTTCACAATTCCTGACATTTAATCCTAGTAAACATTCTCTGTCTTAGGTCAGTTAGGATCACCACTTTACTTTAAGAATGTGAAATGTCAGAAAAATAGTAGAGAGAATTATTTATTTCAGCTTTTATTTCTTTCATCACATTCCCAGTGGGTCAGAAGTTTACATACATTCAATTAGTATTTGCTAGCATTGCCTTTAAATTGTTTAACTTGGGTCAAATGTTTTGGGTAGCCTTCCACAAGCTTCCCACAATAAGTTGGGGGAATTTTGGCCCATTCCTCCTGACAGAGCTGGTGTAACTGAGTCAGGTTTGTAGGCCTCCTTGTTCGCACAAGCTTTTTCAGTTCTGCCCACAAATGTTCTATAGGATTGAGGTGAGGACTTTGTTGTCCTTAAACCTTTTTGCCACAACTTTGGAAGTATGCTTGGGGTCATTGTCCATTTAGAAGACCCATTTGACCCTTTGTCCCCATGTGCAGTTGCAAACCATAGTCTGGCTTCTTTATGACGGTTTTGGAGCAGTGGCGTCTTCCTTGCTGAGCGGCCTTTCAGGTTATGTCGATATAGGACTCGTTTTACTGTGGAAATATATACTTTTGTACATGTTTCCTCCAGCCTCTTCACAAGGTCCTTTGCTGTTGTTCTGGGATTGATTTGCACTTTTCGCAGCAAAGTAAGTTAATCTCTAGGAGACAGAACGCAAAGAGGCACTGAGTTTGAACGTAGGCCTTGAAATACATCCACAGGTACCTCCAATTGACTCAAATGATGTCAATTAGCCTATCAAAAGCTTCTAAAGCCATGACATCATTTTCTGAAATTTTCCAAGCTGTTTAAAGTCACAGTCAACTTAGTGTATGTAAACTTCTGACCCACTGGAATTGTGATACAGTGAATTATAAGTGAAATAATCTGTAAACAATTGTTGGAAAAATGATTGTGTCATGCACAAAGTAGATGTCTTAACCGACTTGGCAAAACTATAGTTTGTTAACAAGACATTTGTGGAGTGGTTGAAAAACGAGTTTTAATGAGTCCAACCTAAGTGTATGTTAACTTCTGACTTCAAATGTATGTATGAATGTTGTTAATTGACTACAGCTCAGCATTCAACACCATAGTCCACTCCAAGCTCATCACCATGCTCAGGACCCTGGGACTGAACACCTCCCACTGCAACTGGATCCTGAACTTCCTGACGGGCCAGGTAGGTAACAACACCATGAACACAGGGGCCCCTCAGAGGTGTGTGCTTAGTCCAATCCTTTACTCCCTGGTCACTCATGACTGGTAACTCCAACACCATCATCAAGTTTGCTGATGACAAGATGGTGGTAGGACTGATCACAGACCCCAATGAGGCAGCCTATGGGGATGAGATCAGAGACCTGGCAGTGTGGTGCCAGGATAACAACCTCTCACTTAATAACTTCTTAGGGCTAGGCCCCTTTTTCTCCACTTCCTACCTGAATGACGTGTCCAAAGTAAACTTCCTGTAGCTCAGGCCCTGAAGCCAGGATATGCATATAATTGGTACCATTGGAAAGAAAACACTTTGAAGTTTGTAGAAATGTTAAAATAATGTAGGAAAATATAACACAATAGATATGGTAGGAGAACATCCAAAGAAAAACCAAACAGATTTTTTTTTGAGAGACCATCCTCTTAGAAATGCAAGAGAAATGTCATATTGAAAATTAGCCCCCTGGATGCAATTCCGATGGCTTCCACAGAGTGTCAGCAGTCTGTTCAAGGCTTGTAACTTCAAAAACAAATAAGAAATATCAGTTTTAGTAGAAGGACACAGTCTTGGAAATTTGTGTTAGCGCGTGCCATGAAGACATTACGCACCTGCTAAAATCGGTTTCCTATTGAACATACAGTATGTGAATGTATGAAACCTGTGCCTGTTGGAAAAACATTTTGATGTGGGGCGCCGTCCTCAAACAATTGCATGGCATGTTTCGCTGTAATAGCTACTGTAAATCGTACAGTGCAGCTAGATTAACAAGAATGTAAGCTTTCAGCCGATGAGACACTTATATGCACCTAAATGTTTAAAATCCATAATATTTCTGATTATTTATTTGAAATAACTTCGGCGAGACAAAGCTTATCGTGGACTAAAGGAAACGGAGCAGGTCGAGAGCTTCAAGTTTCTCGGTGTCCACATCACTAAGGAATTAGCATGGTCCACACACACACCCACACAGTTGTGAAGAGGGCATGACAGAAGAGGGCCTCTTCCCCGTCAGGAGGCTGGAAAGATTTTGGCATGGGCCCTCAGATCCTCAAAATGTTCTACAGCTGCACGATTGAGAGCATCTTGACTGGCTGCATCACCGCTTGGTATGGCAACTGCTAGGCACTCGATCGCAAGGTGCTACAGAGGGTGGTGAGTAGGGCTGGGAATTGCCAGGGACCTCACAATACGATATCACAATACTTTGGTGCCTATACGATATGTATTGCGATTCTTACGATTCTATATGTATTGAGATTCTCACGATTCTATATGTATTGCGATTCTCACGATTCTATATGTATTGCGATTCAATACTGTGATTTTATTGCAATTCGGTGTTTCAAACCAATTGCCCGCCACATGTCTGCTGCAGACATACAGTTTTTATCAGTCATTTAAAAAAAAATTTTTTAAATGAAAATAAATTGGCTCCCTATTTAAAAATAAGACGGAGAACAAACTATGAAGGAAAATAATACTGAAGTCTTGGTGCAGGTACAGCCAACTAGAGCCAAAATAATATTGCGATATTGTCAAAATAAATATTCTGATATGTAACTGTATAGATTTTCTCCCCCCATCACTAATGGTGAGTACGGCTCAGCACACTCACACATGCTTGCACTGACGCCCCAACACACACACACACACACACACACACACACACCATGCGCATACATGAATACTGATGCCACACACACTCACCACATACACTGCTTTCACAGTCTATTATCTATCCTGTTGCCTTGTCACTTTACCCCTACCATTATGTACATAGCTACCTCAATTAACTCGTACCCCTGCACATCAACTCAGTGCTGGTATAAATACATTTTCAAAATATGTTTTATTGTCACATACACCAGATAGGTGCAGTGAAAAGGGGGGGGGGGATCAGCCATAGTAGTACGGTGCTCCTGGAGCCAATTAGGGTTAAGTACCTTGCTCAAGGGCCCATCAACAAATTGTTCACCTTGTCAGCTCGGGTATTCAAACCAGCAACCTTTCAGTTACTGGCCCAACGCTCTAAGCGCTAAGCTACGTGTATATACATATAGCCATGTACACTAAGGGTACAAAACATTAGGAACATCTGCTCTTTCCATGACATAGACTGACCAGGTGAATCCAGGTGAAAGCTATGATCCCTTATTGATGTCACTTGTTAAATCCACTTTAATCAGTGTAGATGAAGGGGAGGAGACCCGTTAAAGAAGGATTTTTAAGTTTTGAGACAATTGAGACATGGATTGTGTATGTGTTCCATTCAGAGGGTGAAGGGGCAAGAATAAATATTTAAGCGCCTTTGAACGAGGTATGGTAGTAGGTGCCAGGTGCACCGGGTTTGAGTGTGTCAAGAACTGCAACACTGCTGGGTTTTTCAGGCCCAACAGTTTCCCGTGTGTATCAAGATTGGTCCACCACCCAAAGGACATCCAGCCAACTTGACACAACTGTGGGAAGCATTGGAGTGAACATGGGCCAGCATCCCTGTGGAAAGATTTCCATGCCCCGACAAATTTAGGCTGTTCTGAGGGCAAAAGGGCAACTCAATATTAGGAAGGTAAGACTCATGTTTAACCCTACCCTAATCTTTTGTACACTCAGTGTATATAGCCATGTTATTTTTACTCGTTATTGCTATTCACTGTGTATTTATTCCTCGTGTCACTATTTCTATTTTTTTTATATCTTTAACTCTGCATTGTTGTTAGTCTACACCTGTAGTTTACGAAGCATGTGACAAATATAATTAGATTTGGAGGCATGAACTCATACAGTACATCACACAGATAACATCAGTCAGTGCTTCTAAGTTTATAATTTCCACGCAAAAATATTATCAACCCCTACAAAAATGTCCATTAATTAGAATCCACATAATAATTCACATTTCCTATTGCTGCAGGATTATTTTTCTGCTATAGCGAACTGGCTCAAATGAAGATCCTACATCTGTAGGAGCCTCTGGGAAAACACAACACTTCAGTATGTTTACATGGAATTAGAATTCACTATGAATATTATCTGTCTGTGGTGAGTTGATGCATACAGAATAAGAAATGGGGTGATACTGTCTATTAAAGATAAGATTCCGTGACGGTGAAACGTCTATTTGCGATATTACAAGAAGTTACTGCAAACAATGAAGACTGTTTTCTTCCCCCTCTGATATCATTGCAAGCGTGATAAAACTGCTGAATATTTACTGCAAAAAGAATTGCCATGCTATATAATAAGTACATGAATTCAGAATAGGATCAGTAGGCTACCTCATTAAATACCTGGTATTACCTATTCCTCAATAATAACATAAGCTTATTTTCTGTCAATTAAAAACTCCACAACATTGTATATCTTTGAACATTAGGGTAACTTCTGCATGCCAGATATACAGGCAACTGTAAGTTGTATTTCATGTGATGATTGAGACCACTGTTAGGATCTGGCAGAACCCATCAAATCGAGAATTTCCAGCGAATCAGACGTGGCAATGTCCTTGTGCCATCGAGCTCTAGCGACTCCTGTGGTGGGCCGGGCGCATGCACATTGACTTCTTTCGTCAGCTGTACAGTGTTGACTACGACACATTGGTGCGGCTGGCTTCCGGGTTAAGCGAGCAGCATGTCAAGAAGCAGTGCAGCTTGGCAAGGCCGTGTTTCGGAGGATGCATGGCTCTCGAACTTCGCCTCTCCAGAGTCCGTACGGGAGTTACAGAGACGGGACAAGACTGTAACTACCAATTGGATATCACAAAATTGGGGAGAAAAAGGGATAAAAAGTACTACAAAAAAATATATATATAAAAAGTAGCTAAATGAAGTCTTCTCTCTCTTTCACTAGGCAATTGATTATTTGAGGCATGAAATCTATACTGTACAACAACAAACAACAACATAAAGAGTTGAATGTCTATTGCAAACTCTCCAATATGTTTCAGATGTCTTGATTTTATTTGGATGGAAACGTTTCAACTCAGGATCAACCATTATGGATGCTTTTCATCATTTTTATGAAATCTGACTGGACATTAGAAACTGCTAGAAATTTAAATTGATTATCATGAAAAGTTAATATTTTTATGTGAAAATTAAAAGTATGAAAAGTTATCTTTGTATAGAAAAGTGTTGAGGTAAATCTTCATATAATTCAACTTGTAGTAAAATTGTAAATCTTAAAAACAAATGTGTATATTTGTACATTTAAAAAAGAACAATACATTTACATTCAGGATGTTAAAAATGTAACCAAGTGGGGCTTCCTAAACCACCCCATGATGATCACGATGTCTCATGTATCCATCCTTCAATGTGGAGATGCAGATGGCGATGTGTTAGTATCCTTTACTTGGACATATTCTAGCGTTGCATCCCAAATGGTACCCTATTCTTTACCCAGTACACTACTTTTGACAGAAGCCCTATGGGCCCTGGTAAAAAGTAGTGTACTATGTAGGGAAATGGGTGCCATTTGTGACACATCCTAACTGCCCACAGTAGCGCCAGATGCCGTGCTTTAGGTGTTCAGAACAGTCGACCGGCTGGTCAGAGACGGAGTCTATTACCAACACATCTGTTACACATGACTTTCTGGCAACGGACACTTTCTCTCTTTTAGTCATCTATTTCAGTGGAGGTGGTGGGGGGGGGGGGGGGGGGGGGGGGGGGGGGGGGGTTCTATGCAAACAGCTCAGATAATTCAATATTGATGTTATTAAACAAGGTAGCTAGCTTCCTGTAGGCCTACACATACAGTATTTGTTTACAACATTTGATGTAGGGCTAGGCCTATTAACTGCTGCTAATCTACTATAGTTGCTTAGCCTACCTATCAATATTCAAAACTTTATGGTTCAAAACTTCTGTTTCTTTAATTGTCAAGCTATGTCAAAGATAAGTCTAAAATCAATTTCATCCCTCCTTGTCAACGGTGACATAAACGGAAGAGCACAGTCAATGGCCAGCCCCTGCTGTAGGATAATGAGGCTCGGTTAATGGTCATCTACCTTAAAGTGAGAGTGATATCATGCGCCTTATAGGCAGACATGTTCTGCTGGAAGAAATACTAGGCTACTTTGTGTTGTGTTATGTTTCTGTAGGCCGAAATACATTATTTTAAATTGTATTCGACCACTTGTAGAGCTGAGCCAGCCAATAGCCTAATAAGCCTTCTTTAAATGTTATAGCTGACGCCTCAGCCAAGTATGGTCTGCACTACGTCATTGATGTTGCTCATTTTCTCCGGTCAGCTACTGAAGCTACTGGCTAATCTTGTTTCATGTAGCTGTAGGTTAGTTACATGTTCATCCAGCTTATTCTGACATTGTCACTTCATGAGAATTTATCGAATGCATGAACATTCTGTTTCACTAAAGCTGTGAAAATGGAACACCTGTTTTTTCATGTTAAAATACTATGGTTTATGAATCAACTCCCGTTGTATGCTAGTGCTACAGTCGGCTGCATCACTGTCAGAAGACACCAACACACCAGCAGTCTGGCACAGTGAGCTCACCTGTAGGGGTCTCTGGCTGAATAGGACTCCACGTAACCCTCATCGATGTCAGAAGGACGTCGTGACTCTTCTTCCCTATTTGAAAAATCCCTCTCACTATCGGTTTGTCGTAATCGGTGTACCGTTTCTCTGACTGTTCATCATCCCTATCAAACGACTCCTCCCCGCAAAGCTGGGGAGCTGAGACCGAGCGTTTCTCGATTTTTTGTTGTTGTGGTTGTTGCCTTCTGTTTTTCTTCTTCTTCCCACGGTTTTCTTTACTCACGGGCGACACCGGTTCCGTTTCGCTCACTTCCTCCTGGCTCTCTGACCAAGCGTTCCGTGCATTTGATTTTAAAGGGGATTCAAACATGATTTAAATACGATAAGAGTAAAGTCTATTTTTCGGAATGGTGCCTTGGAGACTATTTACTGGGTGGGCGCGTGCCCGCGACGGTAAGGTTATTATGGCAGGTCCGCCAGTTGAAACTTCCCCCTCGGCCTCGCGCGCCGGTGGCCGTCCCTCCCGGTCATGCGCCTGCATCTCCATAGTTTATTTCTTGAAGTTGCTCACTTGCATCTTATGGATGACATATGGGACCAAGATGACTTTGCTACTTTGATAAATAATACATAACGACTACGTTTATTAAGGATAGAGCATTACATCAGTTTAAGAAGCTGTGAACCTATAGGTACTGAACAAAAATCAGCGTGGGAAAAAGTACTCCATTGTCATACTTCAGTAAAAGTAAAGATATCTTAATGGAAAATGACTTGAGTAAAAGTGAAAGTCACCCAGTAAAATACTACTTGAGTAGAAGTCTAAAAGTATCTGGTTTTAAATGTACTTATGTACAGTGGTGGGAAAAGTACTCAATTGTCAAAAGTAAATGCTATACATCAAATTCCTTATATTCAGCAAACCAGACAGCACGATTTCCTTATTATTTTTTATTTTTTAATTGACAGCCAGGGGCACACTCCAATACTCAGACATCATTTACAAACTAAGTATTTGTGTTTAGTGAGTCTGCCAGATCAGAGGCAGTAGGGATGACCATGGAGGTTCTCTTGACAAGTGCATGATTTGGAAAATGTTCCTGTACTCCTAAGCATTCAAATTGTAACGAGTAGTTTTGGGTGTCAAGGAAAATGTATGGAGTAAAATGTACAGTATTTTCTTTAGGAATGTAGTGGAGTAAAAGTAAATGTTGTCAAAAATATAAATAGTCATGTACAGATACAGTAGCCGTTTACATACACTTAGGTTGGAGTCATTAAAACTTGTTTTTCAACCACTCCACAAATTACTTGTTAACAAACTATAGTTTTGGCAAGTTGTTTAGGACATCTACTTTGTGCATGACACAAGTCATTTTTCCAACAATTGTTTACAGATATATTATTTCACTTATAATTCCCGGTATCAAAATTCCAGTGGGTCAGAAGTTTACATACACTAAGTTGACTGTGCCTTTAAACAGCTTGGAAAATTCCAGAAAATGATGTCCTGGCTTTAGAAGCTTCTGATAGGCTAATTGACATAATTTGAGCCAATTGAAAGTGTACCTGTGGATGTATTTAAAGGACTACCTTCAAGCTCAGTACCTCTTTGCTTGACATCATGGGAAAATCAAAAGAAATCAGCCAAGACCTCAGATAAAAAAGTGTAGACCTCCACAAGTCTGGTTCATCCTTGTGAGCAATTTCCAAACGCCTGAAGGTCCCACGTTCATCTGTACAAATAATAGTATGCAAGTATAAACAACATGGGACCATGCAACCGTCATACCACTCAGGAAGGAGACGCATTCTGTCTGTGATGAAAGAAATAAAAGCTGAAATAAATCATTCTCTCTACTATTATTCTGACATTTCACAGTCTTAAAATAAAGTGGTGATCCTACCTGACCTAGGAGAGGGAATTTTTACTAGGATTAAATGTCAGGAATTGTGAAAAACTGAGTTGTAAAGGTGTATGTAAACTTCTGACTTCAACTGTACCCCCAAAAACTACTTAGTATTTTTACTTAGGTACTTTACACCACTGACAAAAATATAAACACAGCATGTAAAGTGTTGGTTCCATGTTTGATTAGCTGAAATAAAAGATTCCAGAAATGTTCCATATGCACAAAAATATTATTTCTGTCAAGTATTGCACAAATTTGTTTACATCCCTGTTAGTGAGCATTTCTCCTCTGCCAAGATAAACTGACAGTTGTGGCATATCAAGAAACTGATTAAACATCATGATCATTGCACAGGTGCACCTTGTGCTGGGGACAATAAACGGCTACTCTAAAATTAGCAGTTTTGTCACACAATTCAATACCACAGATGTCGCAAGAGTGTGCAATTGGCATGCTGACTGCAGGAATGTCCATCAGAGTTGTTGCCAGGGAATTGAATGTTAATTTCTCTACCATAAGCCACCTCCAACGTTGTTTTAGAGAATTTGGCAGTACGTCCAACCGGCTTCACAACTGCAGACCACGTGTAACCACGCCAGCAACTTCGCACAGCCATTGAAGGGGAGTGGGTCAACATTCCACAGCCTGATCAACTCTATGCAAAGGAAATGTGTCGCACTGCATGAGGCAAATGGTGGTCACATCAGATACTGAATGGTTTTCTGATCCATGCCCCTACTTTTTTTTAAGGTATCTGTGACCAAAAGATAAATTTCTATTATCCCAGTCATGTAAAATCCATAGATAATTTTTGTTGTGTAGTTTTGTTTGACACAAGGTTGACTGTAACTTCTATTAAAATGCTAAGCAAAACTGTATTATCATAGAGTCTATTAGGGATAGTTCACTGTAAAACATTAAACTGAACATAATAGAAGTTCAAAAGAATATTAATTTTATTTTTCTATATTGAAGCATGTTACACTCTTAAAAATGCTGGATTAAAAACAACCCAATTTGGGGCCTCCCGAGTGGCGCAGGGGTCTAAGGCACTGCATCGCAGTGCTTCAAGTGTCACTACAGACCTGGGTTTGATCCCAGGCTGTGTCGCAGCTGACCGGGTGACCCATGAGGCGGCGTACAATTGGTCCAGCGTCGTCTGGGTTAGGGGAGGGTTTGGCAGGCCGGGATGTCCTTGTCCTAGTGAGTCCTTGTGGCGGGTCGGGCGCATAGACTCTGACTTTTGTTTCCTCCGACACATTGGTACAGCTGGCTTCCAGGTTAAGTGAGCAGTGTGTCAAGAACTAGTGCGGCTTGGCAGGGTCGTGTTTCGGAGAACACGTGGCTCTCGACCTTCGCCTCTTCCGAGTCCGTATGGGAGTTGCAACGATGGGACAAGAATGTAACTACCAATTGCATATTGCTAAAAAATAAAACAATTTGTGTTTTTTGGTGGGTAAATATTGGGCAGAACACACGCTGGATTATTTTGACCCAACCAGTTGGGTTGCGTGAATAACCCAAATATGGGTTAATTGAACCATTATTTTGATATTTTTTACTCTCATGCTGGGTTGACCTAGCAGCTGGGTCTTTTATTATGTAATCCTTAGGATATTTTCAGGAGGCGTGTCTTATTATAGGCTTGGCTTTCAGATAGCTCTTGTTTATTTTATTGAACCTTTATTTAAACAGGGAGTCACATTGAGATTAAACATCTATATTACAAGAGAGCCCTGTAAACATTACAATAAAAAAAGAATAATGAAACAACATACACACAAAATACCAGCCAAAAGTAGACACACCTACACATTCTAGGGTATTTCTTTATTTTACTATTTCTACATTGTAGAATAATAGTGAAGACATCAAAACATTGAAATAACACATCATGTGGAATCATGTAGTAACCAAAAAAGTGCTAAATAAATCAAAATATATTTTATATTCTTCAAAGTAGCCACCATTTGCTCTACCATTCGCTCTACCAGCTTTATCTGGAATGCTTTTCCAACCGTCTTGAAGGAGTTACCATATATGCTGAGCACAGTTTGGCTGCTTTTCCTTCACTCTGCAGTCCAACTCATCCCAAACCATCTCAATTGGGTTGAGGTTGGGTGATTGTGGGGGCCAGGTCATCTGATGCAGCACTTCATTACTCTCCTTATTGGTCAAATAGCCCTTACACAGCCTGGAGGTGTGTTGGGTCATTGTCCTGTTGAAAAACAAATGATAGTCCCACTAAGCGCAAACCAGATGGGATGGCGTACCGCAGCAGAATGCTGTGGTAGCCATGATGGTTAAGTGTGCCTTGAATTCAAAATAAATCACTGACAGTGTCACCAGCGAAGCACCCCCACACCATCCCACCTCCTCCTCCATTCTTCACGGTGGGAACCACACGTGGAGATCATCCATTTACCAACTCTGCATCTCACAAAGACACAGCAGTTGGAACCAAAAATCGGGACTCATCAGACCAAAGGACAGATTTCCACCAGTCTAATGTCCATTGCTCGTGTTTCTTTGCCTAAGCAAGTCTCTTCTCATTATTAGTGTCCTTTCATTGTGGTTTCTTTGCAGCAATTCGACCATGAAGGCCTGATTAACACAGTCTCCTCTGAACAGTTGATGTTGAGATGTCTGTTACTTGAACTCTGTGAAGCATTTATTTGGGCAGGCATTTCTGAGGCTGGTAACTCTAATGAACTTATCCTCTGAGGTACTTATCCTCTGAGGTAACTCTGGGTCTTCCTTTCCTGTGGCAGTCCTCATGAGAGCCAGTTTCATCATAGCGCTTGATGGTTTTTGCGACTGCACTTTTCAGGAAATTTTCCGGATTGACTGACTATCGGGACTTAAAGTAATGATGGACTGTCGTTTCTCATTGCCTATTTGAGCTGTTAGCAAATAGGGCTATCTTCTGTATACCAACCCTACCTCGTCACAACACAACTGATTGGCTCAAATGCATTAAGAAGGAAACAAATTCCACAAATTAACTTTTATTAACAAGGCACACCTGTTAATTGAAAAGCATTCCAGGTGACAACCTCATGAAGCTGGTTGAGAGAATGCCAAGCGGGTTTAAAGCTGTTATCAAGGCAAAGGGTGACTACTTCAGTTTGAAGAATCTCAAATATATTTTGATTTGTTTAACACTTTTTTGGTTACTACATGATTCCACATGTGTTATTTCATAGTTTCGATGTCTTCACTATTATTCTACAATGTGGAAAATAGTCAGAATTAAGAAAAACCCTTGAATGAGTAGGTGTGTCAACTTTTGGCTGGTACTGTATGCGTGTATGTAACAATATAATTCAGCACACAATTATCCAAAATAAACATATAATAAATGTAATCACATTCAACTTCATAGAGGTCCTCAATCAATCATTTAAACTGCCCAAGTGGCACCAGCACATCTAACTGTTGTGAACTCTGCATTTGTTCCACAAATTAGGGGCAAAAAAAACAAAATGCAGATTTCCCAAATATGTGGAGACTGACAGGATCTCTAGTATTATCAGGTTTTATTGGTAAAGAGTAAATGCCATTCCTGTTCATCATGTTAAGTTAACCTTAATTGTTTTTGCATTTTACACATTCTTCTAGAATAATAAGATTATGTATTACATGTTATAATAAAGTGGTATCTATCCCAACAATGCGATTTGCAGGCTTTTTGGAACTTGTACACTTCTGTAAGTCTAATTGAAGCTACAAAAATATTAATGTTCAACCTTACCATTTGATAACTATACAACAGAACAGATTAATATGTATGGCTAAAATGAACTACCTGAAAGCCATACCCCTACTTAACTATGCCTCCAGTCTTCTGATCCGATCAGCGGTGTCATATCTCAGTAACACAGTACCAAATAACCCAGCACCTTTGCTCTTTTTAAAGAAAACAACTCAACGAAGTGACCCAAGGCCTGCAACCCAGCAGTTGGGTCAACCAAACAACGCTGCCTTTTTCAGGATGTAGGATAATTATTATGCATGGTGTAACCTACAGTTATTAGTCACCCTGACTTTATATCAACTATTTTATATGGTTAAAGTGCTGATGTAATTATAAACCTGGTCTATCAATAGGCTATAACCGTATCCAAATTGTATATTCATAAAGTTTAAGTTATGCACAGGTAGGGTATTGGTTGATCTTTTTTTTTGTTGCCTATCCTGATGTCTATTATGACATTGCGTTTAACTCTGTTTTATTATCAGGGTTTATGACTCAATCGAACTAAATATAGAACAGTGGCCTTTATATAGTTCTGACATTCAATGGAATATGCTGTTATATACTGAGCAATAAAGGTATAGACAGACCTCGACAGGGCAGCTGAGGCACCAATAGCCTTCGCAGCACCATGGACAGTTCCTGATTTAACACAGGAACCCTGCACGCCCATTTATAAAGATTCAGATGACACGGAGGGATGCACGTCCCCTGTGATTTGATTGGTCCAGGGTAAAGGTCTGAAATAACAAAACTGTGCATGTTTGAAATTATAAATAAGTGTTTTGGAGACCCGTTGACAGAGGCTATGGGATACAGATTCCAGGACTGCATATTTCTGTAATTTTTGGGGGCATGCAGTGAGGGTTTACTTTCATCTAATATGTAGTCATTAAATTATTCCAATGGTTTACCCATGCCAATTGAACGGTGGTGTTGGTATATTATCGAGGAAGGGCGGATACAATACGCCACCAATTGTTATTTATACTACTTTAACAGGAAATATACAGCACAATGCAGAATATAACTAACATATTGATGTTGGCTGGCTAGCTCACTCGCTGGGGTTTTCCCTTATGATGGAAGTTTTGGGTTATAGACGCAGCCAGTGAGTGTTTATGCATACACAATATAATTTTCATAAATTAAAAACCTCCCCTGCAGAAGTAACATGTGTGCCTAGCTCGGTTTGCATACACTGTGGTGTAAGTCCTAAATGGCACATATCGCGGACTACTTTCGACTAGGACTCGTGGTGTTCTGCTCCAAAGTATTAGGGTGCCATTTAGGACTTCGCCATGGAGGCATGTGAATGCCCCTTGACTGCAGCTACCCGTGGCATGGTAGGAAAAACGCTTGTTTTGTCCTTCAGCCTTAAGGTCTGCCTACATTTAATAGGGGGGATGTTTGCTCATTTTCACTCATATTAAGTTGCTTTGTAATTGTAATAATTTATTAAGAGAATAATCTAGTTTACATATGGGCAAATAAATGTGCACTATCCATCGTGCGTAATACTGATGCATGAAAAATAATAATCGGGACTAGATTGTCTCGGATGATTTGCCAGAGCAAAAGGACTATCCCAAAAGAAGTCAAGGTTATTTTGCAACCACGCAGACTGAGGGACTTTAAACCATTGCGAAATCTTACTTAGTTTTGCCTTAAAAACACGTGGTTTGACAGTTTAAGTTATACGTTTACTTTAGATGTTATTTTTACTTATAATTGGATTATTAACCTATAATAGAGATGTTGGTAGGTTAACAGACAATAGTGATAGAAATTGTAGGCTACTCATTCACTTTATTATATAAATAATTGAGTGCTCCTCATGAGATATGCATTATACATTTATCTCAACGCAATTATGTACACTTGAATCACATTGGGAGAGAATTAAACGTTTAAACCTTCGAAATAAAATATAGGATAAGTAACGAACATATTATGAGTAATTGAATGCCACGCGGTCCTCTAATGGGCTCTAACACCCACCTACATTGTAAAATGTTTACAAACGATATACAACACACATTGAATTTGAACATCAGATGCTGCAAATGGCTCTTCTTCACTGATTTGCACATTCATGTTCCAAAATGTGCTGCAGATGATTTCGCATGGGGTATGGCCCACGTTAATGTACATGTTTTATATGAAATAATAAATCATTAGTTTTATACAATGAGTATTTTCAGGTGATAGTTAAGCTTTTTATACACAATCAAGGTATTTAGGCTACTTTGCAAGTAAGTATCCCCTATGTATTGTCCACCTATTCAGCGATATAACATTCCTGATTGTTAAGTAGCCAAGATAGGCTATGTTTTGGGGGGAAATAAAATGTTCAATATTGTGCAGCTTTGCACGAATTGCAGTAAATAATCTCTAAGGCAACACAGTATGAGCACTTGCCTCTGTATAGATAATGATCTTTCATAAAACGGTTGCATCATATAAACATGACATAACTATTTTATAAAACATAGCATGGAGTAACATGAAATGAAATAGGAACTAATAATGAATAATGCTGTACAAAATCACAACAACATTACTCAGGATAGGATAGATCAGTTGTAAAATGCAGGTTGAAAAATATAGAAATATTTATTATATTTTTTTTATTGTCCCAAGTATTTGTTTATAAATTGCATAGTTTTCCAAATTATTGCTTGTGATTTTGTAACATGGATAATCAACACATTCTCAGTATGGTCACCACTATTTCCACAACGTGACCTGTACCATAATGTAGAAGTGAATACAATACAGTACATTAGGTGAAAAAGAATATGCATATGCATCCGCACTTCTAAAGGCAGTAACAACAATAAATACATACAAGCGGATTATAATTGCTATTTTGCATCAGTGGCAAGAGGATACCATATCATGACGCGCGCTTATCAGTCTTTGATGCACGTTCAATGTATTTACGATTCATGAAATATAGCGTTAAGCTGAGCATTCATGACTCTCTCGTGATGAGTGTGTCCTTCGTACGACATAATGTTTTCCATCGGTATCTCACACCGCGGCGCAGAGCTCGGGTAAAGGGACGCGTGTCCCTGTGGACCTGCCAGTCCCGCAGCAGCCTGGTAGTGCATGGTAAAGGCGTAGTTCTTTTCGAACTCTGACGAAGGCTCGTGTTTGAAGGAAAAGTTCCCGTTGACACTCAGTGGTGGGCTTAAGGGTCCGTCGAATGATGGACTAGTGCAGTCTGTAAGCGGCAGCGCGGTCTCAAAGAATGGCTCCAGCGCGCTTCCGTATGAATGGGGCTTGACGTGGAAGACGTGGGAGCTGTCCATTGTACCATATGGAGGGCTGGGAAGACCCGGGGTCTGGTAGGAGTATGGATGCGCGGCGAAGGAAGCACTTGCTGGTTGCATATGAGATGGTATCTCCTGTGTCTGCTCCGGGAGGAAAGTTCTGGGGTTGAGCTGGAGACAGCCTGCCACTAGGTTAGTAGTGGGCTGTGACAAGCCCCTACACAAGGCCTGGACAAATGATATGACGTCTGGGCTCTTCCCTGACCGCAGGATCTCTGACAGGGCCCAGATGTAGTTTTTAGCCAGCCGCAGAGTCTCGATTTTTGAGAGCTTTTGGGTTTTGGAGTAACATGGCACAACTTTACGCAAACTCTCCAGCGCGTCGTTGAGTCCGTGCATACGATTCCTTTCCCGCGCGTTCGCCTTGTGGCGCCTCATCTTAAACCTCTGCATCCTGGCTTTTGTCATTTTCTTCTTTTTTGGTCCACGACGTTTAGGCTTTTGATCGTCGCCTTCCTCTTCCTCCTCTTCCTCTTCCTCCTCATCATCATCCTCATCCAGTCTGTTTAACCCATCTTCGTCGTCATCCTCGAGGGCCCCGTGCATGGACTCAAGCGCGCCGTTCTTCTTCTCCATATCCTGTTCGTCCTGGGAGCGCTGACATTCGTCAGTCCAGGTCGCAGAATCCTGGGGTTCTGATGACATCATGGTCTGTTCCGTGTAGGATTTAGTCATATTGGAAATCTGTCAATAAAAAAGACAACCGTGAGCAGACTCATTTGGACATCATTTGGTACTTGACTAATAGCCTATTCAATAAGAGTTCGTTTTGGAACATGAGCTACTGGTGCATTGGGCTACTAATCTAAGTCAAACAAAAAAACTATTTTTGTATCAGATCCAATATTACTTTTGCAATACCGATGATTATATGTGTCATAAAAATTAATTAGAGTTTAAGAGCAAAATGTAGAACATTAATTTGTGGTCAGGATAAACCAAAACATAGGAGCATAATACATCAATTATTCAATTACCACCTAATAGCTTGACATAAGACAATTTGATCAAAATTATTTTCAATTACTTATTTTTAAATCTCCAGTTAATTGAGACATCTGATGTCATTGATGAGTTCAATCAGAATATCCGAATCCCTGTTTCCTTTCTGTAACAGGTGCGAAATGGTCACATCACCTCTCATCTGAGAAGGTTTGTATCAATAAATAATTCAAGCTTGTTCAGAAAATCTTTAACTGCTGAAAAATTGTAGCCTGCTTTATGTCAATGTAACAGACAAATCACAGCATTCCTTTCACCCAAAACATTTGCATAAATAAGTAATTACATTATATGATTGATAAATAAATACCTATGTTTTGCAGAATGATCTTGTTATGACTCTGGCATGCCCCTCCTGAAGTGTGAGGTCCGGTGAATGGACTGTAATGTGGCTGCGCCGACGGATGCTCGTGTTATATAGTGCTGCTGCTGATGCTGCAAGGGACTGGGAGAGAAAGATGAACCTGTATGTCTCTATGGTTGTATCCCTAATACCATCACCATCGCTTCACTTAATGACTGGCAGGAACAGGCTCCACCCACCCATGGCCTTACTCTCGGCACGCGCCATATGGTCCATCTACGTCAAGCAGAAACGGCCCCAAGCGTCACGTGACACGGTCCCATTTGTATTCGCCAGGGCTCTGTATTCCGCTCCTTTGTGGCCAAAAGAAAGTGGCCATCTGTCGCCAGTTAGGGCCTCCGTGGATCCGTGTGGACCCGCAGGATGGATTAACCCTTTCGAGCATAGGACATATTCAATCACTACTAATACTCAAGCCCAACCCATTCCCCACGTGTGTCCTCTTATAAATGGGTTGATTATGATGTTATTAATCATAAATATTATAATTATAGAATAATGTACATTAGTGTATAGAATAATGCACATTAGCCCACTTTGCGGATATTGAACACATTAAATAGCCTAATAAACACGCCAAGTCACCAAGACAAGAATAAGGCCCTTGCTGGCGGTAAAGGTCCCATACTGGCCCTTCATATCTATTTTTCAGCGCATGATAATGCTGTGAGACATTTTTTCAAATAAAAGTAGGCTATCCATGGAGAAGACCTAATGCAAGTAATTATATGCTATGCAACATTGTAATTACAACAATGAATTTAGACCAACTGCATTACTTTTTTTGTTTTGTTCACTGCTCCCTGCATCAGTGTTTATCTGCAATAGTTGAAGTGTTATTGTCCCCCATCTCTAGCAGTGCGTGATGTTGATTGGCAACAGTGGTTGTAATGGTCTGGACGGAGCTGGTTGAAGTAATGAACCTGGAGTCTCCCCCTCTTTTCAATCTGCTGGTCGGCACGCAATCTGCTGGTCGCGTGCGACTCGCACGCGCACTAACAAAAGCCTGTTTCACAGCTCACTACCCTGATGCAACGTCCAAAATCTGCAGTCGTCTGTTCAATTTAATCCCCCCCAACAAAATCGACGTGTTGACCGTTGTACAGAAAGACACCGTAACAAGTGGGGGTAACAACAGACAATCAAAACAGAACTGAACCACGAGATAAATCATTAATATTTAAGCAGAATAGTTATAGAGCTGGACTATAAAATATGTCCCATATAAATAATGAAAATTACATCATCTGCTACCCAAACTAAAACCATACGGACTGTCTGGTCATTCACAAAATGAGTAACTTATATCTTGAGGACAGAATCATTGGTTACTTGCATTTGGTCACATGGAAATGCAACCATGAACACATAGGGATGAATTATCAATATCTTTAAAGCAGCAATCAGCAGTAGAAAAAATAACAAAGCTGTTGTTTTGGTAAAAAGCTGAGGGATGGGGCTGGAGAAATGTTCCACTCTCAAATTCATAGACAGAGCTATGGATGCAAGGACTGACCATTCATGGTTTCAAAATTAAAGTTTTACTTTGTTTACAAACATTGGAGCAAAACAATTTTATATTTTGGGTTCTGATATGGTAGGACAGTTAATCTAAGTTTATGAGACATTTCTCAGTTATATTCTTCAAGAATCAATGGGAATATTTTATTTAATTATAAGTCTGTTTAAATAAACCAATTTATACTGAACAAAAATATAAACGCAATATGTAAAATATTGGTCCCATGTTTCATGAAATAAAAGATCCCAAAAATGGTCCATATGCACAAAAATATTATTTCTCTCAAATTTTGAAAACAAATTTGTTTACAACTCTGTTAGTGAGTATTTCACCTTTGCCAACATCAACCTGACAGGTGTGGCATATCAAGAAAACGATTAAACAGAATTATCATTACACAGGTGCACCTTGTGCTGGGGACAATAAAAGGCCACCCTAAAATCTGCAGTTTTATCAAACAACACAATGCCACAGATGTCTCAAGTTTTGAAGGAGCGTGCAGTTGGCATGGTGCCTGCAGGAATGTCCACCAGAGCTGTTACCAGAGAATTGGATGTGCATTTCTCTACCATAAGCCTCCTTCGACCTCATTTTAGAGAATTTGGCAGTACGTCCAACCAGCCTCACAACCGCAGACCACGTGTAACGACACCAGCCCAGGATCTCCATATCCGGCTTCTTTATCCACTAGATTGTTTGAGACCAGCCACACATACAGCTGATGAAACTGAGGAGTAGTTCTGTCTGTAATAAAGCCCTTTTGTGGGGAAAAATGGGTCTGGCTCCCAAGTGGTGGGCCTATGCCCTCCCAGGCCCACGATTGGCTGCGCCCCTGCCCAGTCTGTTAAAATCCATAGATTAGGGCCTAATTTATTTATTTAAATCGACTGATTTCCTTATATGAACTGTAACTCAGGAAAATCGTTCAAATTGTTGCATGTTGTGTCTATATTTTTATTCAGTATATGTATATATAGCCTAGGCCTGCTGATGGATAATTGCTAAAATAACTCCCTTCTTTATTCCAAACAAAAGGCGTAAAGTAAAACCATTTTGCCTAAATGATGGACAATCACAAAAATGTTAACTTGCAAATGGGAAATATGCCATTTGTGTGTATTCATGGATGACAAGAAAAGCCAGGCTTTTCTCTGTGTTCATAATTTTCCTTCAATTCACAAGAGGCTGAATGTACTGTATCTCACCGGAGAAAGCATCAGAGTGAGCGAAACAGCGCCCCTCTGTCTATGTATGTATATCTGATGTTGTCTGGTCCAAAAGAGTATGCCATTATTGCAGTAGCGATGCGTGGGTATAATCACCGGGGAAGCCATACATAAAAGCCATTTTACAACCTGTGTTGTGATAATTATGTTGTTTTCTCTATGACCTGTTAGTTCATATACCTTGCAACTGTGATATAGGCCTAAAGGCTGAGACAATAAGACGATACAGTGGCAGAATAAATTCAACCACAGCTTTATTTCATCACAAAACCAGAGAGCAACCTCTGTCCAGTGAAGTCCACAAAGCATATTGCATGAAACAAACAGTTACATGACTTAAAGCATGGTCAAGCAAGTTAATATTTGTGACATTTTTGGATGGACCACTAAACAACTATGGATTTAGAACCACGGAGAGTTACCACAAGTCGCAAAAAAAACAGGAGCTGCCTCCACTATTCCAGCAACATTTCAACTTCAACATTTCAACATCATCAAATCACCTACACTTACTAGGTGACATCCGAAATGCGAAACAGTAGGTGACATCCGAAACAGTGACATCCGAAATGGTCTATCACTCTATCATACAATACAAATGTTTATTTTTTGTTGTCCTATGCTACCTGGCTAAAATGCTTGTTTGCTGGTCTAACTTCCTTTCATGGGCAATGTTAGCTAGTTAAAATTAGCCTTCTACATCTAGCTACATCTGAAGCCAGGGGCACAATATATGAATTAATGGCTGGATCAGAATCCACATTATAATCACATTATAATCAAATCAAACTTTGTTTGTTACATGCACCGAATACAACAAGTGTAGACCTTACCGTGAAATGCTAATTTACAAGCCCTTAAAGCCCTTAACCAACAATGCAGTTCAAGAAGAGTTAAGAAAATATTTACCAAATAAACAAAAGTAAAAACATTGAAATAATAAAAAGTAACACAATAACATAACAATAACGAGACTATATACAAGGGGTACCGGTGCCAAGTCAGTGTGCGGGGGTACGGGTTAGATGAGGCAATTTGTACATGTAGGTAGGGGTGAAGTGACTATGCATAGATAATAAACAGCAAATAGCAGCAGTGTACAAAACAAGTGTGTGTGTGGGGGGGGGGGGGGGGTCAATATAATAGTCCGGTGGCCATTTGATTAATTGTTCAGCAGTCTTATGGCTTGTGGGCAGAAACTGTTAAGGAGCCTTTTGGTATTATATAGGTCCTGTACTGCAGGAAGCTTGGCTCCAGTGATGTACTGGGCCGTACGCACTACCCTCTGTAGTGCCTTATGGTCAGATGCAGAGCAGTTGCCATACCAGGCGGTGATGCAACAGGCCCGGATGCTCTCGATGGTGCAGCTGTAGAACTTTTTGAGGATCTGGGAACCCATGTCAAATCTTTTCCGTCTCCTGGGGGGTCAAATATTTTGTTGTGGCCTTTTCACGACTGTCTTAGTGTGTTTGGACCATGGAAGTTTGTTGGTGATGTGCACACCAAGGAACTTGAAACTCTCGACCTGCTCCACTACAGCCCCGTTGATGTTAATGGGGGCCTGTTCGGCCCGTCTTTTCCTGTAGTCCACAATCAGCTCCTTTGTCTTGCTCACACTGAGGGAGAGGTTATTGTCCTGGCACCAGACTGCCAGGTCGCTGACCTCCTCTCTATAGGCTGTCTTATCATTGTTTGTGATCAGGCCTACCACTGTTGTGTTGTCAGCAAACTTCATGATGGTGTTGGAGTTGTGTTTGGCCATGCAGTCGTGGGTGAACAGGGAATACAGGAGGAGACTAAGTACACACCCCTGAGGGGCCCCAGTGTTGAGGATCAGCGTGGCAGATGTGCTGTTGCCACCCTTACCACCTGCGGGTGGCCCGTCAGGAAGTTGCAGAGGAAAGTGTTTAGTCCCAGGGTCTTTAGCATAGTGATGCGCTTCGTGGGCGCTATGGTGTTGAACTCTGAGCTGTAGTCAATGAACAGCATTCTCACATAGGTGTTCCTTTTGTCCAGGTGGGAAAGGGCAGTGTGGAGTGTGATTGAGAATGCCTCATCTGTGGATCTGTTGGGGCGGTATGCGAATTGGAGTGGGTCTAGGGTATCTAGGAGGATGCCGTTGATGTGAGTCATGACCAGCCTTTCAAAGCACTTCATGGCTACCAACGTGAGTGCTATGGGCGGTAATCATTTAGGCAGGTTACCTTCGCTTCCTTGGGCACAGGGACTATGGTGGTCTGCTTGAAACATGTAGGTATTACAGACTCAGTTAGGGACAGGTTGAAAATGTCATTGAAGACACTTGCCAGTTGGTCAGCGCATGCTTTGAGTACACGTCCTGGTAATCCATCTGGCCCCGCAGCTTAATGAATGTTGACCTGTTTAAAGGTCTTGCTCACATTGGCTACCGAGAACGTTATCACACAGTCATCCAGAACAGCTGGTGCTCTCGCACATGCTTCAGTGTTGCTTGCCTCGAAGCAAGCATAAAAGGCATTCCGCTCGTCACTGGGCAGCTCGCATCTGGGTTTCCCTTTGTAGTCCACAATAGTTTTCAAGCTCTGCCACATCCGACGAGTGTCAGAGCCGGTGTAGTAGGATTCAGTCTTAATCCGGTATTGATCCTTTGCTTGTTTGATGGTTCGTCTGAGGGCATAGCGGAATTTCTTATAAGTGTCCAGATTAATGTCCCGCTCCTTGAAAACGGCAGCACTAGCCTTTAGCTCGATGTGGATGTTGCCTATAATCCATGGCTTCTGGTTCGGATATATGTACGGTCACTTTGGGGATGACGTCGTCAATGCACTTATTGATAAAGCTGATGACTGAGATGGTATACTCCCCAATGCCATTGGATGAAACCCGGAACATTTTCAGTGTTCAGTGCTTGCAAAACAGTCCTGTAGCGTAGCATCCGCGTCATCTGACCACTTCCATATTGAGCGAGTCACTGGTACGTACTGCTTTAGTTTTTGCTTGTGGTCTACAGCTTGTTGACAAAAAGACACACACCCCCACCCCTCGTCTTACCAGACGTAGCTTCTCTGTTCTGACGGTGCATGGAAAATCACTCCAGTTCTATATTATCTGTGTCGTTCTTAAGCCACAAATCGGTGAAACACAAGATATTACAGTTCTTAATATCCCGTTGGTAGGATAATCGTAATCGTAGGTTATCAATTTTGTTTTCCAATGATTGCATGTTAGCAAGTAGAATGGATGGCAGTGGGAGTTTACTCGCTCGCATACAGATTCTCAGAAGTCAGCCCGATCTGCATCCTCTTTTCCTCCGTCTTTTCTTCACGCAAATGACGGGGATCTGGGCCTGTTCCCCAGAGAGCAGTATATCCTTCTCGTCGCACTTGTTAAAGGAAAAAGCTTCTTTCAGTTCTTGGTGAGTCGGAGACAGTAGCAGCAACATAATGTACAAAATAGTTTTTTTTTTTTAAAGTTACAAACAACTAAAATATGAACAAAATAGCACAATTGGTTAGAAGCATGTAAAACGTCAGCCATCTTAACAGTATGGAGAATTGCCCAGTATGGAGAATTAAGTAAACCACAAGTCCAAATCCCTATTTCCATCCATGGCAAACTTAGGAAAGGGACAATTTTAGCTAGCTAGTTAAACACTGGAAGACAACACAATCAGATGCAACAATTTCAAGTTTTTTTCTGTCAATGACATATGCTCTCAATGCGATTTAGTAGGAGTGACGCCAAATCCAAACTGGCACAGCAGGACCATTCACAGTTTAGCTCACTCACTTTAGCTCAAAGCTGATTGGCTATTATTTTATACTTTCTTTATCAAGGGAGGCAAAATGCTCGCTGGCCTCCCTTGCATTCAATGCTACGGGCAGCAACAATCTCCATCAAAATGCCTAAAGTTAAACTCCATAGTGTCTGACACCCCAAGAAAAACACTTACAAGTTCACACAGTTTGCTCGGCTCTGAATCATCCACGTGGGTCTATATTTACCAGGGTCTTTTAAAATTGCCCTGTTGAGTAGCACAGAGCATGGCTCCGCTTGGTGAACTAGATAATCTTCAAGTGGCCACAGAACCCGGTCGCCTCGAAGTACTGCCTGAGAGAGAAGCAGGGAACACCTTATCTTGATTCTTTCATAAAAGAAAGAATACTGTCTCAGCCTCCAGTATTTATGCGGCAGTAGTTTATGTGTCGGGGGGCTAGGGTCAGTTTGTTATATCTGGAGTACTTCTCCTGTCCTATTCGGTGTCCTGTGTGAATCTAAGTGTGCGTTCTCTAATTCTCTCTTTCTCTCTCTCGGAGGACCTGAGCCCTAGGACCATGCCCCAGGACTACCTGACATGATGACTCCTTGCTGTCACCAGTCCACCTGGCCGTGCTGCTGCTCCAGTTTCTTTCAACTGTTCTGCCTTATTATTATTCGACCATGCTGGTCATTTATGAACATTTGAACATCTTGACCATGTTCTGTTATAATCTCCACCCGGCACAGCCAGAAGAGGACTGGCCACCCCAGATAGCCTGGTTCCTCTCTAGGTTTCTTCCTAGGTTTTGGCCTTTCTAGGGAGTTTTTCCTAGCCACCGTGCTTCTACACCTGCATTGCTTGCTGTTTGGGGTTTTAGGCTGGGTTTCTGTACAGCACTTTGAGATATCAGCTGATGTACGAAGGGCTATATAAAATAAATTTGATTTGATTTGATTTGATAAAACCAGGGCAAGTTTTGTTGGTCGAAAGTACCCTGCTAGAATGCTCGAAGAAGGTCCATCACACATTTTCCCAGACTATATATTTCTATGACCATGTAAACTGTGGTAGCAGACGGTTGAGATTTTCAACACCGCCCACAGCACTTCAACACCGCCCACAGCACTTCAACACCACCCACAGCACTTCAACACCGCCCACAGCACTTCAACACCGCCCACAGCAATTCAACACCGCCAAAGAAGGGTTTCCCAAACTCGGTTCTGTCCCACTGCTGGTTATTTGAATCGGCTGTGTAGTGCTGGGGCAAAAAAACTAACGTGGGCTGCTCTAAAGGGGGAAAACAACAACTAAACGAAACCATTTGTTTGAGTGTTTTACATACCGTTATTACTAACTTAGGCCTCAATAATACACTGTGAGACCTGACTTTTTGGGTCAGCCCCGAATATTTTGCACTGCTGCGATGGTGTAAAAAAAAATGCTGTCAACTGAGTGAGCAATTTAAGCTGTGGTTAGAGCTGAAACTCCCGAAGTCACCCAACGGTTATAATCAGGGGTGTAGTGCCACTTCCACGCTCAGCCACTTCTCAGAATGGTGCTATGTCTTGCAAGATTACTTAATGATTCATTAGTATTTTACATAACAAAACGAATTCCAAAAACACCACTTAATTTTGTTACGGTGCGTGAATGAGGACCCAAAAGCGAATTAACGTAAACAGAGCTTCTTTAATAACAAAACAAAACGTAGGCTCAGATGGACCGGCAGGTTCCGACAGGACAGGACAAGGTTGCAGCAAACATGACGATAGTCTGGTTCAGGCATGAACAACACAAACAAGAATCCGACAAAGACAGGAGCAGAAACAGAGAGAGATATAGAGGACTAATCAGAGGGAAAAAGGGAACAGGTGGGAAAAGGGGTGACGAGGTAGTTAGGAGGAGACAAGGCACAGCTGGGGGAAAGAGGGGGAGAAAAGGTAACCTAACAACGACCAGCAGAGGGAGACAGGGTGAAGGGAAAGGACAGAAACAAGACACAACATGACAGTACATGACAGTACCCCCCCACTCACCGAGCGCCTCCTGGCGCACTCGAGGAGGAAACCTGGCGGCAACGGAGGAAATCATCGATCAGCGCACGGTCCAGCACGTCCCGAGAGGGAACCCAACTCCTCTCCTCAGGACCGTACCCCTCCCAATCTACTAGGTACTGATGACCACGGCCCCGAGGACGCATGTCCAAAATCCTACGGACCCTGTAGATGGGTGCGCCCTCGACAAGGATGGGGGGGGGGGGGGGGGGAAGACGAGCGGGGGCGCGAAGAACGGGCTTGACACAGGAGACATGGAAGACCGGGTGGACGCGACGAAGATATCGCGGAAGAAGAAGTCGAACTGCGACAGGATTAATGATCCGAGAAATACGGAACGGACCAATGAACCGCGGGGTCAACTTGCGAGAAGTGGTCTTAAGGGGAAGGTTCTGAGTGGAGAGCCAAACTCTCTGACCGCGACAATATCTAGGACTCTTAGTTCTATGCTTATTAGCAGCCCTCACAGTCTGCGCCCTATAACGGCAAAGTGCAGACCTGACCCTCTTCCAGGTGCGCTCGCAACGTTGGACAAAAGCCTGAGCGGAGGGGACGCTGGACTCGGCGAACTGAGATGAGAACAGCGGAGGCTGGTACCCGAGGCTACTCTGAAAAGGAGATAGCCCGGTCGCAGACGAAGGAAGCGAGTTGTGGGCGTATTCTGCCCAGGGGAGCTGTTCTGACCAAGACGCAGGGTTGCGAAAAGAAAGACTGCGTAAGATGCGACCAATAGTCTGATTGGCCCGTTCTGCTTGACCGTTAGACTGGGGGTGAAAGCCGGAAGAGAGACTGACGGAAGCCCCAATCAAACGGCAAAACTCCCTCCAAAATTGAGACGTGAATTGCGGACCTCTGTCCGAAACGACGTCTGACGGAAGGCCATGAATTCTGAAAACATTCTCGATGATGATTTGTGCCGTCTCTTTAGCAGAAGGAAGCTTAGCAAGGGGAATGAAATGAGCCGCCTTAGAGAACCTATCGACAACCGTAAGAATAACAGTCTTCCCCGCTGACGAAGGCAGTCCGGTGACAAAATCTAAGGCGATGTGAGACCACGGTCGAGAGGGAATGGGAAGCGGCCTGAGACGGCCGGCAGGAGGGGAGTTACCGGACTTAGTCTGCGCGCAGACCGAACAAGCAGCCACGAAACGACGCGTGTCATGCTCCCGGGTGGGCCACCAAAAACGCTGGCGAATGGAAGCAAGCGTACCCCGAACGCCAGGGTGGCCGGCTAACTTGGCAGAGTGAGCCCACTGAAGAACGGCCAGACGAGTAGGAACGGGAACGAAAAGAAGGTTCCTAGGACAAGCGCGCGGCGACGGAGTGTGAGTGAGTGCTTGCTTTACCTGCCTCTCAATTCCCCAGACAGTCAACCCGACAACACGCCCCTCAGGGAGAATCCCCTCGGGGTCAGTGGAGGCTACTGAAGAACTGAAGAGACGAGATAAAGCATCAGGCTTGGTGTTCTTAGAGCCCGGACGATAAGAAATCACGAACTCGAAACGAGCGAAAAACAGCGCCCAACGCGCCTGACGCGCATTAAGTCGTTTGGCAGAACGGATGTACTCAAGGTTCCTATGGTCAGTCCAAACGACAAAAGGAACGGTCGCCCCCTCCAACCACTGTCGCCATTCGCCTAGGGCTAACCGGATGGCGAGCAGTTCGCGGTTTCCCACATCATAGTTACGTTCCGACGGCGACAGGCGATGAGAAAAATACGCGCATGGGTGGACCTTGTCGTCAGAGAGGGAGCGCTGAGAAAGAATGGCTCCCACGCCCACCTCTGACGCGTCAACCTCGACAACGAACTGTCTAGAGACGTCAGGTGTAACAAGGATAGGAGCGGATGTAAAACGATTCTTGAGGAGATCAAAAGCTCCCTGGGCGGAAACGGACCACTTAAAGCACGTCTTGACAGAAGTAAGGGCTGTGAGAGGAGCTGCCACCTGACCGAAATTACGGATGAAACGACGATAGAAGTTCGCGAAGCCGAGAAAGCGCTGCAGCTCGACGCGTGACTTAGGGGCGGGCCAATCAATGACAGCTTGGACCTTAGCGGGATCCATCTTAATGCCTTCAGCGGAAATAACAGAACCGAGAAATGTGACGGAGGAGGCATGAAAAGTGCACTTCTCAGCCTTCACAAAAAGACAATTCTCTAAAAGGCGCTGGAGGACACGTCGAACGTGCTGAACATGAATCTGGAGTGACGGTGAAAAAATCAGGATATCGTCAAGGTAAACGAAAACAAAGATGTTCAGCATGTCTCTCAGGACATCATTGACTAATGCCTGAAAGACAGCTGGAGCGTTAGCGAGGCCGAAAGGAAGAACCCGGTATTCAAAGTGCCCTAACGGAGTGTTAAACGCCGTCTTCCACTCGTCCCCCTCCCTGATGCGCACGAGATGGTAAGCGTTACGAAGGTCCAACTTAGTGAAAAACCTGGCTCCCTGCAGGATCTCGAAGGCTGAAGACATAAGAGGAAGCGGATAACGATTCTTCACTGTTATGTCATTCAGCCCTCGATAATCTATGCAGGGGCGCAGAGACCCGTCCTTCTTCTTGACAAAAAAAAACCCCGCTCCGGCGGGAGAGGAGGAGGGGACTATGGTACCGGCGTCAAGAGCTACAGACAAATAATCCTCGAGAGCCTTACGTTCGGGAGCCGACAGAGAGTATAGTCTACCCCGGGGGGGAGTGGTTCCCGGAAGGAGATCAATACTACAATCATACGACCGGTGTGGAGGAAGAGAGGTGGCCCTGGACCGACTGAACACCGTGCGCAGATCGTGATATTCCTCCGGCACCCCTGTCAAATCACCAGGCTCCTCCTGTGAAGAAGAGACAGAGGAAACAGGAGGGATAGCAGACATTAAACATTTCACATGACAAGAGACGTTCCAGGAGAGGATAGAATTACTAGACCAATTAATGGAAGGATTATGACAAACTAGCCAGGGATGGCCCAAAACAACAGGTGTAAAAGGTGAACGAAAAATTAAAAAAGAAATGGTTTCGCTATGATTACCAGAAACAGTGAGGGTTAACGGTAGCGTCTCACGCTGAATCCTGGGGAGAGGACTACCATCCAGGGCGAACAAGGCCGTGGACTCCCTTAACTGTCTGAGAGGAATGTCATGTTCCCGAGCCCAGGTCTCGTCCATAAAACAGCCCTCCGCCCCAGAGTCTATTAAGGCACTGCAGGAAGCTGACGAACCGGTCCAGCGTAGATGGACCGACAAGGTAGTGCAGGATCTTGAAGGAGAGACAGGAGTAGTAGCGCTCACCAGTAGCCCTCCGCTTACTGATGAGCTCTGGCTTTTACTGGACATGAAGTGACAAAATGACCAGCAGAACCGCAATAGAGACAGAGGCGGTTGGTGATTCTCCGTTCCCTCTCCTTAGTCGAGATGCGGATACCTCCCAGCTGCATAGGCTCAGCACCCGAGCCGGCAGAGGAAGATGGTAGTGATGCGGAGAGGGGGGCAACGGAGAACGCGAGCTCCTTTCCACGAGCTCGGTGACGAAGATCAACCCGTCGCTCAATGCGAATAGCGAGTTCAATCAAGGAATCCACGCTGGAAGAAACCTCCCGGGAGAGAATCTCATCCTTTACCTCTGCGCGGAGACCCTCCAGAAAACGAGCGAGCAAAGCCGGCTCGTTCCAGCCACTGGAGGCAGCAAGAGTGCGAAACTCAATAGAGTAGTCTGTTATGGATCGATTACCCTCACATAGGGAAGACAGGGCCCTGGAAGCCTCCTCCCCAAAAACAGATCGATCAAAAACCCGTATCATCTCCTCCTTAAAGTCCTGATACTGGTTAGTACACTCAGCCCTTGCCTCCCAGATTGCCGTGCCCCACTCACGAGCCCGTCCAGTAAGGAGAGATATGACGTAGGCGACACGAGCAGTGCTCCTGGAGTAAGTGTTGGGCTGGAGAGAAAACACAATATCACACTGGGTGAGGAACGAGCGGCATTCAGTGGGCTCCCCAGAGTAACACGGCGGGTTATTGATTCTGGGCTCCGGAGATTCGAAAGCCCTGGAAGTGGCCGGTGGATCGAGGCGGAGATGGTGAACCTGTTCTGTGAGGTTGGAGACTTGGGTGGCCAGGGTCTCAACGGCATGTCGAGCAGCAGACAATTCCTGCTTGTGTCTGCCTAGCATCGCTCCCTGGATCTCGACGGCTGAGTGGAGAGGATCCGAAGTCGCTGGGTCCATTCTTGGTCGGATTCTTCTGTTACGGTGCGTGAATGAGGACCCAAAAGCGAATTAACGTAAACAGAGCTTCTTTAATAACAAAACAAAACGTAGGCTCAGATGGACCGGCAGGTTCCGACAGGACAGGACAAGGTTGCAGCAAACATGACGATAGTCTGGTTCAGGCATGAACAACACAAACAAGAATCCGACAAAGACAGGAGCAGAAACAGAGAGAGATATAGAGGACTAATCAGAGGGAAAAAGGGAACAGGTGGGAAAAGGGGTGACGAGGTAGTTAGGAGGAGACAAGGCACAGCTGGGGGAAAGAGGGGGAGAAAAGGTAACCTAACAACGACCAGCAGAGGGAGACAGGGTGAAGGGAAAGGACAGAAACAAGACACAACATGACAGTACATGACAAATTTCTTATGACAATTTAGGATTTGTCTCATGTGAATAGAACTCAACAGCAGGTGCCATAGTCTAAAATGTGCTTTGAATGAAACAAAATGCAGGTGGCTGTGTTCAACTCCATCTGCTCTAAAATTCGATGAAACAGTAGTTAGGCTACTTAGCCTACATCATTCAAGAAGATCGAAATGCATATTCACATGAAACAGATTGGGATCCAATGGTTGGCATGCATTCAGCATGGACGTTTTACCTGTAAAATGTGAAGAATTATTATTCATGATTGACAGTGATGACGGCCTAATTTATAATAAGGTAGGCCTAATTTGGTGTTTTAGGATTGAAAAAATATAAAAAATGTAATTGAGCCACTTATGTGTAGGCATATTAGAATAGAATTGTGCAATGTGGAGGATGTAGGCCTATTGTATGTATATTCTACAATGATTTTATAGCCTACAATAGGCTACATGTAGGTACCAACTTTCATTCAGAAATGATGATGTAATAATAATACAAAATTGTGCTCTGGTAGGCTACCTAAAAGATAGCACTACACCACTGGTTACAATAATTGTAAAGCAATTGCCATGTGTAGTCAACTGATAGTTCCAGCTATGTTTTGATTGGGACAGGATCCTTGCTGCTTTGAGACAAGCCTTGATAAATCAATCAATGTCAGATTGTTGTTTGCACTGAATCTCCTTTTGGATATTTAGTTACAATTATGCTGGGAAATGTTAGCTAAGTGGAGGTGAGTGCTAGTGATCATTAGTCTAGCAATTGAAAGCAATGCAGATATTCTCTCTACACACACACACACACACACACACACACACACACACACACTAGGCCTACAGCCTACCTGATGAGCTTCCCTGAACTTTCCAATAACTTTCTGATGCATTTCACTTAGTCTACTGATGTGAATCCAATTTTACACCTTTCCTATAGGCTATCAATTAATTTTGACATATTTTCTTATTGGTTAAAAAGGTCATAAGGCCTACATCGTTTCAAAAACAATCTAGCTGAAACCACTAGCCTATTGGCTTCATTGATTTACTGCATTTATTATCTTGTAATTGTAGGCAAGGCTACTTGCTGATAGATTATTTTAAATATTAATGTAACAGTAGGCCTACCTACACAATAATATCCTATTTGGTTACGGACCACAATCCATTCAATTAATAACAAGAAGTGTTGATTATTTGGTCTTAGGGAGAGAGAGCACAGCGTACGGAATTAAACATAGCACCGCAGGAAGCAACACAATCTCACATTCAATTCGTGCACATGTGTACATAATGCATTTCAGCAAATGTCGTGCGTTTTCAGGAAGAGGTGCTGGAAGTGCCGCAGATAAATTGAAATACATTTGCCAAATTATATAATTACTTCTGTTTCTACAGAAATAAATGAAATAATTGCAAATACTACACCATAGAGCATAATTTAGCCACAGATGATTCATAGCTTATTTAAAAAATGTATTGCTGTTGATTGTGTTTTGTCACTTTATGAGCGCATATGCCTAGAGTTGGGAATCAAGCAAATGGTCAGCCCGCGCGGCAAATATTAAACAGATGATTGTTGAGTTGTTGCTGGTGTCAATGTGGCTGTCAATGATCAACAGCCAGCAGCTAAATTATGTTTTTCATTATTTAAAAATACAATTGAGGGAAAAACTGTTTGTATAATAAGTGAATGCCACTAGAAACTATAATTTCCTCATCGTATTGTTGGCTTGAGATATGTATTTTCATTGGCCTATGCTATTGGTTGCATCGAAGACATGGGTTGTCCTTTTTATTGGTCTTAGTATGTCAATGTCAGAGTAGCTTGTCATTTTGTGTGGTATAAAAAACATTATTGAAATGTCTACAGTCATGTAAAGTTACGTAGAATTGCAGGAAATTATTTTCGAAAAGGCAATTTTTTTTCTCAGGCCCGCAAACACCTCAGTCCCTGGCCTTCGGGATTTATCCCCAAATGTTATGAAACTCTGGTGACCGCCCTAAAACCAGGCTATCGGTTGAACATATTAGCTAAACATATTTGCCAAGCGTTTTAAGACACAAATAGAAGTGTGCAAATTCAACTAATTCCTTTATATTGTAGCCATATTGTAATAGTGTTGTCTTTTTTGCAAATATTATTAATGTATTATGTGCTCAATAATATGATACTTTATTGTTTGCTCTTAAAACCAAAAATTAAATGAAAAAATATAAACCAGGTTTAAATTGTGTCAAAATCAGGCAAAGCAAGCCGTTTTCCCAGTGACCTCATAGCATAGTTTAACGAATCCTTATTCCGTCTCACCAGAGAGAACATGCATTGTGTTCAACTCGGTGTTTGGTTGCAAACAAAACCTAAACCCATTGCAGCTATTTGAATATGAGGATCTGACCTTCCATTCCCTAATCAGAACCCCGTCCGGCCTTGTCTCAGAGCAGGGAAACCATCCTGAGTCCCTACTCCAAGTTTTCACTAATGCCCATCCGCTTGAATAGACGCTTAGATTGCAATGAAATGCTAAACGGAATTAATTCACTTTCATCGCACTAATTGCTTATGCAAAAATGCAAATGTGCATTAATTAGTTAGACCACTGATTAGTTATTTGGTATTGGCGTGTAATAAATCACGCTGGAAGGTGCAGACAGTGGTAATGTCCCAAATGCCACCCTAATCCCTATTTATTGCACTAGTTGTGACCAGGGCGAATATAGGGCTCTGGTCAAAAGTAGTGCACTATGTAGGGAATGTGGTGCCATTTGGGATGTGTACAGTAAAATCCTGGCTCGGGACTCAGCTGTGGCCCATAGCGGGATGGATTTTGGTTTCAATAATATGCTAAGAACACTTCCGGGGGTTTCATAAACGTGCCTCAAATCAAATCAAATTGTATTTGTCACATACACATGGTTAGCAGATGTTAATGCGAGTGTAGCGAAATGCTTGGCCTGCCTGAACCCTTATGGAGTGCACATGATCTATATAGTTTATAGGGAAATTAATAATAACACCAATATCCTAATAATAACAATAAATAATAATCATAATAGTGTTAGTATTATTACTATGTCGTAATATAAATATGAACATATTAGGCCTATAGTTGTAATATAATAATAATTAAAGTAGTATAAAAGCTTTATAATTTGTAGGGAACTCAGAATTATGTCCAATAGTGCACTACACACAGAGTGTGCAGCTGTAGTGTATGTAAGCATTCACTGTAAGGTCTATCTTCACCTGTTGTATTCGGCGCATGTGACAAATACAATTTGATTTGAATTGGAATAAAAGTTTGGGAAAAAGTAAAGAAATCAAATATTTTAAGGCAAAAACAAAACGCACCTCTTCGTAAGGCAATAATAATGTTCAGGGGGTCAATGTTGTAAAATGTTGGGAACTTTAATTGTATGTCTTGTTGTTCTATTAAAACACAGATAACAGTCACCCATATATCATAATTACATCTTTTCATATCTGTTTTACTACGTTCTTCGAAGAAGACAATAAAACGGTAATCGTAACTTTTGTTTTTGTAATTAAGAAACACAGGTGCCACTCGAATATGTGATGAAATGATGAAATGTCATTGTTTATTCGTTAAGAACGGGAACACATAATATGAGTCCATAAGATTTTAATTGGCGTGGGTGAGGGAAACCTTGACGTCACGGTCACTGATATGTGCACAGGCGCACTGTCAGAGATCTGTATTTCTCACAACAGAGCAATAAATGTTTTTCGCTTCCTAAAAGTTGTTTTTTTCTTTGAAGGATGCTGCCTGCGGTTGCATTGGAAATACAATGGCGTCGTCTTGTGGTGGATATGAAACATTACGTCGGAGGCAGCAGGTGAGCTTTTATTTGACTTTTAATCTTAAAACTATGCTATCAAGTTGTAGGGGAGAACGAGGTAAATTGTCATTCGGGTAAATGGTCAAACTGTTCATACCTCTAACATGAGAGGCGCAATCTCAAATAGCTACTTTATGTGACTACATGTTCTATGGTCAAATTCGTTTTCACATGTGGGCAAAAGTAAAAGAATTGTCACGTTACATTTTATGCAATACATTTTATTTAGGTATGAATGTTCAAAATTATAATTTTACACTGAGTAATGGAGACAATAACGTGTCTTTTGATACTTTAGTTGCAGTCCTATGTTGAGCTAACCTGGAGATTTAGCCAACAATAGCACACGTCAGTTTGGGACAAGTGTCTCAATGATCTTGGGCAAGTCTTCACATGTGACAATTTGCCCCAGTATACATAGACACATAGAACATGTTCAAAAAACATTGTGATATTGTGTAATCAGCTCTGATAATAGCATAAAATGTTACTGTAAATGTATTATCATATATACGTATAGTTTAGAGCAGCAGACATATCCCTGGACTACACAAGACAGGCTTTGGTGTGTGTGTGTGTGTGTGTGTGTGTGTATCTACTAACACACTACATGCCTACTGTATGAGACAGTATATCCACACACACACACACACTACTTCATACAGTGTCATGAATTTAGTGTGGTGTTATGAATTGCATTGTGCCAACAAGGATAGTAGACAGGGAGGTGGGCGTAATAAGCCTGTAATGAATATGTAATTGCAATGAGGAAATGTGTTTTTGAAGGAAGGAAGAAGGAAGGAAAGAAAGAAAGAAAGTGGGGAAGGAAAGAAAGATGGTTAGAAATGATAAAAGAAAACAGAGAATGGCAGCACAGGCAGCACAGGCATAATGTTAAAGGCAATGAGGCAGGTGAAGTTGCAGAACAAATCAATCAGGAGTACGGCAAAGGATTTAGACATAAATTACCGTACTCTGACTCTGTATTGTTAAAAGGTTACCAGAGAAGAAGTTGAAAGTCAGACAGCCATGCCAACAACAGTGGTTGGCTATACAAAGCCACTGCAGGTTTTTTCACCTGATTTGGACCTGCAGCTTGTTCAGTATATTACTAGGTCAGCTGACATTTATTTTGGTCTGTCTCTAAGTGAGGTCAGAAGACTTGCCTACCAGTTTGCTATTGCACACCAGGTGAAGTTTGTGCCAATGTAGGCAGAAAAAGAAAATGCCAGCTCGAAGTGGTTTACAGGCTTCTTAAAGCGGCATCCAATGCTGTCGCTGAGAAAGTCAGAGGCAACTAGCCTTGCCAGGGCAAGTAGCTTCAATAGAGAAAATGTTAATGCTTTCTTCGACAATGTAGCATAAGTGCTACAGAGATATCAATTTGGACCAGGAGACATATGGAATGTTGATGAAACTGGGGTGACCACTGTACATAAACCTGACAAAGTGGTGGGCAGATGTGGATTCAAACAAGTAGGGTCACTGACCTCCCCTGAAAAAGCTATCTCAGCTACAGGAAATAATATACTTCCATATTTTAGATTCCCCCGTGTCAACTTCCACAATCATTTCCTGATCAATGGGCCACCTGGCAGCAAAGGAGTGGCAAATCTCTCTGGGTGGCTGAAAGATGTGCAGCATTTCGTCGAGCATACAAAATGTTCAAAGGAGAAGCCCTGTTTACTCCTTTTGGACAACCATGAGTCTCGTCTGTCCATTGATGGACTCAATTATGCCAAAGAAAATGGCATAATTATGCTGTCATTCCCACCCCATTGCTCTCATCGGCTTCAACCCTTAGACAGGTCTGTCTACGGACCGCTAAAGAGGCACATCAACACCGTGTGTGATGCCTGGATGAGGAACAATCCCGGGAAGATAATGTCAGTTTATGACATTCCTAGGATTGTGGCAATCACCTATCCTCTGGCTGCAACCCCCCTTGAACATTCAGGCTGGCTTTAGGGTGGCTGGGGTACAACCTTACAACATGGATGTATTTCTGGAAACCGAGTTTGTGCCATCCTACGTAACAGATCGCCTCATTCAGAACCCAACCCTACTAGGCCCCAGCACCAGCCCTGCCCTGCCAGGCCCCAGCACTATTCCAGACCTTTCAGGCCCCAGCCCCAACCTGCCAGGCCCCAGCACCATTTCAGCCCTGCCAGGCCCCAGCACCATTTCAGCCCTGTCTAGCACGAGCTCAGACACAGACCTGCCCAGTTCTTATGCTAGCACCAGCTCACCCTTGTCCAGTAATGCCATTGCTGACAGCAGACTACCATCTCCAGAGGACATCCGGCCATATCCAAAAGCTGGCCCCCAGAAAACCAGCTGGTAAAGTAAGAAAACAGCACAAAACAGCAATTCTAACTGACACACCAGTGAAGCATGCACTAGAAATAGAAAAGAATAAGGCACGATCTAGCAAAAGGCTGTTTCCGAAGAAAGGGAAGCAAGGGGGAGTCAAAATCTGGATCTGCAAAAAAAAAGAAGGCAGCTAAAAAAAGAAAAATCTTAGAAGAGTCATCATCAGATGAAGAGGAGTGCTTCTGCCTCGTCTGTGTGGAGCCATTTTCAAACAGCCTTCCAAAAGAGACTTGGGTGAAGTGCGTGAGATGCAACAAATCGACCTGGCCGGGGTATCCTGGAAGGATATTGATCTCATCCCGTCAGTAGAGGATGCCTGGGTATTTAAAAAAAATGGCTTCCTAACCATCTTAAATAAGCATGCCCCATTCAAGAAATTTAGAACCATATATATATAGCCCTTGGTTCTCCCCAGACCTGATTGCCCTTAACCAACACAAAAACATCATATAGCGTTCTGCATTAGCATCGAACAGCCCCCGTGATATGCAGCTGTTCAGGGAAGCTAGAAACCATTATACACAGGCAGTTAGAAAAGCCAAGGCTAGCTTTTTCAAGCAGAAATTTGCTTCCTGCAACACTAACTCAAAAAAGTTCTGGGACACTGTAAAGTCCATGGAGAATAAGAACACCTCCTCCCAGCTGCCCACTGCACTGAAGATAGGAAACACTGTCACCACTGATAAATCCACCATAATTGAGAATTTCAATAAGCATTTTTCTACGGCTGGCCATGCTTTCCACCTGGCTACTCCTACCCCGGTCAACAGCACTGCACCCCCCACAGCAACTCGCCCAAGCCTTCCCCATTTCTCCTGCTCCCAAATCCGTTCAGCTGATGTTCTGAAAGAGCTGCAAAATCTGGACCCCTACAAATCAGCCGAGCTAGACAATCTGGACCCTTTCTTTCTAAAATGATCAGCCGAAATTGTTGCCACCCCTATTACTAGCCTGTTCAAACTCTCTTTCGTGTCGTCTGAGATTCCCAAAGATTGGAAAGCAGCTGCGGTCATCCCCCTCTTCAAAGGGGGGGACACTCTTGACCCAAACTACTACAGACCTATATCTATCCTACCCTGCCTTTCTAAGGTCTTCGAAATCCAAGTCAACAAACAGATTACCGACCATTTCGAATCTCACCATACCTTCTCTGACATGCAATCTGGTTTAAGAGCTGGTCATGGGTGCACCTCAGCCACGCTCAAGGTCCTAAACGATATCTTAACCGCCATCGATAAGAAACATTACTGTGCAGCCGTATTCATTGATCTGGCCAAGGATTTCAACTCTGTCAATCACCACATGCTCAACGGCAGACTCGACAGCCTTGGTTTCTCAAATGATTGCCTCGCCTGGTTCACCAACCACTTCTCTGATAGAGTTCAGTGTGTCAAATCGGAGGGTCTGCTGTCCGGACCTCTGGCAGTCTCTATGGGGGTGCCACAGGGTTCAATTCTTGGACCGACTCTCTTCTCTGTATACATCAATGATGTCGCTCTTGCTGCTGGTGAGTCTCTGATCCACCTCTACGCAGACGACACCATTCTCTATACTTCTGGCCCTTCTTAGGACACTGTGTTAACAACCCTCCAGGCAAGCTTCAACGCCATACAACTCTCCTTCCGTGGCCTCCAATTGCTCTTAAATACAAGTAAAACTAAATGCAAGCTCTTCAACCGATCGCTGCCTGCACCTGCCCGCCTGTCCAACATCACTACTCTGGACGGCTCTGACGTAGAATACATGGACAACTACAAATACCTAGGTGTCTGGTTAGACTGTAAACTCTCCTCCCAGACCCACATCAAACATCTCCAATCCAAAGTTAAATCTAGAATTGGCTTCCAATTTCGCAACAAAGCATCCTTCACTCATGCTGCCAAACATACCCTTGTAAAACTGACCATCCTACCAATCCTCGACTTCAGCGATGTCATTTACAAAATAGCCTCCAATACCCTACTCAACAAATTGGATGCAGTCTATCACAGTGCAATCCGTTTTGTCACCAAAGCCCCATATACTACCCACCATTGCGACCTGTACGCTCTCGTTGGCTGGCCCTCGCTTCATACTCATCGTCAAACCCACTGGCTCCATGTCATCTACAAGACCCTGCTGGGTAAAGTCCCCCCTTATCTCAGCTCGCTGGTCACCATAGCATCTCCCACCTGTAGCACACGCTCCAGCAGGTATATCTCTCTAGTCACCCCCAAAACCAATTATTTCTTTGGCCGTCTCTCCTTCCAGTTCTCTGCTGTCAATGACTGGAACAAACTACAAAAATCTCTGAAATTGGAAACACTTATCTCCCTCACTAGCTTTAAGCACCAACTGTCAGAGCAGCTCACAGATTACTGCACCTGTACATAGCCCACCTATAATTTAGCCCAAACAACTACCTCTTTCCCTACTGTATTTATTTAATTTATTTATTTATTTTGCTCCTTTGCACCCCATTATTTTTATTTCTACTTTGCACATTCTTCCACTGCAAATCTACAATTCCAGTGTTTTACTTGCTATATGATATTTACTTTAACACCATGGCCTTTTTTTGCCTTTACCTCCCTTATCTCACCTCATTTGCTCACATCGTATATAGACTTGTTTATACTGTATTATTGACTGTATGTTTGTTTTACTCCATGTGTAACTCTGTGTCGTTGTATGTGTCGAACTGCTTTGCTTTATCTTGGCCAGGTCGCAATTGTAAATGAGAACTTGTTCTCAACTTGCCTACCTGGTTAAATAAAGGTAAAATAAAATAAATAAATAAAATGGGCCCATGATGCATGCACCTCAGGCCAGGCAATTTATGTGTGCCAGAACTGTGACTCAGAAGATGAGTCTGATTAGTCAGATACGGATGTAGGTCGTATAAACTGTTACAAAACCGTGCATTAGTGCATCAGTGTGTTTAAACACCATGTCTGTTTTGTTAAGACTTGAAACATTTAAGCAAGTTATCTGCAGCATTACATTCCATTCCGATTACAACAATTACCGTGGATCTATGTGTACGCCGGAGAACGTTCGATTTCAAAGTTGAGAGTAAGGTGGTCGTGCCACTTAATGAATGTGTGGTCTTCCAGCATTATTGTTTTGATTGAAAGGCATGATTTGCCAGATTCTCTAGGCATAATTGTTTTTATTTTGAGTTCTTTAATGAAGTTGAATTTGGTTTTGAATTTGAAATTAAAATCAATATTCACAATTAATTAGTTGTGATCTTATTTGTTGATAATCCAATGTGACAACTTATTGTCACAAGTGTACACTCTCTATTTAACGGTCTACAACTCTGTACTGAAATAATATATGAAGATGTAATGAATACAAAATATGTTCCCAAGACTTACTTCTTTCATTTGGTATGACATTTATACCATTGTGATGTATTGTGCCCAGTAAATGGTAGACAGCGTGAAAAGTGTGACAACATACCTCGCTCTCTCTTACTTTCACAGTTGTTGAAATTATAAACACCTAAAACATTTTACAAGCTTCTGCAATAGTGTAGGCCTAACCTAGTCAAAAATGGCTTACCTAGTCAAAAGTTCCTGACATAGCCATTAGGTCAGGTGTGATTTCAAATGTCCATAAATGTGTGCAATACAAACGTTTTCCAGAGGTGGATCTGGATGGGTATTTTGCCAATTTATTAGCAGCAAAGATGAAAACACACATAGTTACAAGGTGTAAATGAGTAAGGTGGTTGTGTCACTTAATGGATGGTAACAAATTACATTTCGATTTTGAATTTCTGAACAAACAAAAGACTGCTTCCCTACTTCCAGGTCACCTGTGTGCCAAAGGCCTAAATCCACATGATCAGTGACCCATGACTCAACATATATAATATTAGCCCTCTAATGCAGTTTTTAAACCTCTCCTCGGAGACCCCCAGACTAATTGAATCAGAAATAGTTCAAATACATGGATTTGCTGGGGGTCCCGGGGATAGGTTTGAAAACCCCTGCTCTAGTGTACAAATTAAGTAGAATATACAAAGACAGACTAACTATCGTCTACAAAACAAAACAACATCATATGCAGGTGAGGCCAAAGTGGCTAACACACTCTGGGAAAAATAAAGTTATTACATTTTGCTGTATTGTCAGGACCTGCTCCGAGGAAGTTCAAATACATTCACATATTGTAATTTACTATCACTAGGCGCCTACTGTATTTCACTGTTTGCACTACGCGTATACCACCAGCAGGTTACAGAATATCCTAGTGGAAGACGTCATCTCATCCTAGATATGAATACAGACTCTCTGGCCGCCCGCCCCTTGTTATGTTACTTTACTCCCTCCGGAAGCGGAAGACTAGTTTTCTTCGTAAATGAAGTTTCGGCAAAGTTTGTCAAATTCCAGTTCAACGGAGTTACTTTTCAACGCTTCAAACTCCTTTTCAACCCGCATCACAATGGTAAGTGTTTATGTTTTTATGGAAACAACATACGAGGATAACTCGAAATCTGATGCCAAACTTTTACCGTGGCGCACTTTGCCTGATGCAATTCACATGGAACTCACTTGTCACTGATTTCAATCCCCAAGTAATTTTTGGGAAACAAATGGACGACTTTTATATCAACTGGAAATGTACATGGCAAATGGAAGTCAAAAAACAATGTAATTACATAGCGTACACTGCCCGATATGTTATGTCACGAATAGCCTTTAGAAAGGTAGTTTAGGATAAAAGGCAAAAACACTTCAGGTGGGAGACTACACATGTTTTTGTGCAAGACGTGTTGTGAGACCCGACGTGTAACCAAGATAGGCTTTATTTTTCAGACATTGGAGGCTGAGACATCAGCGAAGTAGCCTACTGTTTTACAATTGTTTAAGTCAATAGGCCTATCTCCTTTCCAATGTTCCTCGTCCCATACGCCCCCTCATGTGACACATTATAAACATGCAATGAGTAAACTTGCCTGGACCCCAACGTCGAGCATAAATGAGCGTTTGAATCAGGAACGTTTCCTCTCACGACCTCTACAAGTTAGAATGTTGAATACAATTATATTTTAACATATAATTTTATTTAACATTCTGACTTGTAGAGGTCGTGAGAGAGGGAACTTTCCTGATTCAAAAACTAATTTCTGCACGACAGAATATAGCATTATATGCTATTCATTGTGTGCTTCCCAGGCAATGAGTAAACATAACTCATATATATCATGCTTTAATTTCGCTGTGTATTTTGGTTGTGTTTAAATACTGTCCACATCGCCTTTAAACAGGTTAGAAGTTGCAGTAATAATCCCTCTACTCTTAGCCTGCTTTTCAATAACTTTATTTCCTACATGTTCTGTTCATGAATAGATGTGGGAGAGAAAAAAACTCTGTGTATAAATAGTCAATGCATTTGCATAATATTGACCAAAGAGAGAGCCTTAGAGATTCAGCACTTCCATGTACAGTAGGTAAAGCACTTTATACGTATTCTATTCGTACAGGAGAAACAGGACTTAGAACTCATGTCTGGTATACAGTGTTTTACAGGTTACTGTATATCTGAGTGTCCCATCCTTGAAATAACTTAGATGACATTTATGTTAATGGTTGATGCCTGTATGAGGAAATGTTCACAACAATGTTTTTACATGTTCAAGATAAACGTTTTGCTGTGTGTGGTTACGCGCTTCCTCGAAAACCAGGAATTGTGCTAAGGAGGTCTGTAGTCTCCTGAGAGGCCAGCCGAACGCATAGGCAGTATTTGGGGCTATAGACAGGCCATAGACAGAACTAGTGTCTGGCATTTTCTCCGGCGCCAACGTGCTTCTCTGAATCCAGGTATTGCACAGGGGAGGTCTGTCATCTCTTCAGAGGCCAGCCTATACATATAAATAATAATACATTTCATTTCTAGTGGCATTCTAATTTACTTACATCACATCTCCACATTGTGAGCAACCATTAAAAAAGGCTTTAATGAATAAGGGCAAAAAACATTAACCAATAATTAAAAGGTAGCTAGCTAGTGGTCTAGTACTTTACAAGATGCACAGAATAATAAAGGTGGCAACAAGGACTAAAACAATAGAACTTGAAACTAAGTTATAGGACCAGCAATAGACATCAGTTGGTAGAGGTATATGCTAGCTATACAGTGGCTAGGGGCCCTATAGTTTATCCTGCTGTGTTGGTTTTTATCTTACATATTAAACAGTAGGGCACAGACGTTCCTCCTTGAGCAAACTAGCTGCCTATCTGACTTGGGGTCACATGCTTCGTGCGTGTGTCCCAAATTCCACCCGATTCCCTACATAGTGCAATACTTCTGACCAGAGACACATGGGCCGTGGTCAAAAGTAGTGCACTATATAGGGAATAGGGTGGCCTTTGGGACTTGGCCTGTGTTTTTCTTGATGACGTCATCCAGGTGGGTGTGCCACACCTGTGCTGATAAGTGAGTGTTTGCAGAAGTAACACAGGTGGATCCACCAAGTAGACTATCAGAGGATGCGTGTCTGCATTGAGACCATTGACTACATTTCTACCAGACTTGTGAAAGTGTTGCCAGTAGCTTATATTTCTAACTACAGGAGAGAGTTAAGGAAAAAGAACAGACCGGCCTGCATGTCAGAAATGCTCTGTTATTATTCTAGGAGAAGGCCCCTGACTGAATGACTCATGCTTGAAGAATTAGGGACATGTAAAATAAAACAACTCGCAAGCCTTTTAAAGACATTTCATGACTTTGATTTCAAAGACATGCCATATTTTGATTGAATTATTCATGTGCTTTCTATCTATTTTTTTGTAATTTCCATGTAAAAAGATCTGTTAGCATCAACAAGTGAAGTTCATAGGAGCGTTTAAAATTAGGTGTCACGTCTATATTTTTGAGAAATGAAGCATATATGCATTTTTCAACCATTCTCCATTAAAATTAGGAATAAGATTAGGAGAAAAAGAAATGAAGAATAAGCAAACACAAATGGTAAAGGGGTTTACCAGAAAAAGTATTGTCCTGAAATGGACATGAAATGAATTCAAACGTGAGTTGGTTTCGGGTGTGGTTTGATATGTGTTCGCAGTTTTGAAGAGTTAGCCAAATGATTTTGCCAATTAGCTTCAGCCGTGGTGTGCAACTGTGGTGAAGGTGGTTTCACTTTGGATAGCATCATGATGATGTGGTCGGTGACAGTTCGTGTCTTGAAACATGAATACTGACATGTAAAACAATTTGGGTTTGTGTCAACAGTGGACTAATGAAAAAAAAAAAAAAGATCTTGTGAGTGGATTTTCCTTTAAGAGTGTTTGAAAACGTGGTCACATACAAAAACGGATGGAAATTCTACAGCAATTCTGTTACCAAACTTTGCATCTGCACAGTTTTTCCAGGAAATGTGTTTTTGTAAAATGTTCAGTGTAAATTGTTAAAAGTATGCTAATCCTTGTTCATAGAGTTGTATGGTTTGTTAAACTTTGAAATCAATGTTTTTTGTTTGGCATATAAATGCCAAACATTGTTACTGTGGAATTGCCCTTTTGTACTTCAATAATTTATTTTGGCACAAAGCACAGCTGGTTCCGAACCAGAGCCATGATGTAGAATTACATAAACTTTCAGCCTGTAAGCATTCCTGATGTTCAGAGTGGTACAGTACAAACCATATCGCGTAGCCTGGATTTCTTTACACAATCTGACTGAGTGATTGAGACTCGTGTTAACCTTGTAGAGCAGGACAAGGGGGTTCGTTAGCACTTCATTAAAGAAATGACCAGGGCCCGGCTTCCTAAAAGCATCTTAATAGCGCGGAAATCCCGTTACCGGGATCAAATTTGACAACATCCGGTGAAATCGGAGTGCGCCAAATACAAAATCGTAATATTAAACATTCAGGAAAATACAAGTGTCTTACATAGTTTAAAAGCGTAACTTCTTGTTAATCCAGCCGTTTTGTCAGATTTCAAAAAGGCTTTACGGCGAAAGCATACCATGCGATTATCTGAGGACAGAAAAAGCATTACAAACATTTTCCAAACAAGCAGAGGCGTCAGATATAGCGATAAAATAATCACTTACCTTTGAAGATCTTCCTCTGTTTGCAATCCCAAGGGTCCCAGCTACACATCAAATGGTTGTTCTGTTCGATAAGTTGTTATTTATATCCCAAAAAAGTCAGTTTAGTTGGCGCGATTGATTCAGTAATCCACCTGTTCCCTCAATCAAAATGCATACAAATGGATCCCAAAAGTTACCAATAAACTTCGTCCAAACAAGTCAAACAATTTTTCAAATCAATCCTCAGGTACCCTAATATGTAAATAAACGATTCAATTTAAGACAGCGAATAGTATGTTCTTTACAGGAGATAAATAACGAAGTGCGCGCCCTCATCCATGCACGCCACAATACTACATTCACAATTGGAGCCACCTAGAAAAACTACAAATTCTAGCTAATTTTTTAAAAACAAGCCTGAAACTCTTTATAAAGACTGTTGACATCTAGTGGAAGCCCTGGGAACTGCAATCTGGGAGGTATTCCTTTTGATTTTCTCATAAACAAGGATTTGGATGGGCAGACACCCCAAAAAGAAAGAGAAAATAAACATCTGGATGGATTCTCCTCTGGTTTTCGCATGCCGTATCAGTTCTGTTATACTCACAGACATTATTTTAACAGGTTTAGAAACTTCAGTGTTTTTTCTATCCAATACTACCAATTATATCCATATCCTAGCTTCATCTGAAATACTGAATACTGCCACCGGCCCTCAAGAAGTTAAGGCTAAGTTCATTGTTAGAACCTTCGTAGGAACATCGTTAAATCTCTGAGCTGTTTCCCAAAACCATTGTTATTAACGTTTCACTTGAAAACGCTTAATCTACAGCCTACCTTAGACCACTCGTAGAACAGCTAACGCGTGTTAGGTTCTTATTTTTCAGAGTAAATAACTCACGAACACTAGAGAAGCTTTAACCAAGTTTAATCTTTCCCAAACGTTCTGTACAGCTGAAATCAGACCGTAAAACATTTCAGACATCAGTTTATATGCATCCTACTTAAGACACTCCTCCTTACAGTTCATGGCTCCACAGGAAAGAAGGTAACCAGATACCAACCCTGATTACTCCCTTAAGGGGAACTGACCTCACCTCCTGACCTCAACCCCTTCACCTAATCCACAGATATCCATCTGTCTTCCCTATATCAATACATCGCTCTCCTCCATCAAACACATTCCAAAGCCTTCTGTCTTTCTTCAGAGAACCATTAACTTCTAACACAACCCAGTCTTTTCATTTCCTATAATTCATTTACTACCTCAATGATCTAAGTTTAGCCGATTCCAACACACGGAACCCAAACCGGCTGCGCGTGTGCTCCATCGTGCATAAATGTATTTTGTCCCCCCACACCAAACGCGATCACGACACGCAGGTTAAAATATCAAAACAAAACTCTGAACCAATTATATTAATTTGGAACCAGGTCGAAAAGCATTAAACATTTATGGCAATTAAGCTAGCTAGCTTGCTGTTGCTAGCTAATTTGTCCTGGGATATAAACATTGAGTTATTTTACCTGAAATGCACAAGGTCCTCTACTCCAACAATTAATCCACACATAAAACGGTCAACCAAATCGTTTCTAGTCATTTCTCCTCCTTCCAGGCTTTTTCTTCTCTTGACTTTATATTGCGATTGGCAACTTTCGTAAATTAGGTGCATTACCGCCACTGGCCTCGTTCGTCTTTCAGTCACCCATGTGGGTATTAGCAATGAGGAGTTGTCACGTGGGTACCTGCTTCTATAAACCAATGAGGAGATGGGAGAGGCAGGACCTGCAGTGCGATCTGCGTCAGAAATAGAACTGCCTATTATTTTAGCCCTTGGCAACGCAGACGCTCGTTGGCGCGTGCAATGATTGAATAATATAGATTTCTAAATGTATTTTGCAGCGCTCGCGACACGAGTGTAGTCAGCCTGTAAGTGTGTCGTTGGATGCTTTTTTGCCCTGCCGTGTCCCTTTATGCACAGAAATCTCAGCTAAACAGAATCACATGGTTTGTCCGCCTCTCTGTGACCGCCGATAACTTCAGAACAAAGTGGTCTGCAAATACAAACTTTCCAATGTCTTTGCAATTGATACAAACAAGCGACATAAAAATATGCTTCAAATGAAACTGAGATGACTGCATTAAAATATAAACAGTGGGCTCTATAGGGCTCTTTCAATCATATAGAAATACGTTTCATGTTCAGTCATTTGAGTTATATTTTGCAACTTGTAGGCTACTGGCTGTAATTTGTCTCAAAATATTTCATGATGTGTAGCCTAATGTACGCATTTTTATTGGGTAAGCATTAGAATAAGCCGGCAGAATATTTGCAGCCATATGCTATAATATCTCTCTAGGAGCTGATCTGTCGTCAGTATTGTGAAATAATTATGTTAAGGAAAGAGTTGAAAGGAGAAAGCTGATCTGAGAGCAGTGCTCTCTTTCTTTCGATCCTATCAGTGTTCACCCATGCTCCAACGATGCACTTAGCGACCATTCGCTCTCTGCATGGTGTTTTGGGAAACGCATGTTACGTCTTCGGCCGTTGTAGGAAAGATGCATGGTTAAAACCTAAGCCTAAGTTCCATCACTATCGGGAAACCGGGCCCAGGTATTTAGAACTTATTTGGTACACACTAATAACCTATGAAGCATGTATGAATGGGCTATGGGGTTGTGATGTTAAGTTGACTGCTGGTTCTGAGTCTGATCCTGTCCTTTCACGCACACTGCTGTGAGAGAAGGATCTCAGCCCGTGCGAAATGACCAATCTGTAAACCAATGTTTCAGGTCAGTCAGCACATGAACCAATGTACAAGACGTTGTTATCAACATCAGTTAGTTCTCCATGGTTTGTTTGTCTGGCCTGCTTCAGGTCCTTGTAGTCACGTAGCACAGAAACAACACTGCTGAAGGGTGACGGGGGGGGGGGGGGGGGGGGGGGGGTTGTGCTTGTGCGTGTGTTTTCTCAGTGCAATCTGAAGGTCTTGGGGCTCTGCTATGCCTGGACACAGGAAATGAAGTTGGCCTGAGTCCCACAAACAGAATAGCTCCCATTTACTGTAACCATGATAGGGGGGAGAGAGACGGGGTCAATACCAACGTGACATCTGGGGAGTAGTGTGGGTTGCTGGGGAGCTTTGTTTGTGATTTCCAGATGTACAAAACTTCAACCTCTCCATGCTGTTGATTTCTTCTTGTCACGCTGTCCTTTATGAAGGACTTTGAGGGATAATCCGGAATCTTGTAATCATGTTTTTGTGAAAGAACATCATAATTGCCATTGCCAGTAAGCCTCTATTTTGATTCATCTAGCTAAGTATTTGCAGGTGTACTGTAGCAGACTAAAGTCCTAAGAATTGTGGTTTTGCCTTCTCATAACCAGGATTTATTTCAGCCAGTATCAGCAAGATGTCGAACAGCCAAGGAGAAACCGAACGCCATATTATTCAGAGCCATGTTTATCTTATGAAAATAATTCATGCAATCACTGTAAAATGTAGCCAGCACATCTCTTACAGTACTACCACAGAGTTTCTAAACCCAGAGGCGCAACATCTTAAGACTTCCGGGAATGATTGTGAAATAGACCAAGCAGACCAGGCCGGGGTTTGGGATTGAAAATTAAAGTGCCAAATCTTCCATAGTTGTTAATTTTCTCAATCTAAAGGCGTAACCTTGATTCGAGCCAATGTCTTAATTAAGTAGCTCAACATGTTATTACTCTAACCTCGTGAAAGTGACAAACTGACATGTTTTCATTTGTCAATAACAACTTTAACTGTTCATTCTCAGCTGTAATATGAAAATTAAGCCACTAATGTAACAATCCTCTGCCAGGTTTATTGCATTGCTACAGCTCTAATACCTCTTTGCCCATCTATCTCTCCTAGCCTCTTTCTCGCTCCATATGTTTGTTTCACACTAGTCAAACGGAAGCCCAGGGCAACGCTGACCTTGTTGGGTGTTAATGATTTGCAATATGATAATGCTGCTGGATGGTACATGGTGTGTTGCTGTGTTCTTGGCTGGTGGTGTAGCTTTGCTGGCCAGACAGGCAAACAGACAAACAGGCGGACATGTGAGCGGACAGGCAAACAGGTGGGCACGAGGAGAGGAAAACAGGCGGGCATGCAGACGTGTGGGCGGACAGGCAAACAGGCGGGCATGAGGACAGGCGGACATGCGGACGGGCAGGCTAACAGTCAGGCTAACAGGCAGACATGTGGACAGACAGGCGGAAATGCAGGCGGACATGGGGGCGGAGATGGACAGGCGGACATGGGGACAGGGGGACGGACAGGCGGACATGCAGGCGGAAATGCAGGCGGACATGGGGGCGGACATGGGGACGGACAGGCGGACATGGGGGCGGACATGGAGATGGACAGGCGGACAGGGGGACATGGGGACGGACAGATGGACATGGGGACGGACAGGCGGGCGGACATGGGGACGGACAGGCGAGCGGACATGGGGAAGGACATGTGGACATGGGGACGGACAGGCGGACATGGGGACGGACAGGCGAGCGGACATGGGGAAGGACAGGCGGACATGGGGACGGACAGGCGGACATGCGGGCTTACATGGGGACGGACAGACGAACATGTGGGCGGGCATGGTGACGGACGGGCGGACATGCGGGCTTACATGGGGACGGACAGACGAACATGTGGGCGGGCATGGTGACGGACGGGCGGACATGCGGGCGGACATGCAGGCGGACATGGGGACGGACAGGCAGACATGCAGGCGGGCGGACATGCAGACGGACATGGGGACGGACAGGCGGACAATAGTACAGGCGGACATGGGGACGGACAGGCGGACATGGGGACAGACAGGCAGGCGGCCTCAGGAAGTGAACACAGGACAATGTTCCCGGACTGTTTTTGGCAAAGAGGCAGTCAGTCTATCCAGTCCTCTCATTGTGGAAGTGCCCTGCAGGGGGCTTGGATAAAGGAGGCGCTGAAAAATGAATGTGCTGCAGATTGTGGAGCTGGTCGCTTTGAATTCCAATATGTTTTTCCGAGAAACACTGTTAGTCTCATGTGACTCCAGACTCCCTCTCCTCAATTGACTCTCATGTCTGTCTGTAGGACTGGTCCAAGCTTTACAGTGAATTTGTGAGCATTAGGCAAAGCTCCAGAGAGATGCATGTAGATCTAATTAATGCTAAGATCAAGTAATTAAAGTGTTAGATAAATGACAAAATCACTGAATTCTAATTAGGCCGAAGTCATAATGCTGTTTTGCCAGACAGTGATATGTTACTGTCTCATAGATGGCCTTTGTAGTTTTATGGTTATTAATGGGTCTTATATGAAGCATGTGATCTGTAGATTAGGTCCATAAACTCTTAACTAGCCTAACCCCTGACCTCTGTCTTGCAAATGGTGAGTTGACTTTGCTTATAAAACATGTTATAAAGCCTGAAGATGCAGTAGGATAGCTCTAATGGTTTGTGTGTCCTTGTGTGTTGCTGGCGGGTGCATAGCAGAGCTCCCCCTACCCCTGTTCTCCTGTTCTTGTCCCTATAGCAGCATGTTCAGCATACAACGTGTACCAGTGAGCAGGAACTATGAGGAAAGCGAACAGCCAGAGAGGAACTGAACAGTTTATTACAGTCCTGGTCATTAAGGCCGAGGGCCTAACTTCTAGCCTGCAGCTCATTGACAATCATATGACTGAAACTCATGCGAAACTATGTTAAATGATCCTCATGGGTATTTATTTATTTATTTTACCTTTATTTAACTAGGCAAGTCAGTTAAGAACAAATTCTTATTTTCAATGACGGCCTAGGAACAGTGGGTTAACTGCCTGTTCAGGGGCAGAACGACAGATTTGTACCTTGTCAGCTCGGGGATTTGAACTTCCGGTTACTAGTCCAATGCTCTAACCACTAGGCTACCCTGCCGCCCCGGGTACTATATAACCACATGTTAAAACAATGTTTTCACTAGTGTAATTACAGCATTATTACATCCGCAGGTATAAAAGCACTTTTAATGTAAAGTGTTACCCTGTTGGTCTCATGCTTCACCTGCATCAGCTGTGAGAGTGATTTTTGAATTGGGTTAAACTTGATAAACTAAACTTCCCCTGCCATTTTACGTTTAAATAACCTCCTGTAAACCAGGGCGTGGTTTGCCAACAGCAATCATTTTTCCACTGTCGATCTCTAAATTAGGGCATTGTGATTTAGGCCTAGACTTAGGGTTGCATCCCAAATGCCACCCTATTCCTTTTAATAGTGCACTACTTTTGAGCAGGGCCCCAAATGTGTGTGCTATATAGGGATTATGGGTGCCATTTGGGATGCAACCTTAGTGGTTATCACTGGTCTGCTCGACTCTACAAGGGGATCGAGGGTTAAAGTGACAGAAACACTCACAACCACTCTCACTCTCAAGCTCACTCTCACTCACTGGAGAGTGTTTCCGCCATGTCAGTCCTGGAGCCTCTTGAGGTCAAGCACAGTTTGATCTTCCTCAAGATTTATCCAAGATGAATCTTACCTTCACATTGCCACGACAGCGCTTTGTTTAAATGGATGTGGAAACATAGGCCTAAGCTCTACCCTGTTGGAATGTGAGCTTCACTAAAAGACCAAAATGCGGAAGGAGCAATGGGTAAAAATGTTCCTAAATAAAGTGCAGTCTTTTACATATTTGAGTTATTTAGATGGAAATGTCAAAGTTAAATGATTTAGTAAGCGTTTGAGACTCTTCTTGACTTAGAAGGTGGATCATTCAGGTTTGTTCGGAATTTAGGCTACTTGAAACATATGTTAACATTGCCAAAGCAAGTGAAGTAGATAATATACAAAAGTGAAATAAACAATAAAAATGAACAGTTAGTTAAACATTACACCCACAGAAGTTCCTAAAGAATAAAGGCATTACAAATGTCATATGTGTGTTATATATATATATACACATACATACATACATACATACACAGACAGTGTATATACAATGCCGCTTTCCACACATACCTAGCCCCGCCCCCTGTCAAGGAGCACTTTTGTTGTTCCTCCACCACAAGACACTTCATGGTCAACAGAGCACATGCAATGTTGATGACAGCGATGCCTTTTTTCCCTTTGCTTCTTAATATAAATCCACTAGCGTTCTATAATTACACTTCATTTGTGTTTCTTACATCTGCGAACACCTAGTTTGTCTTTTCTTAGCAAGTTGGGCCTAAAGCGTGTTAGCTGCTAATGCTAATTGCTAGTTAGCTGGCTAGTTATCTAATAAATGCACTCAGTCAGAGCAAATGCAATTAGCTATACAGCCTGCTAATACCAGTGATGGTGTAGACCTAAATCAGCATTCAGCATATTGTTTGTGCAACAGTATTGTTTACATCAAAGAGGAATACGTTAAGCATGAATATGTTAGCTACATGAAGTAGCTAAGAGAGAACATTAAATGTAGCCAAATATTATAGGGTCCCCTAGGAAACACTTGTCAACAATTATCCCTGGCGTTTTCATTCGTTGTCATGTCAAACAACACTGTATTCAAAGTGCCCACTATTATATTCTAGCTATAGTATTGGAATAATTATTATATTTCCATGATTCCAACAGTTCACCCAAGTGTTTTGGCGCTATATCACAAGTCAAATCGCAATTGCAACATTTAGTTAAAAATAAGGCCTAGGTTGCTTGGCCTTAAGGCGCAACCCTACGCAGCAGTGTGGAAATGATCTCAAATTAGTGCAGGAAGTAGCTGAAAACGCAGATTGTTTTTTTGGGGGGGGGGGGGTGTAAGTTTTTAATTGAAGAGTATAAAACAATCCGAATGGAGAAAGACCTATTGAAATCACTAAGAATGTATTTGTTGCCACCCTTGTTGTCACGCAATACTCAGCAAATTTTAAATATTTTATTTTTTAAAAACTAAATACTGTCATACCATCCTATTATTATTTGAAATACTGTGATATGATATTTGGCCTATATTGCCCATCCCTACTTTATTCATTAGACTTTTTATGACCTCAAAGGGCATGTAAGTATTGGATTCTTCAGGACTTGCATCTATGTTTATTAGGATTTAATGTGCATTTTACGCAAGTTGCAATGATGGTGCTGATGATGGCACTGTAAATATAATCCTCCATAACTTCAAATGAACTGAATAAGGGTATACAAATTCAATTTCCCTTCTTTCATTTGTCTCTGATTCCAGTGTCTGTGTGATTTCCAAACAAGGAAACATGACAGCAACAGCTGGTCATCTTTGAGCGTTGGGTAATTTTTCATTATTTGGCCTACGTCACAGGCTACCCAAAGACACACCCCATCCCTGTCATGTTATTGAGTTGGTAGTTTAGCTCTATATATCGCCAGTCCTTAGTGCCTGTTGCTTTCAAATGGTCTTGGGGCTGGTTCCCTAAACTCCCTGGAGAACAAAGAGAAAGGCCACAGGAAGGTGACCCACCTCAGCCCTCCACTGATGCAGGTCGACGCCCTGCGCTACCCTGCTCTCTGAAACAATATCACAATAGAGAATGGAGGGTATTTGTGGCAGTCAGTGTGCTGCAGTGGTAGCCAACTGCCCAAGTTGGTAGCTAGCTAGATGCTTTTGTCAGAAGAAAAGGTCAGGAGGCTGTGCGTGTGTATGTGTGTGACGGAGCAGTAAGGTGGCTGGAGGCCCAGGTATTCTGTTACCGTTCTAGACAAAGCAGGTGCGGCTCAGAACTGATGCTCTCTATATAGTACACTACTTTTGACCAGGGTCCATAGGGCTCTGGTAAAAAGTAGTTCACTGTGTAGGGAATAAGGTGTCATTTGGGATGCAGACTGCGTCATAATTGACCATAGAATGTTTGGATTTGTTGAACTTTGATCTGAACTTGATGAAAGAAGTTTGGCATAACGAAATGCCATTGTTGGCATGGATATAGCAGGCCTATTTTTCCAGAAGAAGTAGCCTATGTTCTTTATCATGTAACCTTTATTTGTAGGTCATTCTCATTTTAGATACATTTATTTCGTAAGATAGAGCTGTAGTAAGATTCGATACTGCGGTTGACCCATTTTGACCAGCCATTTGAACACTGCTTAAGAAAACATCATAGTAGTGCTGCTGTGCAATGATGTTTGTTTTAAAAGGTCACGCATAAACGATAGATGGGAAAGAAGAAAAACAGCATAGTAGTTTGTCCCTAGCGGCAAGATCCTTGAGAAACTAGACAGAGAATTTTTATTTGTCGAGAAAACATAATTTGTCTTCTTGCTTTAAAGTTAACCCCCCACCCCACCCCAGAGACATACACACAACCCGAGGGGTTGGAAGCATGATTAAATAACTTGTGTAGGCCTACACTCCTGAGTTGTCTGTTAAGTTCAGGATGTTTGCTCCTATGAGGACGTAACTGTTTACATGTTAACCTACTTGTTGACTAAGTGGAGTTCTTACTAACAAGTGCTTTGTTTTGTGTCGGGACTTGGGAGTTGATGCTTGGATCGTGTTCATTATGGTTCACCGTAGCAAAAGATTTTGCAATGGAACACTTAAACAAATGTTTCTTAATGGACAAGTTCATAAATGTTTTTATTCTAATTCATTGGATAGATGCAGTGAAATGTGTTGTTGGTCAGCCGTACAGCGCTCCTGGAGCATATTAGGGTTGATTGCCTTGCTCAAGGACACAATACAGATTTTTCACATTGTCAGCTTGGGTATTCGAACCAACAACCTTTCAGTTACTTGTCCAATGCTCTAACCACCTGGCTACCTGCCGCCTATATTCAGTTAGGACTTCGCTGCTTCACTCAGTTTCGGCGCATTTCCTTTTGTGCCTACTGGACACAACCCTGGTCTGAGTGTGTGTGTGTGTGTGTGTCTGTATCCAACAGTGCGGTGTCTTTGTCTATCTTTGTTGCTGTTCAGCAGCTTGGGCGTTTGGGACGTGGGGGCTGTCACATCACGATGAGTGGATGGATGATGGGTCACATTTGGCCCATGATGTGGGAACTGAGACATCCTTAGTTCTGTTGAAAGGGGTCAGGGGGAAGAGGGGCTGATGTGTATAGGGGGTGCAAACTGGGACCTAAATATAGATATCCTTTTTACAACATGTTTGGTCTTGAGGGGGTTTAATGTTAGTAGGCGGGATAGCAACAGAGTAGTGTTTATTCTGACTAAGCTGGACCAGCAGCAGAGTAGTGTTTATTCTGACCAAGCTGGACCAGCAGCAGAGTAGTGTTTATTCTGACCAAGCTGGACCAGCAGCAGAGTAGTGTTTATTCTGACCAAGCTGGACCAGCAGCAGAGTAGTGTTTATTCTGACCAAGCTGGGCCAGCAGCAGAGTAGTGTTTATTCTGACCAAGCTGGGCCAGCAGCAGAGTAGTGTTTATTCTGACCAAGCTGGGCAAGCAGAGACGTGCTGTAGGATACATACATACATACATACACACAGTTTTGTAGCACGCTCCCACTGAACTCCAGCTGTTCTGTTCTCTATGTCCTTGACTTCCAGCTCCAGCCCAGGTGTTTGCCATGGTCATTGTTGCTAAGCTCACGTTTCCCCTCTAGTCTCTCTGTGCTGTGCTTGGTTTGTCTGCCTTTCAGACAGGGAAAGTCTGTACTCCTTACTAGAGGTCGACCGATTTAATCAGAATGGCCGATTTAATTAGGGACGATTTCAAGTTTTCATAACAATCGGAAATCGGTATTTTTAGGGCGCCGATTTGCTGATTTTTATTTTGTTTTTAAAAATGAACTATGTTAAATGATCCTCATGGGTATTTATTTATTTATTTTACCTTTATTTAACTAGGCAAGTCAGTTAAGAACACATTCTTATTTTCAATGACGGCCTAGGAACGGTGGGTTAACTGCCTTGTTCAGGGGCAGAACGACAGATTTTCACCTTGTCAGCTCAGGGTATACAATCTTGCAAACTTACAGTTAACTGTCCAAAGCAATAACGACCTGCCTCTCTCTTGTTGCACTCCACAAGGAGACTGCCTGTTATGCGAATGCAGTAAGCCAAGGTAAGTTGCTAGCTAGCATTGAACTTATTTTATAAAAAACAATCAATCATAATCACTAGTTAACTACACATGGTTGATGATATTACTAGATATTATCTAGCTTGTCCTGCGTTGCATATAATCTGACTGAGCATACAAGTATCTAAGTATCTGACTGAGCGGTGGTAGGCAGAAGCAGGCGCGTAAACATTCATTCAAACAGCACTTTCGTGTGTTTTGCCAGCATCTCTTTGTTGTGCGTCAAGCATTGCGCTGTTTATGACTTCAAACCTATCAACTCCCGAGATGAGGCTGGTGTAACCGAAGTGAAATGGCTGGCTAGTTAGCGTGCGCTAATAGCGTTTCATACGTCACTGGCTCTGAGCCTTCTAGTAGTTGTTCCCCTTGCTCTGCATGGGTAACGCCGCTTCGATGGTGGCTGTTGTCGTTGTGTTTCTGGTTCGAGCCCAGGGAGGATCGAGGAGAGGGACGGAAGCTATACTGTTACACTGGCAATAGTAAAGTGCCTATAAGAACATCCAATAGTCAAAGGTTAATGAAATACAAATGGTATAGAGGGAAATAGTCCTATAATTCCTATAATAACTACAACCTAAAACTTCTTACCTGGGAATATTGAAGACTCATGTTAAAAGGAACCACCAGCTTTCATATGTTCTCATATTCTGAGCAAGGAACTTAAACGTTAGCTTTCTTACATAGCACATGTTGCACTTTTACTTTCTTCTCCAACACTTTGTTTTTGCATTATTTAAACCAAATTGAACATGTTCCATTATTTACTTGAGGATAAATTGATTTTATTGATGTATTAAATTAAGTTAAAATAAGTATTCATGCCAGCTGTGCCATCAGAGTCCCTGGTTTCGCGCCCAGGCTCTGTCGTAACCGGCCGCGACCGGGAGGTCCGTGGGGCGACGCACAATTGGCCTAGCGTCGTCCGGGTTAGGGAGGGATTGGTCGGTAGCGATCTCCTTGTCTCATCGCGCACCAGCGACTCCTGTGGCGGGCCGGGCGCAGTGCGCGCCAGCCAAGGTTGCCAGGTGCACGGTGTAGCCTCCGACACATTGGTGCGGCTGGCTTCCGGGTTGGATACGCGCTGTGTTAAGAAGCAGTACGGCTGGTTGGGTTGTGTATCGGAGGACGCATGACATTCAGCCTTCGTCTCTCCCGAGCCCGTACGGGAGTTGTAGCAATGAGACATAGATATAGATATAGATATACTACAAGATATGGCTACTACAACAATTGGATACCACGAAATTGGGGAGAAAAAGGGGTAAAAAAAAATAAAAAAAATAAAAACAATAACTAAAAATAATAAATAAGTATTCATTCAGTATTGTTGTAAACACAAAAAAAGTTGGCCGATTAATCGGTATCGGGTTTTTGGTCCTCCAATAATCGGTATCGGTGTTGAAAAATCATAATTGGTCGACCTCTACTCCATACAGCAATCCACTATTGTTCTGCAGTGTCAGCACTTTAAAAATATTTATAAGGAGGTAAGGACTGGAGACGACAGTTTCAAACGGCCTGGCCTAGCACACCCTGATACGAAATAGCTAGTATCTTTGCTCCAGGCAAGGCGTGTGTCCCAAATGGCACACTATTCCCTATATAGTGCATTACTTTTGACCAGTGCCCATAGAGGTCTGGTCCAAAGTAGTGCACAATGTAGGGAATAGGGTGCCATTTGGGGTGTATCCAAGGCGTTGTTAGTCAGTTTGGGTGTCTGATCCGGTGGATAGGCCTATAAGTGCAAAGAGTGATTATCAACACAGTTGCTATAATAAAGCGACCCCTCACTACACTAATCCGTGTTGGCCTCCTTCCTTCTTTCTCATCTTATCTGCATATGAGACTCTGCATCTGTGTATATTTGGGCTCAGAGATGATTTAAGCTGCTAGATTACTTCCTGTGTCTCAGGGTACGTACCAAATGGCCCCCTGTTCCCTATATAGTACACTATAGGGCCATGGTCAAAATAAGTGCACTATATAGGGAATAAGGTGCCATTTGGGATGTAGGCACTGCCTCTTAGGCCAAAAATCAGGATCTGTCTTCATGAAACACAATGAATGAATGCTGTTCGCCTGGGTTCTCTGTAACTGATTGTCCGCTGTCCCCACCAAGGCTGTCCCCATGCCATCCACAGCTGTACTTTTGTCGAGTAGTGTAGCAAGCCAGAGGAGAAGCACATCAGTCATGGCACAGACACAGTGGTTACCTGTCCATCTCACTCCCTCACACTCTCACACACACACACCTGTTCTTCCTGTCCCACTGAAGAGAATACCCTAAGAAAGAGAAATGATGAGAGGTGGAAGAGTTATGAGGCAAGATGGCTTTGTCATGTGCAGCACACAGTTGGGCTGACTGATCTGTCTGTTGTCGAGTCTCTCCTCCCCCTCTCCCATATCTCTCTCAATCTCTCATAGGCAGTGGAAGGAGAAGGCCTTTGCCCTCACTGAGTTGGGAGGCAGTTATTTAGATAAAGGGGAGCTTCCCCAATCCGTCTTCCCAACCTGTACCCATTTAAAGCAGAGTATGTAGCCTTGTACAGACATGATTGTTTAGTAAAGTGGATGTTTTTCCACAGGTCTAAAATGGAGTGGAGAGAGGAAGGCTGGGGGTTGTGATTACAGCTGAAGAATATCCCATTCCCTCCATTTCAAAGATGGACTGGAAACTGTTGCTTTGCATATCATTACATTTACATTTGAGTCTTTTAGGGTTCGGTGCCTTGCTCAAGGACACATCGACAGATTTTTCAGTCTGCGCAGGGATTTTAACCAGCAACCTTTCGTTTACTGGCCCACCGCTCTTAACCGCTTGGCTAACTGCCACCCGTATACTGCCAAGTCGCCAACCAATGTTGAAGGCTATGTCTAGAACTTCACTATTATGGATTCAGTGTCTAGCCTGTGGTATGATTGATTGGGATGTTTTGCTTGGGAACATGGACTAATATGGGGAGATACTTCCTCCAGAAGTAAAAGCTTCCCCCAAGTGGATGTGACACCTACTCCCGTTGCCTGCTGCCCTCCTGCTTGGATTCCACCTGGCGAGCTGTGTTGGTCTTTACTGAGACGTGGTTAAGGAAGAGTGTTTTGAATACTGATGTTAACCTTTCTGGTAATAACAATTTTTCGGGCAAGACAGATCTTCTAAAGGTGGGGGAGTGGCAATCTTTACCAAGGATCACCTTCAGTGCTCGGTTGTCTCCACCAAGGCTGTCCCCACCAAGGCTGTCCCCAAACAATTTGATTTGCTGGTTTTAAGTATTACACTTTCAAATAGCTCTTTGTTGACTGTTGCTGGGTGCTATCGTCCTCCATCAGCACCGGCCTGTACCTGCCCTAAGCTCTCTCCTGACCCCTTACACTAAGTCTGAATTGGTCCTGCGAGGTGACCTAAACTGGAACATGTTTAAACCACCTGACCCTAAATCTTTATCATATTATTACCAATCCCACAAGGTATGACTGCAAACACCCAGAAAAGGATACTCTTCTTGATGTTGTCCTGTTTTACAGCCTGTGTTGGTAATGGCTGCTCAGTGAAACGACTTGTCCTGATTTGTCATAGACGTTTGCTAAAAAACCTTGAATGAGCAAGCATTCCTTCATGAACTGGCCTCTGTAAAATGGTATAGAATCAGCTTGATACCTTCTGTCAAACGCTTGGCCCTTCTTTTTTGATATTTTCAGTGGTATTTTTAACAAACGTGCCCCATAAAGAAAAAGAGAATTAAAGACAGGTTCAGCCCCTGCTTCGACCGTGATCTTGCAGAGTTACTCCACCTCAAGAATTACATTTGGCGAAAGGCTCAGCACACGCTGACTGGCTCTGGTTCAGGCAAATGAGGAAGAAGTGCACTCAAGCTACCCGGAAGGCCAAAATTAGTTACTTCAAGGAGCAGTTCTCTCTCTATGGGTCTAACCCCAAGAAGTTCTGGAAAACGGTTAAAAACCTGGAGAATAAAACCTCTTCACAGCTGCCCATGTCCCTTAACTGACTTGCCTAGTTAAATAAATCTGCAAAAAATATTGTGCTCGAGGGTGCGTTCTCAGCCCTCTCCTGTACTCCCTGTTCACCCACGACTGCGTGGCCATGCACGCCTCCAACTCAATCATCAATTTTGCAGACAACACTACTATGGTAGGCTGGATTATCAACAACGACGAGACGGCCTACAGGGAGGAGGTCAGGGCCCCCGGAGGGTGTCATCAGGAAAATAACCTCACACTCAACGTCAACAAAACAAAGGAGATGATTGTGGACTTCAGGAAACAGCAGAGGGAGCACCCCCCTATCCACATCAACGGGACAGTAGTGGAAAAGGTGGAAAGTTTTTTTTTAAGTTCCTCGGCGTACACATCACGAACAAACTGAAATGGTCGACCCACACAGACAGTGTGGTGAAGGCGCAACAGCGCCTCTGTAACGGATTTGAAACGGCTAGCTTAGTTAGCGGTGCGCGCTAAGTAGCGTTTCAATCGGTGACGTCACTTGCCCTGAGACCTTGAAGTAGTAGTTCCCCTTGCTCTGCAAGGGCCGTGGCTTTTGTGGAGCGATGGGTAACGATGCTTCGTGGGTGTCAGTTGTTGATGTGTGCAGAGAGTCCCTGGTTCGCGCCCGGGTATGGGCGAGGGGACGGTCTAAACGTATACTGTTACATTGATGCTGTTGACCCAGATCACTGGTTGCTGCGGAAAAGGATGAAGTCAAAAGGGGGGTGAGTGTAACGGATGTGAAACGACTAGCTTAGTTAGCGGTGCGCGCTAAATAGCGTTTCAATCAGTGACGTCACTTGCCCTGAGACCTTGAAGTAGTAGTTCCCCTTGCTCTGCAAGGGCCGTGGCTTTTGTGGAGCGATGGGTAACGATGCTTCGTGGGTGTCAGTTGTTGATGTGTGCAGAAGGTCCCTAGTTCGCGCCCGGGTATGGGCGAGGGGGCGGTCTAAAATTATACTGTTACACCTCTTCAACCTCAGGAGGCTGAAGAAATTCGACTTGTCAACGAAAACACTCAACTTTTACAGATGCACAATCGAGAGCATCCTGTCGGGGTGTATCACTGCCTGGTACGGCAACTGCTCCGCCCACAACCGTAAGGCTCTCCAGAGGGTAGTGAGGTCTGCACAACGCATCACCGGGGGCAAACTACCTGCCCTCCAGGACACCTACAGCACCCAATGTCACAGGAAGGCCCAAAAGATCATCAAGGACAACAACCACCCAAGCCACTGCCTGTTCACCCCGCTATCATCCAGAAGGCTGGGACCGAGAGACTGAATAACAGCTTCTATCTCAAGGCCATCAGACTGTTAAACAGCCATCACTAACAGCCGTCACTAACATTGAGTGGCTGCTGCCAACATACTGACTCAAATCTCTGCCACTTTAATAATAAAAAATTGGATGTAATAAATGTATCACTAGTCAATTTAAACAATGCCACTTAATCTAATATTTACATACCCTACATTACTCATCTCATATGTACAGTTGAAGTCGGAAATTTACATACACATACACCTCACTGATGTCTTGAGATGTTGCTTCAATATATCCACACAATTTCCTTTCCTCATGATGCCATCTACTTTGTGAAGTCCCTCTTGCAGCAAAGCACCAGCACAACATGATGCTGCCATCCCCGTGCTTCACGGTTGGGATGGTGTTCTTCGGCTTGCAAGCCTACCTACCCCTTTTCCCTCCAAATTTAACAATGGTCATTATAGCCAAACAGTTCTATTTTTGTTTTATCAGACCAGAGGACATTTCTCCAAAAAGTACAATCTTTGTCCCCATGTGCAGTTGCAAACCGTAGTCGGGCTTTTTTATGGCGGTTTTGGAGCAGTGGCTTCTTCCTTGCTAAGGAGCCTTTCAGGTTATGTCGATATAGGACTCGTTTTACTGTGGATCTAGATACTTTTGTTCCGGTTTCCTCCAGCATCTTCACAAGGTCCTTTGCTGTTGTTCTGGGAATGATTTGCACTTTTCGCACCAAAGTACGTTAATCTCTAGGAGACAGAACGCGTCTCCTTCTTGGGCGGTATGATGGCTGCGTGGTCCCGTGTACAATTGTTTGTACAGATGAACGTGGTACCTTCAGGCGTTTGGTTCATATTTGGGAGCAATTTCCAGACTTGTGGAGGTCTACAATATTTTTTTCTCTGAGATCTTGGCTGATTGCTTGATTTTTCCCATGATGTCAAGCAAAGAGGCACTGAGTTTGAAGGTCTGCCTTGAAATACATCCACAGGTACACCTCCAATTGACTCAAATGATGTCAATTAGCCTATCAGAAGATTCTAAAGCCATGACATAATTTTCTGGAATTTTCCAAGCTGTTTAAAGGCACAGTCAGCTTAGTGTATGTAAACTTCTGATTCACTGGAATTGTGATACAGTGAAATAATCTCTGTAAACAATTGTTGTAAAAATTACTTGTGTCATGCACAAAGTACATGTCCTATCCGACTTGCCAAAACTATAGTTTGTTAACAAGAAATTTGTGGAATGGTTAAACGAGTTTTAATTAGTCCAATCTGAAGTTTACATAAGAATATGTACATATTCTTATTCATTCCTTTACACTTCTGTGTATAAGGTAGTTGTTGTGAAATTGTTAGATTACATGTTAGAAATTGCTGCACGGTCGGAACTAGAAGCACAAGCATTTCGCTACACTCGCATTAACATCTGCTAACCATGTTTATGTGACCAATAAAATTTTATTTTATTTGAAATAAAAATTATTGTGCAAGAGAGGAGAAGGTTGGGACTGGATTGTGTTGACACATTCTCAGATAATGTATTTGACATCAGAAAACCCCGTGTTTTAAGTTGATCGACACCTGTCATCAAGATGTCTCACTGTACTTCATTGAAAGAGGCAAGCCTATTTGTTGTTTTAGTACTGACCACTTTTTAGATTCCCACACGTCTATTGCTAGCCGTCACTGCCATCGGTTTGTTTGGAAAGCAGAGTGATCGTCTGTGTTGTTTAGTCACATTCCTTAATTCAGATGATTACTCTGGAAATAGAAGTAACCTAATAATAGCCTCCTTCATTTGTCCATCGGGGTCTGGCTTCTACACTCCAGTGAGAACTCCATTGGTCTCCATTTATCCCTCCCTTCAGAAAAGAGCTGATCCACAACAGGAAACAACTCGTAATCTTTTAACTAAACAGACATTTCCTGCTCCAGTTGTTGTCAGTTGGACTTCTAGCTCTCATTAGCTCCTCTGTACTCATCCATCCTTACTGCCTGCCCTCTGTCCCATATCTCTGCCTGGCTGGGAAGGCACTACTTTTAAGTGACATTTCAGACTGCTTTGGAATTATTCTTAGGATTCTTAGGATACTAGTTCTGGAGGAAGGAGGAATACCCACCAGGTATTATTAGTGTCTCATTTCATGCAGATTGTTTTGTTGTTTTGCTTCTTGCAGAGGTTATCACATGTATTAATTTGGTGTTCTGCTCTTAATTCGTTTAGCCATCGAAGTTATGGAAAGAAACAAATTGTGTAGTCTTGTTTTTCATTGTTTGTATAATAACTTATTTTCCTAAGTCAATTTTGTTATTGGATTATTGGACATTTGCTTGTTTCCAGCTCAATGTTACTGTCATTCCATGCTGTGGCTGTTCTGTTAGCATACATGGTTATCATCCAGTTTGATCTATTACAGGCCTTGCCAGGTTTGCAGAGCTTTCCTTCTAGAATGAAATGGTGTGTCCTTGGCGTGCCCGTGTGTGTGTGTCCTCCCAGTGTGGTGTGATGTAACCTAGCATATTTAGAGAGCCGTACAAAACTCGGTAATAAAGTAGTCATAAATTACTAAAGAGGAGGCTTGGCTTCCATTTAGTCTCATGACTCCCCCCTCCCTCCTCTCTACTGCAGGTGACTTGCCCCTCGCTGTAACAACACAGCCTGTGGAGAAGAGGAAGAGTGGATCCAGGAGAGGACCATGGAGCAGTGTGAGACTTCTGCGAGCCCCAGCAGGGATCACCCATGGAAGGCAGCGACCATGAAGAGGATGGCCTGGGCCCAGAGCAGAGACTCCTGGCAGGGCCCCTCTGAGAGTCAGGACACCCAGGATCAGGAGGGTTGCAGCGACGAGATGGTGTCCCCGGAGCCCACCATGGAGACGACGGCCCCCGCCGAGGAGCCAGGTACGTTGGGAAGAGCTACAGAGGGAGCAGCAGACAGAAATAATTCTGGTTTGGGTTTTTGACGGCTTGATATATAGCAGCATGGAAGTCATGATTAAACAATAAACCCTACTTTAAGGTCGTATTGCTCTATTAGTAACTAGCCCAAAAAGGAATTGAAATCCTCCAACGGCAAACTATTTATTTAGATGTTTGAATCCAGTTGTTATGGACATTGTAGAATTGTTCCAGGCAGTATGATGTTATACAGGAATTGTACATGTTTTCTTCTCTCAGGGCGCTTCCCTAACAAGATTGCAAGCTGGCTCAAGGACTGCAGGTATAGTAATGTTGTGTCATAATGAAACCTCTACGTTGACATGTAAATTGACATTAGCGCACACAATGGAAAACGTTGTAAACCGTTGTGCAACAGAAAGCGAAAATGAGTGTTTCTTATTGGACCAGTCAGGGTAGCCCCTCTTTGTTTTCAATTGTTTTTTTTTTCAGTTTGATGTCTAATGAACACAGAAGACAGGGCCCTGGTAAAGCCCTTAATAATGACAGAGAAAGAGCAGCATAGCAACCATGTATTGTGTTTCCTTGTTTCTGGAAGCTGCTGTGGTCCAGCTCTCACTTTGTCAGACATGTTATATTTGCTTTGTGAAGGCCGTGCTCTTTATGCTGCTATCTATGCCTTTGGGAAGTTTTTCTGTTAGCCCAGGGCCTATGTTATCAGCAACTGGTCTGGTCTTGTTCTACTGCCTCAAGTTGATTCAACAAACATTACCATGGAACTTAGAATCTGGTTATTGAGTCAAATTCTAGATGGTAAAAAATCCCCCCCCAAAAGCGATGTATGTGAGCAAGACGGAGTGATGAAGAGAAAGAGCAAACAGAAAGTCGCATGATGTTGATCATGAGCGTTTACACAATGTCGATGTCTCTTTATGAAATGTTCATGTCATATGACTGGTGCTGGTATAGGCCTTCAGACAGGTGTCTGTTAACCTAGATGTTACTAGTGCCGGGGCCATGCCAGCATCGTGATACTCATTAGTATCATGGCAAGGACACAAAACATTTCTTTAAGAAAACAGCCCTAATGTTGGAAACATCATGTTGTCACCCAGAGTCATGTATTTATTTTCACAACACAATATTTTACATACAGCAGGTTTTTAAAGGACCAAATAGTTAGCTCTGCTTTGTGTTTTCATTTTTGCCTTGGACAAAATATTGCAATGCTGGTATTGTCCCAGTCCTAGATGTTACATGAGCAGAAAGCATATCAACTTGACTTGGTCTGACTCACTCAGTATAGAAGTATAGTTCCATCAGAGTACAGTAGGACATCAGAAAGCCTATAGACCTGCATAGGTCTGGGACAGTGACCATATGAAGTTGTTTGATCTGTTGATCTAGAGGTGAGCTAGGAGCGTCACGGCGCAGTGTTAGGGATGTTGTGCCACGTTGCTATCTTTAGCCCTTAGACTTAGAGCCTTGTGTTTGACTTGCTGTTTTTTCTCACAATGCTCAGCCAGACTTGACTTAGTTTTATCCAGGCCTTCCTGTACACTAACAGTGGAGACTGGAGGCTCTGTTACTGTTCTGTGACTGGTAACATGACAGTCACTGTCTAGTACTACTGTGGATGTAGACCTACTGTATCTGTGGATGTAGGACTACTGTATCTGTGGATGTATAGTATATTGATCATGCTTATATGGTTAGTTGACTAATAGTAAGAAACAGTTGTAGTGTTTGTATATGTCTCTGTGTTGTAGACACTGGTGTCTCTAACAGTGTGTGTCTCTTCACAGGACTCCTCTTGGGGCGTCTTTGGATGAGCAGAGCAACACGCAGTCCAAGGGTGAATTTCCCTCTCCTACAACACCAGTCATATGCTATACAACTGTAACTCTCCAATGGAAAAAGAGAATGTGTGTTAGTGTATCTGTGCAGATGGTGTGTGTGTGTGTGGGTCAAGGGGGTGTTTGGAGTATTCTGCAACTCACTTTCTCACCACACCTTGCAGCCCTAGTGAACTTTGGAGTGTTCTGTAACCAGCTGCTTTACACATCCACCCACACACCAGTTACCAGTTGGTAGCTTTCTCAAACTCTGTCGCTCAGGTCATCTTATTGTCCTTCTAAACCGAAGTAAGAAACAGAGCCAGGCACGATGTGAGTATCCTAAACTGAAAGGAATAACATTTGGATTCCCTGCATTTACTTTAGTCTTCTGGGTAATGTGAACCAACATGTGCAGCTGGTGCTATCTACAGTAGGTTTACCAACCAGCCATGGTAAATATTTCTCCTAACCAAGCGTAAATATTTGTCGTGGTTTGAAGTGTCTGTCTGTAGTACTACTACAGCTACTCTGTTTAAAATGTCTTCAGTTAACCATGTCCATTGTGTTTTACAGACACGTGCAGACGTTTTTATGTGAATGCTTATTTAGTCTATTGTAGGTTATAAGTGCTGTTTGAGGGCTTAATGAAAGATCTTCTGTACTTCACAGGAGTGATGAAGAATGGATGCAGCTTTGAAGACGACTTGTCTCTGGGAGCTGAGGGTGGGTAACTTCTCTCTCTGTGTCTCTCTCTGTGCGTGTGTCTCTCTGTCACTAGAGCAATATGACCTAGGATCACACTGCTGCTACGGCAGTTTTACGATGCTTTGAGCTGTTTTGAGAGAGAGCTGAATCCCAAATGACGCCCTGCTCCCTATATATTATAGTGCACTTCTGGCTGGGTCCTGGTCAAAAGTAGTGCTCTTAATAGGCAATAGAGTGCCATTTGAGACACGGCCTAGAAATCTGTGTCCAAACAATTGTGAGCTGGAAGCTTCTTGTTGTTGAAGTGATTTGCCTCTTTAGTTTTTACTAAAGCTGCAATAGGACCTTGGGAGTACTCCCTGCTGTTACTGATCTTTATGAGTGGACGTGCACATGAGGACTCAAGGACACACACCTAGCTTTCCCAGTCAAAAGGAAAGGAGAGCAGAGCAGTGTGATCAGATAGCATATCTAGCTCTCATTTCACCCTCTGGGTGACCTGCCTGTTGGTGGAGGAGTAGAGGAGGATAAATAATGAAAGAGTGGATCTATCTCAGTTTAAACTGTCTCCTCGGACCTAAATAGGAACATACATGAGCTTTTATGTCCTCTGGCCCTGCTATACAGCTATTTTCTACTCCCCCATGATAACTATCTGGTCTGTTCCTCAACACTTCACTCTTCTCAAGTCACATAGTTGTAGGCTTACCGTGTATAGAGCAGTGTCCTGTTGTCACTTGCAGACCTTCATACCTTTAGCGTTTGCTTTAGGCGCCTGGAGTGCCAGATGAGTTTGTGCTTTTAATGTCTCATTCTTCCATTGAAACAGCTGTACTGATGTATGCTCCCTAATTTGCTACCGTTTGTTGTTCGTCTCTGAGAGATGGGGTCAGTCAGATTTTGTACTTGCCCGCATGGTTGCACTCCACACATTACTATTGTGCTTGTGCAGACCAGAGACGGTGGGAGGTAGTTAGTGTGTCGTGCTGGGGTTGGCTCCTGTTATGGTCTGCTCTGACCTGCTTAGTCTCAGGTTGTGGCCCAAATGGCACCCTATTCCCTATATAGGGCTCTGGTCAAAAGTAGTGCTCTAAATAGGGAATAGGGTGCCATTTGGGACATACAAATACAGTGAAGCAAAGGAAAGGGACCTAGTCATACCTGAGATCCGTCTTCCATTGTGACCATGTCATGCTACAAGTCTCAACAGGCATCTATCTGTATGATGGCCCTTCTGGCTCCAATCCACTCCATCAGTGAGTAGCAACAACTTACTGTTAACAGGCTAACACGCACAACAATAGTCATTCAATGGAAAAGCATGCTTTGATGATAATCGAGCTCTTTGAGGCTGAAGAACCAGTTAGGCTGATTTGAGTTTGTTCAGTTTCAGGCAACTGACAGACAACGTGTACTCTCCTGTCTCTGTCTTCACCAGACCCAGGCACAAGCACTATTAGAAATCTTTTAAATACTTTCAGTGTTTGTTCTAGCCTGCCCGGAGTGCCATATGGGCGGGGTTTACAGTTGTGGGGACGATTCTATTGGTCCATCAAGCCAAGCAAACTCAACCATGCACAGATGCACTATTTGAAATTATTTAGAATAGTGTTTGAACCCAGCTCTGGTCTCCACACTAAGACTTCTGAGGATTGCCCACAGTCATCAGTTTGCATTCTTTGTCACTAAGACAACCTGGAAGAGGCCTTCAGAATGAGAGAAGGATTATCTGCTGACAGATGAGGCCAGTCCATACTTCAGGAGCACTTTCTCTCTGTCTCTACTGTACTCCATAATTCTGTCATTATGTTCCTTGCTGTGTCAGAGCTGAGGCTTTTGTTATTTTCTGGGGATTGTCATTTTGACTCTGGCCTCTTTCCCTTATATCATATGTGGAAGAGAAGGCATGTTAGATGTGGTTTCTCGTAAAAATAAATATATATATATATATTTTTTTACAAAGGTAGACATTTATTGTTGCTTTTCTATGATTTTTGACAGTGTATAACGTTAGATTTTGACAGATGGACTTTGGAGAGAAATGCAGGAATCAGCAATAACTGTATATAGTTAGTTGACCAAAGCACACAGCAGCATACAAAGCTCCTGTATTCAACTCTATCTTCCTCTCTCTCCCTCCCTCCTTCCCCCACTCTCTCTTCCCCCTCTTTCCTTCTCCCTCCCTCTCTCTTTAACCTCCCTGCAGCCAACCACCTTCAGCCCAACAGTGCCAAAGCAGAGACACCCTGGTAAGTGAGACTGTGAGACCCCCCTTTATGCTATTGGCCACTCCTCACCCCCCTCCTCAGTTCTCACCACCCTCAGTTCAGTCTTATGCAGTAGTCTTACTGCCTGTGGCTGTGGTGTGACTAGTGTACTGATCACTGCATGCCCACTCTGCTCTTCAGCTATGGAATGCCTGCGAAGGACAAGAGGAGCCAGTTCCGGCAGAAAGGCAGGAGTATGAACTCAACGGGATCAGGGAAGAGCAGCACCACTGTGTCCAGGTGAGCAGACAAGTAGACAGGCCCTGAGCCAAGAGCTGTGGTTTGGGGATGACAATCCCTGTAACTGGGACATTTCAGTTCAGGTCTGAAGAAAAACCGAAAAGCAGACATATAATAGATCAAGTTTAATACAATATTGGGTCTGATTTTAGCCAGACGTACTCTGTTAAAGCTCAGGTTTTTCTTTTGACTTAACCTCACTAGCTACATCATTTGCTGTGGAGTGCTGTTATATATGCTTTCATACTTTGAGTCCTGTAATACATGGTTTGTGTGTTCTGTCCAGTGTGTCTGAGTTGTTGGACCTCTATGAAGAAGATCCAGAAGAGATCCTGTATAACCTGGGGTTCGGCCGGGAGGAGCCGGACATCGCCTCTAAGATCCCCCCGCGCTTCTTCAACGGCTCCTCCGGAGCTAAGGGCATCGACATCAAGGTCTATCTGGGAGCACAGCTGCAACGCATGGAGATGGAGAACCCCAACTATGCCCTGACAAGTACCAGCTTTAACTTGCTTTTTTCTCATACGTCTCCAGCTTTACCTCGCTTTGTGTGTCTTCCTCGCTCTCTGTCTGTTTCTCTAGCTTTCTTCGAGCTGTGAAAACACTGCTCATATTGCTGTTCACTGCTATAAAATGGTCCAGACAGACAACAATGTACAACCTACGTACATGCAGACAAACGGGTAGTGATGAAGGAATATGGATAGAAAGTGTCAGTTGGGTGCGGAGCAACGGGGTGATGGTGGTGTTTGAGTGGGGTACGGTGGTGTGGTGGGGATGTTGGTAGTGTTTGAGTGGGTGATGGTACGGTGGTGTGGTGGGGATGTTGGTAGTGTTTGAGTGGGGTACGGTGGTGTGGTGGGGATGTTGGTAGTGTTTGAGTGGGTGATGGTACGGTGGTGTGGTAGGGATGTTGGTAGTGTTTGAGTGTGTGATGGTGTGGTGGGGATGTTGGTAGTGTTTGAGTGGGTGATGGTACTGTGGTGTGGTGGGGATGTTGGTAGTGTTTGAGTGGGTGATGGTACGGTGGTGTGGTGGGGATGTTGGTAGTGTTTGAGTGGGTGACGGTACTGTGGTGTGGTGGGGATGTTGGTAGTGTTTGAGTGGGTGATGGTACTGTGGTGTGGTGGGGATGTTGGTAGTGTTTGAGTGGGTGATGGTACGGTGGTGTGGTGGGGATGTTGGTAGTGTTTGAGTGGGTGATGGTACTGTGGTGTGGTGGGGATGTTGGTAGTGTTTGAGTGGGGTACGGTGGTGGGGATGTTGGTAGTGTTTGAGTGGGTGATGGTACGGTGGTGTGGTGGGGATGTTGGTAGTGTTTGAGTGTGTGATGGTGTGGTGGGGATGTTGGTAGTGTTTGAGTGGGGGACGGTACGGTGGTGTGGTGGGGATGTTGGTAGTGTTTGAGTGGGGGACGTGGTGTGGTGGGGATGTTGGTAGTGTTTGAGTGTGTGATGGTGTGGTGGGGATGTTGGTAGTGTTTGAGTGGGTGATGGTACGGTGGTGTGGTGGGGATGTTGGTAGTGTTTGAGTGGGTGACGGTACGGTGGTGTGGTGGGGATGTTTGTAGTGTTTGAGTGTGTGATGGTGTGGTGGGGATGTTGGTAGTGTTTGAGTGGGTGATGGTACGGTGGTGTGGTGGGGATGTTGGTAGTGTTTGAGTGGGTGACGGTACGGTGGTGTGGTGGGGATGTTGGTAGTGTTTGAGTGTGTGATGGTGTGGTGGGGATGTTTGTAGTGTTTGAGTGGGTGATGGTACGGTGGTGTGGTGGGGATGTTGGTAGTGTTTGAGTGGGTGATGGTACGGTGGTGTGGTGGGGATGTTGGTAGTGTTTGAGTGTGTGATGGTGTGGTGGGGATGTTGGTAGTGTTTGAGTGGGTGATGGTACGGTGGTGCGGTGGGGATGTTGGTAGTGTTTGAGTGGGTGATGGTACGGTGGTGTGGTGGGGATGTTGGTAGTGTTTGAGTGGGTGACGGTACGGTGGTGTGGTGGGGATGTTGGTAGTGTTTGAGTGGGTGACGGTACGGTGGTGTGGTGGGGATGTTGGTAGTGTTTGAGTGTGTGATGGTACGGTGGTGTGGTGGGGATGTTGGTAGTGTTTGAGTGGGTGATGGTACGGTGGTGTGGTGGGGATGTTGGTAGTGTTTGAGTGTGTGATGGTGTGGTGGGGATGTTGGTAGTGTTTGAGTGGGTGATGGTACGGTGGTGTGGTGGGGATGTTGGTAGTGTTTGAGTGGGTGACGGTACGGTGGTGTGGTGGGGATGTTGGTAGTGTTTGAGTGGGTGATGGTACGGTGGTGTGGTGGGGATGTTGGTAGTGTTTAAGTGGGTGACGGTACGGTGGTGTGGTGGGGATGTTGGTAGTGTTTGAGTGGGTGACGGTACGGTGGTGTGGTGGGGATGTTGGTAGTGTTTGAGTGTGTGATGGTACGGTGGGGATGTTGGTAGTGTTTGAGTGGGTGATGGTACGGTGGTGTGGTGGGGATGTTGGTAGTGTTTGAGTGGGTGATGGTACGGTGGTGTGGTGGGGATGTTGGTAGTGTTTGAGTGTGTGGTGGGGATGTTGGTAGTGTTTGAGTGGGTGATGGTACGGTGGTGTGGTGGGGATGTTGGTAGTGTTTGAGTGGGTGACGGTACGGTGGTGTGGTGGGGATGTTGGTAGTGTTTAAGTGGGTGATGGTACGGTGGTGTGGTGGGGATGTTGGTAGTGTTTGAGTGGGTGACGGTACGGTGGTGTGGTGGGGATGTTGGTAGTGTTTGAGTGGGTGACGGTACGGTGGTGTGGTGGGGATGTTGGTAGTGTTTGAGTGTGTGATGGTGTGGTGGGGATGTTGGTAGTGTTTGAGTGGGTGATGGTACGGTGGTGTGGTGGGGATGTTGGTAGTGTTTGAGTGGGTGACGGTACGGTGGTGTGGTGGGGATGTTGGTAGTGTTTGAGTGTGTGATGGTGTGGTGGGGATGTTGGTAGTGTTTGAGTGTGTGATGGTGTGGTGGGGATGTTGGTAGTGTTTGAGTGGGTGATGGTACGGTGGTGTGGTGGGGATGTTGGTAGTGTTTGAGTGGGTGATGGTACGGTGGTGTGGTGGGGATGTTGGTAGTGTTTGAGTGGGTGATGGTACGGTGGTGTGGTGGGGATGTTGGTAGTGTTTGAGTGGGTGATGGTACGGTGGTGTGGTGGGGATGTTGGTAGTGTTTGAGTGGGTGATGGTACTGTGGTGTGGTGGGGATGTTGGTAGTGTTTGAGTGGGTGATGGTACGGTGGTGTGGTGGGGATGTTGGTAGTGTTTGAGTGGGTGATGGTACGGTGGTGTGGTGGGGATGTTGGTAGTGTTTGAGTGTGTGATGGTGTGGTGGGGATGTTGGTAGTGTTTGAGTGGGTGACGGTACGGTGGTGTGGTGGGGATGTTGGTAGTGTTTGAGTGGGTGATGGTACGGTGGTGTGGTGGGGATGTTGGTAGTGTTTGAGTGGGTGACGGTACGGTGGTGTGGTGGGGATGTTGGTAGTGTTTGAGTGGGTGACGGTACGGTGGTGTGGTGGGGATGTTGGTAGTGTTTGAGTGTGTGATGGTGTGGTGGGGATGTTGGTAGTGTTTGAGTGGGTGATGGTACGGTGGTGTGGTGGGGATGTTGGTAGTGTTTGAGTGTGTGATGGTACGGTGGTGTGGTGGGGATGTTGGTAGTGTTTGAGTGTGTGATGGTGTGGTGGGGATGTTGGTAGTGTTTGAGTGGGTGATGGTACGGTGTTGTGGTGGGGATGTTGGTAGTGTTTGAGTGGGTGACGGTACGGTGGTGTGGTGGGGATGTTGGTAGTGTTTGAGTGGGTGACGGTACGGTGGTGTGGTGGGGATGTTGGTAGTGAGTTGGGAGTAGTGATGGTATACTTGACTCCAAGTATCGATTTGCAATTTAAGAAATAATAATAATTCTAGGTAGCGCTAGTTGGCAGTACCTGCTCCAGAATATTTCTCCCTACAGCTTGTTCTTCATTTATTTCCATGACTGATCAAAACTCATTTTCTCAGACATATAGTGAGCAATATGTTTGGAACATCAAATCACCATAAAATCGTAATACATATTGAATGGAGAAAAGCAACACATCATATCGGCACCTAAGTATGGTGATAATATGGTATGGTGAGGTCCCTGGTAATTCCCAGCCCTAGTTACATGTAGGGGTAGTCTGGTATCTTTGTAGGTGGTGTAATAATCAATGGCACACATCAGTCAATGGGTTCCGTTCCCACCAAGCCATTGCATTGTGGGTAGGTTTCTTGTTCTTCTCTTCCTCTTGGCAGATTTAGCTTCTGTCTGGGATGGTGAGAGTGAGGGCCCATTCCAGTGCAGCTGGGTGAACAGACCCGCAGCACAAGGAAGCCTTTGTCTTCTATTGGGCAAACAATGTGGTGACCAGAGTGGCAGAGAGAGAGACAGGGTCTAACCTCACAAATGGCACCCTATTCCCTATATAGTGTGCTACTTTCGACCAGAGCCCTCCCTGTGGCCCCTGGTCAAAAGTAGTGCACTATATAGGGTGCCATTTAGGACACCCCCAAAAAGAGATGGAGTGGAGGACCTGATTCTTCTCTGTACTCTGCTCACATCGGGCCTCACACACATTGGTCCTGGGTCTGTTCGCTCTGCCAGAGCACACAGCACCATGCACCGTCCGCTTGACTCTTTATAGACCCATATTGGCATAACTCCTGCTGTCGGAGCCCGAGCTGTGTGTGTGTGTGAGATCTGAGTCGGGGACAAAGTAGCCACTCTGCACCCTGGCTGGTCAGCAAGAGAGGAACAGGAAGGGGACAGAGAGAGTGGCCTCAGCCTTGTAACAGCACTCTCTTGTTGTTTTTAAACTGCTGGACCGAGGCCCAGTAAGCGCTGTTGTTGCAGTAGCTCTCGAGTCAGTTTCATCTTCATCTGGTGTAGATGACATTTTAAAAGGGGGGATGAGTAACTGTCTTTTCAATCCCTTTTGAAGTTTCACCCCTCCGTTAAGTTAATGTGAGGAGTTTTTGTGGTCTACCTATTGAGTTGTTGTTGCGCTGCAGCAGCCCCACTAACTGGAGGCCCTGCTGTTTCTGTTTCAGAACAGTGGACTGACTTGACTTACAGCACACTGAGCACAGGCAGCTCTGCAGGGATTTACAAGTCACAACTTCTAAGGGTTCTAGGGATCATAGATCAGTGAGCATCCTCAGAAGGTTCAGACCCTGGAATGTAGAATTCTCATGCTGCTGTCTGTCTCAGTGATGTTCCAACATGTACTGTAGTTAGCAGCTCAAAGTCCTGGAACAGCCCTCTTCTCTTCAATGTCATGTGGATTTTTCTTATGTAAGTCCTGTTTTCTCTCCCTGAGAACGTCCCTGGGGTTCTGGCTGTGAGCAGCTAAAAGGGATGGTGCTCTCATAATAAATATAAAGGCCTTGTGAAATTTCACTTCCTACTTCTGTTTTCTTCTGTGGAGTCAGCCGTGGTCAGGAATCAGGAAGAGACTGTGTTCTGCGCTCAGAGAGATAATGGCCAGAGGAAGTGTTGGTTACTTACTTGCAGAAGTATGTTAGTCGTGTACATGCATGTGGTGGGGATAGATATCATGGGGACTTGCGTACTTAGTCACTCAGACTATTGCGTTATCATGTCGTTTATGACACTGTAAATGTGGCGAGGTTTGTTCTCTTCGATGTCATTGCTTTGATGGATCGAGGGAGTTATGGTTTCCCTGTGACAGGCTATGCCTATCTGTGCCCATGGGGCTGGTATTAACGTCAGGATGCAGCATTGTCTTCCATCCTCCAAACTAACTACACCCATGATGAGGGCTGAATCTGCTGCTGTAAGAGGGGACATATTCCCAGGCCTTCTGGGGACTACCTAGCTTGTTTCTATTAGTTTCCTCTCTTTATCAAGTTGATCAAGTCTTATTCTTTCCCCAAAGCTTGTATTTTAATTCTAGTTTCCTCTCCCCCCCCCAAGGTCGTTTCCGTCAGATCGAGGTCCTGACCACGGTGGCCAACGAGTTCTTCCATCTCTACTCCCAGGTCTCCGGCCAGCCTGTCCAGAAGATCTGCAGCCTGGATGGGGAACCGCTCACCATCGTCCCTCCTTCTCCTCTGAGGAGGAACAACTCAGCCCTGAACGCAGCCAAGATCCTGAAGAAGACAATCACTAAACACAACCTGCTGGGTGGGTTGGGGGAGGGGGGTGCTCCTACCATCACAGCCCTGTCTACGACAGAGAAACTGGCAGAACATGTGAGTCCAGGTACAGGGGACAGCGCCGTCACAACTGACTCCGACCATAAGGGTGAGCTCAAGCAGAAGGCCTTTAGGAAGAAGGACTCTCCATCTCTGGCCACTGTGACTGAGGAGAGCCACTCTGGAGGCAGCACTGAGGCCACCCTAAGTGTCAATGGAGACCACCCTGGAGTGAATGGAGATGGCCAGGCATTGACCCAGGAGGGTGACCTTAGCCTGTCCAACGAGGCTGACTTGGAGAAAGAGCACCAAGACATTCAACTGAAGGGCCAGCGAACAATCACATCAACCCCAGACAAAGAACCTAACTACAGCCTGCTGCCCAACCCTCACATCGCCCACCTCCGCACACAGACCAAGGACTCCTTTGAGATGGAAGAGGTAGGGCTATACTCACACACAAGGGTTGAGGCAGGGTTCAATTCTTGGCTTAGTTGTACTGTTCTCCTGACTTTCCAGTTCAGTATGAGTTTTGACTGCACACAGAAGGTTGGGCAGAGGGATTCAATTCTAGACTTAGCATTACTGTCCTCCCAGTTTGAGATGGAGGTAGAATAGTCTGCACAAACACAGAGTTGAGGAGAGGGGGTTCAATTCTTGGCTGAGCTTCTTTATACTGCCCTCTCAGTTCAATGCAACGTTTGTTTTGTTTGGGGTTGCTTACGGGTTGAGCAGGGGGTTCAATTTTGATCGTAGTACTGCCCTCAGTTCAATACAAAGTTGTATTTCCTTATCATCGCTTGATTGTGTTTCCCACAATCCTGGTTTTAGCTGTCCTAGCAGATATTGTGAGGAAAGCGAAGGACACGAACTTCAGCTTATAAATAAGTTAGAATCGTAAGAGAGTGCATATGGACGACCCTGGAGGCTGTTGTTATTGTGGCTCGATCTGCAGTTTTCCCCTCCTCTCCAGATCTTACAGAACAGGGTTGTTATAGTTCCGGTAACTGGAGGGGGTGTATGTATCAGAAGTGTGTCTGTGTAGAAATGTCCTGAGGGGGGAGAAAGGCATAGCTCTTAAGTTTAAAATAGGACTTTGTTAATATCACTGCGACCTGATGTTATTCATCCGAATAATAATAGTGTAGTATTTTTTGGTCTTTGTTTTACCACACCATAGATGTATATGTCTCTCTGTGTGTGTGTGTCTGTCTCTCGCTCTGTGTGTGTGTGTCTGTCTCTCGCTCTGTGTGTGTGTGTCTGTCTCTCTGTGTGTGTGTGTCTGTCTCTCTGTGTGTGTGTCTGTCTCTCGCTCTGTGTGTGTGTCTGTCTCTCGCTCTGTGTGTGTGTCTGTCTGTCTGTGTGTGTGTGTCTGTCTCTCGCTCTGTGTGTGTGTCTGTCTGTCTGTGTGTGTGTGTCTGTCTCTCGCTCTGTGTGTGTGTCTGTCTCTCGCTCTGTGTGTGTGTCTGTCTCTCGCTCTGTGTGTGTGTCTGTCTCTCGCTCTGTGTGTGTGTCTGTCTCTCGCTCTGTGTGTGTGTCTGTCTCTCGCTCTGTGTGTGTGTCTGTCTCTCGCTCTGTGTGTGTGTCTGTCTCTCGCTCTGTGTGTGTGTCTGTCTCTCGCTCTGTGTGTGTGTCTGTCTCTCGCTCTGTGTGTGTGTCTGTCTCTCGCTCTGTGTGTGTGTCTGTCTCTCGCTCTGTGTGTGTGTCTGTCTCTCGCTCTGTGTGTGTGTCTGTCTCTAGCTCTGTGTGTGTGTCTGTCTCTCGCTCTGTGTGTGTGTGTCTGTCTCTCGCTCTGTGTGTGTGTGTCTGTCTCTCGCTCTGTGTGTGTGTGTCTGTCTCTCGCTCTGTGTGTGTGTGTCTGTCTCTCGCTCTGTGTGTGTGTGTCTGTCTCTCGCTCTGTGTGTGTGTGTCTGTCTCTCGCTCTGTGTGTGTGTGTCTGTCTCTCGCTCTGTGTGTGTGTGTCTGTCTCTCGCTCTGTGTGTGTGTGTCTGTCTCTCGCTCTGTGTGTGTGTGTCTGTCTCTCGCTCTGTGTGTGTGTGTCTCTCTCTCGCTCTGTGTGTGTGTGTCTGTCTCTCGCTCTGTGTGTGTGTGTGTCTGTATCTCGCTCTGTGTGTGTGTGTGTCTGTCTCTCGCTCTGTGTGTGTGTGTGTCTGTCTCTCGCTCTGTGTGTGTGTGTGTCTGTCTCTCGCTCTGTGTGTGTGTGTGTCTGTCTCTCGCTCTGTGTGTGTGTGTGTCTGTCTCTCGCTCTGTGTGTGTGTGTCTGTCTCTCGCTCTGTGTGTGTGTGTCTGTCTCTCGCTCTGTGTGTGTGTGTCTGTCTCTCGCTCTGTGTGTGTGTGTCTGTCTGTCGCTCTGTGTGTGTGTGTGTGTCTGTCTCTCGCGCTGTGTGTGTGTCTGTCTCTCGCGCTGTGTCTGTGTCTCGCTCTGTGTGTGTATGTGTGTGTGTGTGTGTCTCGCTCTGTGTGTGTGTGTGTGTCTCTCGCTCTGTGTGTGTGTCTCTCGCTCTGTGTGTGTGTCTCTCGCTCTGTGTGTGTGTCTCTCGCTCTGTGTGTGTGTGTCTCTCGCTCTGTGTGTCTGTGTCTCGCTCTGTGTGTGTCTGTCTCTCGCTCTGTGTGTGTGTGTGTGTCTCGCTCTGTGTGTGTGTCTGTGTCTCGCTCTGTGTGTGTCTGTCTCTCGCTCTGTGTGTGTGTCTGTCTCTCGCTCTGTGTGTGTGTCTGTCTCTCGCTCTGTGTGTGTCTGTCTCTCGCTCTGTGTGTGTCTGTCTCTCGCTCTGTGTGTGTCTGTCTCTCGCTCTGTGTGTGTCTGTCTCTCGCTCTGTGTGTGTCTGTCTCTCGCTCTGTGTGTGTGTGTCTGTCTCTCGCTCTGTGTGTGTGTGTGTCTGTCTCTCGCTCTGTGTGTGTGTGTGTGTCTGTCTCTCGCTCTGTGTGTGTGTGTGTGTCGGTCTCTCGCTCTGTGTGTGTGTGTGTGTCGGTCTCTCTCGCTCTGTGTGTGTGTGTGTGTCGGTCTCTCTCGCTCTGTGTGTGTCGGTCTCTGTGTGTGTGTGTGTGTCGGTCTCTGTGTGTCGGTCTGTGTGTGTGTGTGTGTGTCGGTCTCTGTGTGTGTGTGTCGGTCTCTGTGTGTGTGTGTCGGTCTCTGTGTGTGTGTGTCGGTCTCTGTGTGTGTGTGTCTCGGTCTCTGTGTGTGTGTGTCTCGGTCTCTGTGTGTGTGTGTCTCGGTCTCTGTGTGTGTGTCTCGGTCTCTGTGTGTGTGTCTCGGTCTCTGTGTGTGTGTCTCGGTCTCTGTGTGTGTGTGTGTCTGTCTGGCTCGCTCGCTCGCCCTGTGTGTGTGTCTGGCTCGCTCGCTCGCCCTGTGTGTGTGTCTGGCTCGCTCGCTCGCCCTGTGTGTGTGTCTGGCTCGCTCGCTCGCCCTGTGTGTGTGTCTGGCTCGCTCGCTCGCCCTGTGTGTGTGTCTGGCTCGCTCGCTCGCCCTGTGTGTGTGTCTGGCTCGCTCGCTCGCCCTGTGTGTGTGTCTGGCTCGCTCGCTCGCCCTGTGTGTCTGGCTCGCTCGCTCGCCCTGTGTGTCTGGCTCGCTCGCTCGCCCTGTGTGTCTGGCTCGCTCGCCCTGTGTGTCTGGCTCGCTCGCCCTGTGTGTCTGGCTCGCTCGCCCTGTGTGTCTGGCTCGCTAGCCCTGTGTGTGTCTGTCTGGCTCGCTCGCCCTGTGTGTGTGGCTGGCTCGCTCGCTCTGTGTGTGTCTGTCTCTCTCTCGCTCTGTGTGTGTGTGTGTCTCTCTCTCTCTCTGTGTGTGTGTCTCTCTCGCTCTGTGTGTGTGTCTCTCTCTCTCGCTCTGTGTGTGTGTCTCTCTCTCTCTCTCTCTCTGTGTGTGTGTCTCTCTCGCTCTGTGTGTGTCTCTCTCTCTCTCTCTCTCGCTGTGTGTGTGTCTCTCTCTCTCTCTCGCTGTGTGTGTCTCTCTCTCTCTCGCTCTGTGTGTGTGTGTCTCTCTCTCTCTCGCTCTGTGTGTGTCTCTCGCTCTGTGTGTCTCTCTCTCTCTCGCTCTGTGTGTGTCTCTCTCTCTCTCGCTCTGTGTGTGTCTCTCTCTCTCGCTCTGTGTGTCTCTCTCTCTCGCTCTGTGTGTGTCTCTCTCTCTCGCTCTGTGTGTGTCTCTCTCTCTCGCTCTGTGTGTGTCTCTCTCTCTCGCTCTGTGTGTCTCTCTCTCTCTCGCTCTGTGTGTCTCTCTCTCTCTCGCTCTGTGTGTCTCTCTCTCTCTCGCTCTGTGTGTCTCTCTCTCTCGCTCTGTGTGTGTCTCTCTCTCTCACTCTGTGTGTGTGTCTCTCTCTCTCGCCCTGTGTGTGTGTCTCTCTCTCTCGCTCTGTGTGTCTCTCTCTCTCTCTCGCTCTGTGTCTCTCTCTCTCTCGCTCTGTGTGTGTGTCTCTCTCTCTTGCTCTGTGTGTGTCTCTCTCGCTCTGTGTGTGTGTCTCTCTCGCTCTGTGTGTGTGTCTCTCTCGCTCTTTGTGTGTCTCTCTCTCTCGCTCTTTGTGTGTCTCTCGCTCTGTGTGTGTGTCTGTCTCTCTCGCTCTGTGTGTGTGTCTCTCTCTCTCGCTCTGTGTGTGTGTCTCTCTCTCTCGCTCTGTGTGTGTGTCTCTCTCTCTCGCTCTGTGTGTGTGTCTCTCTCTCTCGCTCTGTGTGTGTCTCTCTCTCGCTCTGTGTGTGTGTCTCTCTCTCGCTCTGTGTGTGTCTGTCTGTGTGTCTTTCTCTCGCTCTGTGTCTGTCTCTCTCGCTCTGTGTGTGTGTGTCTCTCTCGCTCTGTGCTTGTGTGTGTGTGTGTGTGTGTGTCTTGTCTCTCTCGCTCAGTGTGTCTGTCTCTCTCGCTCTCTCTCTGTGTGTGTGTGTGTCTGTCTGTCTGTCTGTCTGTCTCGCTCTGTGTGTCTGTCTCTCTCACTCTGTGTGTGTCTGTCTTTCAGGTCCAGAGTAATGAGGATGAGGCTTTACCTGGGACACACAGAACCTCTAGAGCTGGCAGTGGTGAGTCTGGCCTGCATATTATATACCTTATTACACAGTATAGAGGCTCATACATGCCTATAACAGGTCATAAAACAGTATACCTTTTTAGATGAATGCTAAGTGTTCCTGAACTTTCCATAGTGGATGTCCACTAATATGAATAATCACATTATGACATAAAAACAATGTTCTCTGCTTCATCAGTAGAATTGGTCATAATCACCCATCTCTCAAATATTAAATAACATTTTGTGTCTTATGGCAGGTAATTAAATATTTTCTAGCTTCAGTGTACTGAAGTATGTGTATGAAATGTTCCATAGTGGCCTTTTAGACAACAAAAATACTTGTACAAAAAAAGACAGGTCTTTCCTGTCCAGTTTTGTTCACTGATAATAAATTATAGCATAAGTTTTAGATTAGTGAAGTCAGGGAAGAGGAGGGTAGATATTTAAGGATGCATCTTCATTATGCTGATTGAATTAAGTTTAATTTAGCTTTTATTTCTAAGAACATTGGTACTTAGAACACATGGCCCCATGACAATCCATTACAAGTGGGTGACCCATCTAAAACAGAGGGCCGTTTGTAGATAAAAACCTTGTGTAACCACTAAGCATGTTTCTTTTCCGACTGACCATGATAATCTATTACAACGTAGATCCTCAGGGGTGTGCTCTTTAGGGAATCACTATACTCCAGACCACAATATTTACAAATAGTTTTCATCTATATTTTTCATAGCTGTCTATTTACCATCACAAACCGATGCTGGCACTAAGACCGCACTCAACAAGCTGTATAAGGCCATAAGCAAACGAGAAGATGCTCATCCAGAGGCAGGGCTCCTAGTGGCCAGGAACTTTAATTTAGGGAAACTTAAATCCGTTTCTACCAGCATTTTACATGTGCAACCAGACCACCTTTACTCCACACACAGAGACACGTACAAAGTTCTCCCTCGTCCTCCATTTCACAAATCTGACCTTAACTCTTTTCTCCTGATTCCTGCTTACAAGCAAAAACTAAAGCAGGAAGTACCAGTAACTCGCTCAATTTGGAAGTGGTCAGATGACGCAGATGCTAAGCTACAGGACTGTTTTGCAAGCACTGACTGGAAAATGTTCCGGGATTCATCCGATGGCATTGTGGAGTAAACCACACGCATCGACAATGTCATCCCCACAGTGACCGTACGTACATACCCCAACCAGAAGCCATGGATTACAGGTAACATCTGCACTGAGCTAAAGGGTAGAGCTGCCGCTTTCAAGGAGCGGGACTCTAACCTGGAGACTGCACTCCACACTGCCCTTTCCCACCTGGACAAAAGGAACACCTACGTGAGAATGCTGTTCATTGACTGCAGCTCAGCATTCAACACCATAGTGCCCTCAAAGCTCATCACTAAGCTAAGGACCTGCAACTGGATCCTGGACTTCCTGATGGGCTGCCCCCAGGTGGTGAGGGTAGGAAACAAATCTGCCACTCTGATCCTCAACACGGGGCTCCTCAGGGGTGCGTGCTGGTCCCCTCCTATTCTCCCTGTTCACCCATGACTGCGTGGCCAAGCACGACTCCAACACCATCATTAAAGTTTGCAGACGACACAACGGTGGTAGGCCTGATCACCGACAACGAGGAGACAGCCTATAGGGAGGAGATCAAAGAACTGGCAGTGTGGTTCCAGGACAACAACCTCTTCCTCAACGTGATCAAGACAAAGGAGATGATAGTGGACTACAGGTAAAGGAGGACCATGCATGCCCCCATTCTCATCGACGGGGCTATAGTGGAGCAGGTTGAGAGCTTCAAGTTCCTTGGTGTCCACATCACCAATAAACTATCATGGTCTAAACTCACTAAGACAGTCATGAAGAGGGCAGGAGAACACCTATACCCCCTCAGGAGACTGAAAAGATTAGGCATGGCTCCCCAGATTCTCAAAGGGTTTTTACAGCTGCACCATCGAGAGCATGGTTGACTGGTTGCATCACCGCCTGGTATGGCAACTGCTCGGCCTCCGACTGCAAGTGCTACAGAGGGTAGTGTGTACTGCACAGTACATCACTGGGGCCAAAATTCCTGCCATCCACGACCTCTATACCAGGCGGTGTCAGAGGAAGGCCCTAAAAATTACCAAAGATTCCAGCCACCCTCGTTATAGACTGTTCTCTCTGCTACCACACGGCAAGTGGTACCGGAGCATCAAGTCTAGGACAAAAAGGCTTCTCAACAGTTTTTACCCCCAAGCCATAAGACCCCTAAACAGGTAACCAAATGGTTACCCGGACTATTTGCGTTTCTTTACTTACCTACACACACACACACACACCTTCTTTTTTCCCCCCGCACCATTGGTTAGAGCCTGTAATTAAGCATTTCACTGTAAGGTGAAATGTTGTATTGTATTCAGCGCACGAGACACATTTTTACGCTGCTGCTACTCGCTGTTTATTACCTATGCATAGTCACTTTACCCCTACCTACATGTAAATATTACCTCAGCTAACCTGTAACGCCACACATTGACTTGGTACCCCCTGTATATAGCCTCGTTATTGTTAATTTTTTACTTTTACTCTTAACTATTTTCTTCACAGCATTGTTGGTTAAGGGCTTGTAAGTAAGCATTTCACTGTGAGGTCTACCTGTTGTATTCGGTGCATGTGACATGTCATTTGATTTGGAGCTGATCAAGTCTACCCTCTGGTGTATAATACAACTTTTATAGAAGGATTACAAGTGTGTTATCTCACTGTGTTGCAAATATACTGATGGAACACATGTTTGACTCTACACTGAATTGTTAAATTATTTGTTTTGTTATAACCCAGATTGAGGGTCCTTCTTACACTCTGACATCTTCCTTTAATTCTCTCTCACTTTCTCTCCCTCCCTCTGTCCATTACAGAGCAACTACTAAGAACAGCCAGCCAGCAGTCAGACAGTAGTGGCTTTGCAGAGGACCCTTCTACTGACGGCTCAGCTAACTATCTAAAGGTACAGGAGAGCTCCGACAGCTGTGACAGTGAGACCACAGTGACGTCTCACGCTGGGGAGGGGACCACTCCTCTAGCGCTGGAACACCCTGCCTTTGGGAGGCTGCAGGGGGAGGAGGTGGGGGAGGAGGAGGGACAGAAACACCTTGTGGCAGACGGAAGGAGGAGCCGGAGCCCTAATGGGGGGGAGGAGGAGCAACAGGAGGTGCCACAGTACACCACCCATCAGTTACCTAAACAAGGAGACAGAGGGGTGGCCCAAGACTCAGAGCAGGACCAGAAGCATAACACTGCTGAGGAAGCTGCTTCTGTTCATGCCTCTGACACTTTTCAGTTAACTCCTGAGACTTACTGTACTGCTGAGCCTCACGTGGAGGATGATCCTGGTTCTACAGAAGACCATGGCTCCGTCCCGGCCCCAGACTGTAGCTCTTCTGGTGCCCCAGGCAGGGAGGGTGTGCCTGACAAGGTGGAGATGGAAGCCAGAACCCCCAGCCCTAGCGCCAGTTGCCCTAGCCTAGGTGCCTCAACCAGGGTCCAAGGGGCCCTTCACAGGGCCCAGCAGAGGGCCTCGTCCTCAGGCCTCCAGGGTCACCGGATGGAAGGGAAGCTGACAGCCAGGGATCTGTTCAGGAGAAGAGCCCCCCTGACGAGGTCCCGATCCCTGCCTACCTCCCTCCTCATCCCCTCCCGTGTGGTCTCCTCTGTCAGGATCCAGTTTGGCCAGGGTACAGTCAGGCACTGCACCCAGCCAGCCTTCTCCTACCAATACACCCCAGAAGAGGAGGAGGAGGTGGGGTCCATCGTGGAAGAGGAGGAGGAGGAGGAGGTTGTTGAGGATGGGTGTCAGAGGAGAGACAGCTGCCTCTCTACCTTGATTATCAACAGAGGGACCGAGATATCGCATGGCCCCGGGCTACAAAGAGATGGTGAACTGAGAGGCCTTCAGGGCAGGGTGCCCCCTTACCCCCTGGCCATCCCCCGCCACCTGACCCGCTCAACCGTCTCACTGCACAGCCACAGCCCCCCTCCTGAGTGGGGAGAGAGGCCTTTGGGGGAGCACCACCGTGCCTGGAGCACCTGTAGCGTACCTAACCTTACCCAACATAACGTGGCCCACTTCAATAACCCTAACCTCACCCAGCATAACCTGGCCCACTTCAATAACCCTAACCTCACCCAACATAACGTGGCCCACTTCAATAACCCTAACCCCACCCAGCATAACCTGGCCCACTTCAATAACCCTAACCTCACCCAACGTAACCTGGCCCACTTCAATAACCCTAACCTCACCCAACATAACGTGGCCCACTTCAATAACCCTAACCTCACCCAGCATAACCTGGCCCACTTCAATAACCCTAACCTCACCCAGCATAACCTGGCCCACTTCAATAACCCTAACCTCACCCAGCACATCAACCCTAACTCCAACCTAACACAGCACTACCTAGTCCAACACAATCAACCTAACCTTACTCAACACAACTTTGCTCAGCACAACAACCCTAACCCAGCCCAGTACAATCCCACTCTGCCCCATGGCAGTGTCCCCAACCTAGCCCAATACAGCAACCCTAATCCCTACTTGTCCCACCACAATAGTCCCACCCTACCCCATGGCAGTGTCCCCAACTTGTTCCAGTATCAGCCCTCCACCCACCACCACCACACCCTCCATAGCCACCCTACCCATCCATATGGTAGTGTACCTAACCTTCCCCAGCACACAGCTCCCACCTTACCCCATCATGTGACCCCTAACTGTCCTCCTTCTAGTGCTCTGTACGCTAACATGGGTAACCTTCTTCCACACAACTTCCCCTGTTCCCTGTACAGCTCCTCCTGTAACACCCCACCCCTTAGTGCCCCCTTCAGTTCAACTTACCATAACTACAACGGTAACCCCTATAGTGGGTCCTACAACGAGCTAAGCAGCAACAATCCTTATACTGCCCATAGCTCTTACTCTAACCCTTCAAACACACCTTCCAACCTGCCTCATCTCTCTACTGCCCCCTATGGAGGACCATATAGTACTCCATACTTGGGCCACCACCCTCTGATCCCCTACCCTCATGACCCTATGGCTACAACCTCCCGTCTTCCCCCAGCCCTGTCTACCACTGAGATGCAACTGAGAAGGGTCCTTCACGACATCAGAGGAACTGTGCAGAACTTGGCTCAGGTGAGACAAAACAACCACAAACTACATAGGTGTTATACAACTTTTTGCAAGGCTCTTTGCAGTTTTATCAACTCGTCTCTGACGTGAGCACTATAATGATTAATCATATGCTGTTTCACTTTCCATCCCACCCATAATGCAAACAGACGTTTGCAACACAGTTTCAGTGACTAAGTGTTTTATCTATGGTTTCTCTGCCCTCAAGAATTCATCAGAACGCGGAGCAGACACTCCCTCCGACATGTTCAACCCTCAGAGACCTGCCCAGCCACTGTATGAGGTATACATTCAGTTGAACTGCCACTCTTAAACAAATTAAATGAATGATTATCAATTCTGTCCTCAAACCTCCATGTGGGTGTGTCTCATGTGGGTTAGGATAAAGGAGAATCTCTGCCTCTCTGACAACACAGTCATATTCTTCCTCTTCTACATCCCCTCCTCCTCCCTTCAGACTTCTCTCCAGGAGCTGCAGGCTAAGAGGAGGAGTCTGAATGTGTTCCGGACTCAGATGATGGATCTGGAACTGTCCCTGATGAAACAACAGGCGTTAGTCTACCAGCACCTCAGTCACGACGAGAGGTAGGCTAGATGCCCTCACCCTGGCGAGCACACGGATGTTGGCATAGTCTGTGATAGCCAGGCAGGCAGACAGTGTTATCTGTCTGTTTGTGGTTGCCAGGCAGGCAGACAGTGTTAACAGTGGTCTCTCTGTCTGTGGTTGCCAGGCAGGAGGCGGAGCAGCTGCAGGGTCTACGGTCTGAAGTGAGACAGGAGCTGCAGGAACTAGAGCTCCAGCTGGAGGATCGGCTGCTGACCCTGAACGAGCAGCTCCGCTCTGCCAGCCAGCACAGTCTCTACCGCCACAGCATGGTCAGTACCTGGAACTACATCTTGGAACACAGGCACACACACACAGGCAGATACCATCTTTCTCTCTCTCCGTCTCTTTTCTCAACTCATAAACATGTTTGATAAATGGTTTGTCATGACTGTTTCCGCTTGGCACCAGTACTGTGGGTTCCTCTGTGTTCTTCTCATTTGACATCAGGCTACATGTACGCCACTACTCTTGTTTGTTGTTTAGCCACCCATCATATCATCACCTACCCCTCCTCTCCTATATTGTATCATTTGTGTTGTTGATATTTCTCTCCTGTAGGGTATGAAGAGAGGTCACAGCATGGACAGCCTGTCTAACAGTTCTGCTCTGAGAGCTATGGAGCCGGTGAGTACCTGCATTGACTCTAGACTGTTCTTTTCTAGGTCATTCCTCTAGACTGTTCCTCCTGTTAATTGTGTGTGCTCTATTCATAGAAATAGAATGAAAAATGAATGTTTTTACTTCCTTCCTAGTATTTGTACCGTCAATGGCTGCCGGTCAACCCATCAGAGCATTGACTTGAAAAGAAATGTCTACTAGTCAATCTAATTTTATGGTTCTACTGTTGTCACACTTCTTTCCTCACTGTGTGACATGTATGGTGTGGTTTCTCCCTTCCAGATGTCAGACCTGCTGAGGGAGCAGCTGTACCTGCAGACAGAGCTGGGCTACGAGGGCAGGGCAGAGGGTGGAGCTAGCATGGCCCCCACCCCCAGCTCAGGCCTCTCTTCCAGGTCAGCCAGTCCAATGAGGTCCTCTGGACGTCACCCTGGCCCATCCCACGCCCCAGAGCTGTCCCTCCCAGGTCCCCAGAAGAGTGGGATGTACCGGGCTTCCGTCTCCCTCACCCCGGCACCCCCTCCACGGCCTGGTGCTGCCACATGGGTATCCCAGTGCTCAGACCAGGCACTGCCAGTGCAAGGTCCTGGAGAGGAGGAGGAGGAGGTTGGAGGAGGGATAGCAGCTGTAGACCCTCACCTACTGGAGGAGAGGGGCAAAGAGAGAGGAGGAGGTGGTCTAGGAGAAGGAAGAGCAGACAACCCCAATCTACAGGAGCTCATCAAGGAGGTTTGTGAGACTGGAAGTTATCTTAGTTTCTGTTTTGAATAGTAGAGAACATTAAGAACACCTGAACTTCTTAAATTGGCCTTGCCCTACAGTATTTGTTGAATAGGGAATGCCAATATTGCCCAAATGTCCAGGACATGTTTTATTATGTCCTTGGCCGATATGGATAAACGTTTTTCTGCTGACAGAAGAGGTGATTACGTAGCTATTGACAGACGGTTCTTCTCATGAAAAATAATTTACTGGTCTAATTTTAAGAGCTTGGCAGGGGACAAATGGAGCACATTTTAAAGGCCCAAAAGGAAACTTGGAACTTTTGAATCCTGTTGGCTATGTCTTATCCATGTGGCCTGATGTAACTGTCTGGCAGTGTCCCAGTTCTTCTGAGGGATGAAATGTTCTTTCTCAGTTCTCTGTTCTCTGACACCTCTCAGTACAGGATGTTCCTGGTATTCAGTGAGGTGAAACCTTCAGAACATTGCAGATAGAAATGTAATAAATAAGTGTCCATTATGTTTAAAATATCAAACCTACAGGAAATTGACTTTGAGTGAACATAGTATTTGTGTTTGAACATCGTTCCATCTCTGTACCTTCTCCCCGCTTTAGATCAAAGAGAGTCTAGCTGATGAGATCCGACAGGAGATAGTCAATGAGCTCCTAGCTGCCGTGTCTCCACGACGATCACCTGTGTCGACCAGAGAATATCCGCTGTGAACATGACGACAGGTCCTTATATCATTAATTCATTAGTTGTATAAATCGGTTCTTCAAGCCGGATCGACCTGTTCCAATTCAACCTATACCCCTTGGCAGGTGCTTCTATTTCTAAAAGAATGTTGTTGTTTTCTCTTGCAGTTGAACACTGATGAGGCCTGGTGTAGTCTCCCCAACCTGAACACTGGTGAAGCCATGCACTGAACAGCCCAACAACCCCTTAACACTGTTTCAACTATTTACAGAGATAATGTCAGATGCGTTAACACTGTGTTTCTACCGTAGGAATAGAATTATCTTTCTATGGTTTCTACTTCAGAGAGTGTGACGGTGGCTGGTACCTTAACACCCGCATGCCTGGTGACCTGGGAGACACAAATGATGCTATATATTTGCTTTTATAGTGAACTCTTCTTCTGTCTTAACGGTCCAATTTCAAACACAGAATGTTACTTGGTGTGTTTATTTTGCTGAAGACTAACTATGTTGTTAAATAATCATGAACATTAACCCAAAATGAAATCATTTTGACATGCAAAAATGTGTTTAAGGTTAATTCTATGATTTTCTTTTTCACCCTGGCTGTGTGTGACGTTATGTTACGTTAGGCCTATGCCATGATTCTGACGTTGTGTATGGGTTGTATTTAAGCACGTAGATGTGGGTCAGAGTGCATGTCTTGTCCTGAAGGTGTAAGATGACCAAGGTTGAGGAGACTTAAGGCCTGGTTGATGATAATGGTTGTATGGGAGTTTAGTGTCTGCTGTAAATGACCATGCCCTCTTCTAATGCAACCTCTATGAGGAATGAACCAGACCTGGGTTCAAATACTATTTGAAATCTTTGAAGTACTTTGAGCATTTTCTCTTGCCTGCCAGGAGGGTCAGATAGGTGGGGTTTACTGTTTTGGGACTATTATATTAGTGAATTAATCCAGGCATGCTCCGATAAAGTATTTGCACCCAGGTCTAGAACTAACTGTGCAATACATTTCACTGTCTCTGAACTTGAAAAGATCAATAGTAGAAACTACTGTTTTTGAAACGCACCACTTGAAGACAAGTGTATGCATTATATTAATTCCACACTTTTGTCCTGGGTCGTGTTCATTAGGGTAACAATGGAAAACGTTTAAAAGCATTTTTCAACTAAATGAAAGTTTCTTATTGGACTAATAAGTCCAGTAAGTCTCTCCCTGTTTCAGTCCATTTTCCTCCGTTTGGTGGTTAATGAATCCAACCCAGATGTACGCGTTTTTGTTAGAAAACTCTCACGTGAAAAACAAACAAAGTTCACATTCCTAACTGTATTTCTTATCTTAAACAGATGTTAAAACCACTAAATGTATTTGTCCTGATATATTTTCTTTAAAGGAATGAGGAAAGAGATACTGTAAAAGAGAGACTTCCGTCTTGAACTGGAGAGTAGAATGAACCGTCTATCTCATCTGATAGACTCTGGTAGAACTGTCAATAGAGCCTATTGTTCCCGCTCATACTCTTGGACAGAATCATTGTGTATTTATGAGTATATTATATTACAAATGTGAGGATTATAATGTTGTATTTTCCTGCTGGATTTGTAATTATAAGATGAAACAGACATTTATTTTACCACAGATGTTTAATTATATTGTTTTCCAAAATGATTTATTGTTACTAACTGATTTATTTCCATATGTGGCTACTTCCTGCTAATGGGGAGCTTCTTTTTAATCAGATTTAGTTTATCTTTATTTTGGGATGCATGAGGGATTGTCTCTATAGCAAATAATAAAGATGTATTTATTTTCAATAGATGGAGTGGTTTTATTTGTGATATTTTAGCTTGTAAAGGGCTTTTCAGCAGATTGCATCTGGGGTTGGGATACTAAAAGGTATATTGAAAGCATGGAACGTCTCCAAATAGACATAATGTATAGAGACACATATATAAAGCCACTTTCAGTTAGACTACACTAATGCTGAGTTGATAGCATTGTTTTCATAGTGTGCTCCTCTGTTCAGCGTCCATCTCAAATGTTTGTTTGACTAAAAATAAAACCACTTTAATTTGATAGCAGAGAAATCCAATGTAGCCTGTGATCACCATGGTAACTTGGCTCTGTGCATGAGGGCATATTGTAGGGCTCTGAGGTGTGTTCTGGGATTTGATACAGGAGAACAGGCTATTGTACTAGTGGTTCTAGAATGAGCGGTCTGAATAGGAGGAGAATGAACTGCTGATAGAGGTGGTCATTGGAAGTTGACACATTCCATTAAGGGATTCAATGATGTTTCTCAATAGATAGCACAGGTACATCAAAACCCCTCTCTTTCCACGCTCCTTTTTTTATTTCAATGATACAGTGGTGCATCAGATGACCTGGCCTCTACAATCACCTGACCTCAACCCAATCGAGATGGTATGGGATGAGTTGGACTGCAGAGTGAAGGAAAAGCAGCCAACAAGTTCTCAGCATATGTAGGAACTCCAAGACTGTTGGAAAATTATTCCAGGTGAAGCTGGTTGAGAGAATGCCAAGAGTGCGCAAAGCTGTCAAGTCAAAGGCTGGCTGCTTAGAAGAATCTAAAATATATTTTGATTTCTTTATCACTTTTTGGGTTACAACATGATTCCATATGTGTTATTTCATTGTTTTGATGTCTTCCCTATTCAACAATGTACAATATATATATATATATATGTGTATATATATATATATATATATATATATATATATATATATATATAAAAATCCTTGAATGAGTAGGTGTGTCCAAACTTTTGACTGGTACTGTATGTTGATATTTTTTGGTGCTTAATGCATACCTGTAGAATTCTGTACTTCTGGTCAAACTCAGACTAACATGCAACTGAAAACATCACCTTCCCCCTAAATGCTGAACTGCAGTGGCACCCAGAGTCGCCTGTCTGGCCTGCTCCATACTTCCAGCCCCTGCCTTTAATTCCCCAGAGGTAGTAGGTGTTTAGAGGCTCAGAATGACCTCAGAGCATAAATGGGCACTATTGACAGCAGTGCAAAAACATACTGTCCCAACATGTGGGCAATGAGGTTTGCATCCCAAATGGCTCCTTATGACCAGGGCTCTGGTGAAAGTAGTGCACTACATAGGGAAAAGGGTGCCATTTGTGACAGCCACAGACTTGTGTTTTGCTGTCTGACTTGGCGAGGTGTAAATAACAGGTCTGTTGCTGAGGTTATTACTTTTCTCCAGAGCTTTCCTTTATATGGTTTTACTGTGGACAGCACTTTGACTCCTGGAGAACTAGAGGACTTGGTGTGAACATTACATCAGTGTACTGTGTTTTGTGTCATGTCTTTCCAGCTTGGATCCTCTGCCATTCCTAGACAGATGCCAGACAGAGAAATGGCTCATTTACGGCTCATCTATCAAATTCCTCATTGAGGACTGACGGCATGTCAGTATGTTGTTGTGGTATTGCCACCTCATCTTACTGAAATGGAAAAGTGTTGGTCAGCCCTTGCAGACTACTACACCATCCCACAAACGTTTTATTTATTTATTATGTATTTATTTATCTTTGTACATTTTATTTATATCAGGCTAGAGGAATATTGGAATCCCAAGGCAAACAATACATAACATTCTCTTGGATTGTGAGTCTTGCTGAGCTGAGAGAACTGAGCTGCACTTCCTAACCTCCTGCCCAATGTATAACCATATTAGAAACACATATTTCCCTCAGATTACACAGATCCACAAAGAATTAGAAAACAAACCCAATTTTGATAAACTCCCATATCTACTGGGTTAAATTCCACAGAGTGCCATCACAGCAGCAAGATTTGTGACCTGTTGCCACAAGAAACGGGCAACCAGTGAAGAACAAACACCATTGTAAATACAACCCATATTTATGCTTATTTATTTTCTCTTGTGTAGTTTAACCATTTGTACATTGTTACAACACTGTATATAGACATATGACGTTTGTAATGCCTTTATTCTTTTGAAACTTCTGTATGTGTAATGTTTACTGTTAAACATGACAGGTTTGAGCATACATCACAGAATGTTAGCATTTTTCAGTCCCCTCCCCTGGGGAGAGAGAGGGGGGTGAAGAGGCCAGTGACTTCCTGAACTTGGTTTATCAATAATTAACATTGCACCAGCCTTGTTCCTCCGGGGGCTTATATTGCACTTCTGAGCTGCGGTGTCATTATACAGAGCGAGAGAGCACTTGACCCAGCTGGGGGAAGGGAGACTGCTGAGGTAGTGAACTGGACACTCTCCTTTTCTCCCTCCCTCCCTCCCTCTCTCTCTCTCTCCTTTTCTCTCTCCTCTCTCCTTTTCTCCCTTCCTCCCTCTCTCCTTTTCTCCTTCCTCTCTCTCCTTTTCTCCCTCCTCTCTCTCCTTTTCTCCCTTCCTTTCTCTCTCCTTTTCTCCCTCCCTCTCTCCTTTTCTCCCTCTCTCTCTCTCCTTTTCTCCCTCTCTCTCTCCTTTTCTCCCTCCCTCCCTCCCTCTCTCCTTTTCTCTCTCTCCTTTTCTCCCTCCCTCTCTCTCTCATTTTCTCCCTCCCTCTCTCCTTTTCTCCCTCTCTCTCTCCTTTTCTCCCTCTCCCTCTCTCTCTCTACTTTTCTCCCTCTCTCTCTCTCTCCTTTTCTCTCTCCCTCTCTCTCTCTCCTTTTCTCCCTCCCTCTCTCTTGCTCCTTTTCTCTTTCTCTCCCTCCCTCCCTCCCTCTCTCTCCTTTTCTCCTTTTCTCCCTCCCTACCTCCTTTTCTTCCTCCCTCTCTCTCTCTCTCTCTCTCTCTCTCTCTCTCTCTCTCTCTTTCTCTCTCTCTCTCCTTTTCTCCCTCTCCCTCTCTCTCTCTCCTTTTCTCCCTTTCCCCTCTCTCTCCTTTTCTCCCTCCCTCTCTCTCTCTCCTTTTCTCCCTCCCTCTCCCTCTCTCTCTCCTTTTCTCCCTCCCTCCCTCCTTTTCTCCCTCCCTCCCTCCCTCTCCTTTTCTCTCTCTCTCTCTCTCTCTCTCTCTCTCTCTCTCTCTCTCTCTCTCTCTCTCTCTCTCTCTCTCGGACGGGGGCAGGGGGAGGCAGGCTGGGCTGTCCAGTAAAGCTATCCCAGGGCTCATAAGGAAGGGAAAGGAACAGAAGAGAAGAGAGGCTGCTGCTGTGTGCAGCTGCTCCCAACGCAGTCCCCTCTCTTCGTCTCTTTCTCTTACTTTCTTTCCTACTCTCTCTTTCCACAAACATGGAGTCCAGCATGGAGTCCAACAGTCCTAAGAAGATCCAGTTTTCTGTGCCTGTGTTTCAGAGTCAGCTGGACCCTCAGGCATCAGAGCATGTGAGTAAGAACATTCAATTTCGACACGATATGGTAATAAATGTTTTTACCATTATGACATGGTAATGTGAGGTTAATGGGATGGTGGGCTTGTTGAATCAGTGGGGGCTGTGAAGAGCTAGCTCTTCTTGAGACTGACTGGCAGAATAAGCTTTACTTCGATCATATTATGCCTGGTAGGAAAATATGTTTTATGACATGGATTTCCCCCTGCCCCCACCACTTTCTGGATTTATTTGTCACAATCTTAGTTGCCTAAATCTTATTACAACTTGTCAGTGCTTTGAGTGAATATTGATTGGGATTTTTTTTTTACTATTTGATTGTATCCTTATTTGTCACTATTGTGATTTTAGAAAGATCGCTTCATCCCCATTTTTGGCCAACCTGTCCCGCTCCCCACCACCTCCACACCCACCCCTACAACTCTCCTTCCGTGGCCTCCAACTGCTCTTAAACGCAAGTTAAACTAAATGCATGTTATTCAACCGATCACTGTCCGCACCTGCTCGCCCGTCCAGCATCACTACTATGGACGGCTCTGACTTAGAATACGTGGACAACTACAAATACCTAGGTTTCTGGTTAGACTGTAAACTCTCCTTCCAGACTCACATTAAGCATATCCAATCCAAATTAAATCTGGAATTGGCTTCCTATATTGCAACAAAGCATCCTTCACTCATGCTGCCAAACATACCCTCGTAAAACTGACCATCCTACCGATCCTAGACTTCGGTGATGTCATCTATAAAATAGCCTCCAACACTCTACTCAACAAACTGGATGCAGTCTATCACAGTGCCATCTGTTTTGTCACCAAAGCCCCATACACTGCCCACCATTGTGACCTGTATGCTCTCGTTGGTTGGCCCTCGCTTCATACTCGTCGCCAAACCCACTGGCTACAGGTTATCTACAAGTCTCTGCTAGGTAAAGCCCCGCCTTATCTCAGCTCACTGGTCACCATAGCAGCACCCACTCGTAGCACGCACTCCAGCAGGTATATCTCACTGGTCACCCCCAAAGCCAATTCCTCCTTTGGTCGTCTTTCCTTCCAGTTCTCTGCTGCCAATGACTGGAACGAACTGCAAAAATCTCTGAATCTGGAGACTCATATCTCCCTCACTAGCTTTAAGCACCAGCTGTCAGAGCAGCTCACAGATCACTGCACCTGTACATAGCCCATCTGTAAACAGCCCATCTATCTACCTACCTCATCCCCATACAGTATTTATTTATTTATCTTGCTCCTTTGCACCCCAGTATCTCAACTTGCACATTCATCTTCTGCACGTCTACCATTCCAGTGTTTAATTGCTATATTGTAATTACTTCGCCACCATGGCCTATTTATTGCCTTAACTCCCTTATCTTACCTCATTTGCACTCACTGTATATAGACGTTTTGTTTTCTTTTGTTCTACTGTATAATTGACTATGTTTTGTTTATTCCATGTGTAACTCTGTGTTGTTGTATGTGTCGAATCGCTATGCTTTATCTTGGCCAGGTCGCAGTTGCAAATGAGAACTTGTTCTCAACTAGCCTACCTAGTTAAATAAAGGTCAAATAAAAAATAAATAAATAAAAAAGTAGCCACCCTTTGCCTTGATGACAGCTTTCCACACTCTTGGCATTCTCTCAACCAGCTTCACCTGGAAACCTTATCCAACAGTCTTGAAGGAGTTCCCACATATGCTGAGCACTTGTTGGCTGCTTTTCCTACACTCTGAGGTCCAACTCATCCCAAACCATCTCAATTGGGTTGAAGTCGGGTGATTGTGGAGGCCAGGTCATCTGATGCAGCACTCCATCACTCTCCTTCTAGGTCAAATAGCCCTTACACAGCCTGGAGGTGTGTTGGGTCATTGTCCTGTTGAAAAACAAACGATAGTCCCACTAAGCGCAAACCAGATGGGATAGCGTATCGCTGCAGAATGCTGTGGTAGCCATGCTGGTTAAGTGTACCTTGAATTCAAAATAAATAGCTGACAGTGTCACCAACAAAGCACCCCCACACCATCACACCTGCTCCTCCATGCTTCACGATGTGAACCACACATGCAGAGATCATCCGTTCACCTACTCTGCATCTCACAAAGACACGGTGGTTGGATCCAAAAATCTCACATTTGGATTAATCAGACCAAAGGACAGATTTCCACCAGTCTAATGTCCATTGCTTGTGTTTCTTGGCCCAAGCATGTCTCTTCTTCTTATTGTTGTCCTTTAGTAGTGGTTTCTATGCAGCAATTTGACCTTGAAGGCCTTATTCACGATGTCTCCTCTGAACAGTTGGTGTTGAGATGTGTCTGTTACTTGGACTCTGTGAAGCATTTATTTGGTCTGCAATTTCTGAGGCTGGTAACTCTAATGGCCTTATCCTTTGCAGAAGAGGTAACTCTGGGTCTTCCTTTCCTGTGGTGGGTCCTCATGAGAGCCAGTTTCATCATAGCACTTGATGGTTTTTGCGACTGCACTCTAAGAAACTTTCAGTTCTTGAAATTTTGACCTTCATGTTTTAAAGTAATGACGGACTGTTGTTTCTCTTTGGGCTCCTGAGTGGCTCAGTGGTCTAAGGCACTGCATCAGGCTGTATCACAACCGGCTCTGATTGGGAGTCCAAAAGGGCGGCGCGCAATTGTCCCAGCGTAGTCCAGGTTAGGGTTTGAGAGGCTGCTGTAAATAATGTAAATAAGAATTTGTTCTTAACTGACTTGCCTAGATAACTAAATGTTAAATAAAGAAACATTATTGGAGGTGTTCTTGCCATAATATGGACTTGGTATTTTACCAAATAGGGCTATCTTCTGTATACCACCCCTACCTTGTCACAACACAACTGATTGGCTCAAACGCATTAAGAAGAAATTCCACAAATTCACTTTTTACAAGGCATACTTGTTAATTAAAATGCATTCCAAGCGACTACCTCATGAAGCTGATTGAAAGATTGCCAAGTGTGCAAATTTGTCATCAAGGCAAAGGGTGGCTACTTTGAAGAATCTCAAATCTCAAATATATTTTGATTTGTTTAAATTTTTTTCGGTAACTACATGATTCCATATGTGTTACTTCATAGTTTGATGTCTTCACTATTATTCTACAATGTACAAAATAGTAAAAATAAAGAAAAACCCTTGAATGAGTAGGGTGTGTACAAACTTTTGACTGGTACTGTAGGTCATTGATTGTATTGACACTAAACTCTACCACTTTGTAAAACATGCACATACAGCAAGTCTGTATCATATGCTACTGGGTTACTGGTGCTTATTGTCTGTCTCCAGTTATCTTCAGTGCCACACTTGAACACCTCTCTTTCCTGTACTGTCCCTCCCTGTCCTATCCCGCCATGTCCTGTCTCCACCTAACAGATCCGTAAGAGGAGACCTACACCAGCTACCCATGTCATCTATCTTCCACCAGACATAACTGCAGCAGGTAAGACACTGCTACTGAGTGAAGAACAGGGTTGGGGTCAATTCATTCAATTCCGGAAATAAACTGAAATTCCAATTGTAGTTTTCCTCACTGAAAAGCAATGGAATTGGAATTTATTTTATTTCCTGTGTCGCAATGGAATGTTGAAGCCATTTGCCAAGCTTCACTCTGCATGACTCACAAACTGTCATGGAAGTTATGTGTGTCTTCATGTGACAATTTTTGTTTTGTTTGTTATGCTCTAGTCTACTGGCATTGAGCATGTTATTCTTCAGTAGAGGCTTATTTGTGTTTAGAGGGGTTTTGTTTATGTATGTATCCCAATTTACTCAAGTTTTACTGCTAAAGAGAAGAATTAAGACTTTTTGGCTCGATCTCATTATGTCAATAAAGTGTTTTCTTTCAGATCCATCTGTTGATATTTAATGAAGAGCTGTGGGATATGAAGGAGTTTTGTTAATTTGGGTTGAATGAGGGCTTGAGACTATTCTTATGGGGTACACAAAATTGAGTGTTACTATAAGAGGTCTGGGGGGAGAAGGATGGATGGAGGGTGATAGAAGGATGGATGGAGATTGATAAAAGGATAGATGGAGATTGGTAGGATGGACGGAGGGTGATAGGATGGATGGAGGGTCATAGAAGAATGGATGGAGGCTGAAAAAAGGATGGATGGAGGGTGATAGGATGGATGGAGGGTGATAGGAGGATGGAGATAGAAGGATGGATTGAGGCTGAAAGAAGGATGGATGGAGGGTGATAGAAGGATGGATGGAAGGTGATAGAAGGATGGATGGAAGGTGATAGAAGGATGGATGGAGGTTGATAGAAGGATGGATGGAAGGTGATAGAAGGATGGATGGAAGGTGATAGAAGGATGGATGGAGGGATGGATGGAAGGTGATAGAAGGATGGATGGAAGGTGATAGAATGATGGATGGAGGTTGATAGAAGGATGATGGAGGGTGATAGAAGGAAGGATTAAGGTTAATAGAAGGATGGATGGAGGGTGATAGAATGGATGGAGGTTGATAGAAGGATGGATGGATGTTGGTAGAAGGATGGATGGAGGGTGATAGAAGGATGGAATGGAGGGTGATAGAAGGATGGATGGAGGGTGATAGAAGGATGGATGGAGGGTGATAGAAGGATGGATGGAGGGTGATAGAAGGATGGATGGAGGGTGATAGAAGGATGGATGGAGGGTGATAGAAGGATGGATGGAGGGTGATAGAAGGATGGATTGATGCTGATAGAAGGATGGATGGAAGGTGATAGAAGGATGGATGGAGGGTGATAGAAGGATGGATGGAGGTTGATAGGATGGATTAAGGTTAATAGAAGGATGGATGGAGGGTGATAGGATGGATGGAGGGTGATATAATGGATGGAGGGTGATAGAAGGATGGATGGAGGTTGATAGAAAGATGGAATGGAGGTTGATTGGAGGGTGATAGAAGGATGGATGGAGGTTGATAGGAGGATGGATGGAGGGTGATAGAAGGATGGATGGAGAGTGATAGAAGGATGGATGGAGGGTGATAGAAGGATGGATGGTGGGTGATAGAAGGATGGAATTAAGGTTATTAGGATGGCTGGAGGGTGATAGAATGATGGATGGAGGTTGATAGAAGAATGGATGGGGGGTGATAGGATGGATGGAGGTTGATAGAAGGATGGATGGGGGTGATAGGATGGATGGAGAGTGATAGAAAGATGGGTGGAGGGTGATTAGATGGATGGAGGGTGATAGAAGGCTGGATGGAGGGTGATAGAAGGCTGGATGGAGGGTGATAGAAGGCTGGGTGGAGGGTGATAGAAGGATGGATGGAGGTTGATAGAAGGATGGGTGGAGGGTGATAGGATGGATGGAGGGTGATAGAAGGCTGGATGGAGGGTGATAGAAGGATTGAATGGAGGTTGATTGGAGGGTGATAGAAGGATGGATGGAGGGTGATAGAAGGATGGATGGGGAGTGATAGAATGATGGAATTAAGGTTAATAGAAGGATGGATGGAGGGTGATAGGATGGATGGAGGGTGATAGGATGGGTGGAGGGTGATAGGATGGGTGGAGGGTGATAGGATGGGTGGAGGGTGATAGAAGGATGGGTGGAGGGTGATAGAAGGATGGGTGGAGGGTAATAGTAGGCTGGATGGAGGTTGATAGAAGGGTGGATGGAGGTTGATAGAAGGATGGGTGGAGGGTGATAGGATGGATGAAGGGTGATAGAAGGCTGGATGGAGGGTGATAGAAGGATTGAATGGAGGTTTATTGGAGGGTGATAGAAGGATGGATGGAGGGTGATAGAAGGATGGATGCAGGTTGATAGAAGGATGGATTAAGGTTAATAGAATGATGGATGGAGGGTGATAGGATGGATGGAGGTTGATAGAAGGATGGATGGGGGGTGATAGGATGGATGGAGAGTGATAGAAGGATATAATTAAGGTTAATAGAAGGATGGATGGAGGGTGATAGAAGGATCGATTGAGGCTGATAGAAGGATGGGTGGAGGGTGATAGGATGGATGGAGGCTGATGGATGGAGGCTGATAGAAGGATGGATGGAGGGTGATAGCAGGCTGGATGGAGGGTGATAGAAGGATTGAATGGAGGTTGATAGAAGGATCGATTGAGGCTGATAGAAGGATGGGTGGAGGGTGATAGGATGGATGGAGGCTGATAGAAGGATGGATGGAGGCTGATAGAAGGATGGATGGAGGGTGATAGAAGGCTGGATGGAGGGTGATAGAAGGATTGAATGGAGGTTGATTGGAGGGTGATAGAAGGATGCATGGAGGGTGATAGAAGAATGGATGTAGGGTGATAGAAGGATGGATGGAGGTTGATAGAAGGATGGGTGGAGGGTGATAGGATGGATGGAGGGCGATAGAAGGATGGATGGAGGCTGATAGAAGGATGGATGGGGGGTGATAGGATGGAATTAAGGTTAATAGGATGGCTGGAGGGTGATAGAATGATGGATGGAGGTTGATAGAAGGATGGATTAAGTTTAATAGAAGGATAGATGGAGGGTGATAGGATGGATGGATGGTGATAGAAGTATGGATGGAGGTTGATAGAAGGATGGATGGAGGGTGATAGGATGGATGGATGGAGGGTGATAGGATGGATGGATGGTGATAGAAGGATGGATGGAGGTTGATAGAAGGATGGATGGAGGGTGATAGAAGGATGGATGGAGGGTGATAGAAGGATGGGTGGAGGGTGATAGAAGGATTGGTGGAGGGTGATAGGATGGATGGAGGGTGATAGAAGGATGGATGGAGGGTGATAGAAGGCTGGATGGAGGGTGATAGGATGGATGGAGGGTGATAGAAGGATGGATGGAGGTTGATAGAAGGATGGATGGAGGGTGATAGAAGGATGGATGGAGGGTGATAGAAGGATGGGTGGAGGGTGATAGAAGGATTGGTGGAGGGTGATAGGATGGATGGAGGGTGATAGAAGGATGGATGGAGGGTGATAGAAGGCTGGATGGAGGGTGATAGGATGGATGGAGGGTGATAGAAGGATGGATGGAGGGTGATAGAAGGCTGGATGGAGGGTGATAGGATGGATGGAGGGTGATAGAAGGATGGAATGGAGGTTGATTGGAGTGTGATCGAAGGCTGGATGGAGGGTGATAGAAGGATAGAATGGAGGTTGATAGAACGATGGATTGAGGGTGATAGAAGGATGAATGGAGGGTGAAAAAAGGATGGAATGGAGGTTGATAGAACGATCGATGGAGGTTGATTGGAGGGTGATAGAAGGATGGATGGAGGTTGATCGAAGGATTGATTGAGAGTAATAGAAGAATGGATGGATGGTGATGCAAGGATGGATGGGGGTTGATAGAAGGATGGAATGGAGATTGATTGGAGGGTGATCGAAGGCTGGATGGAGGGTGATAGAAGGATGGAATGGAGGTTGATAGAATGATGGATGGATGTTGATTGGAGGGTGATAGAAGGATGGATAGATGGAGGGTAATAGAAGGATGGATGGATGGTGATAGAAGGATGGATGGAGGGTGATAGAAGGATTGATGGAGGGTGATAGGAGGTTGGATGGAGGGTGATAGAAAGTAGGGTGATAGAAGGATGGATGGAGGTTGATAGAAGGTTGGATGGAGGTTGATTGGAGGGTGATAGAAGGATGGATGGAGGGTGATAGAAGAATGGATGGAGGGTGATAGAAGTATGGATGGAGGTTGATAGAAGGATGGATTAAGGTTAATAGAATGATGGATGGAGGGTGATAGGATGGATGGAGTTTGATAGAAGGATGGGTGGAGGGTGATAGGATGGATGGAGGGTGATAGAAGGCTGGATGGAGGGTGATAGAAGGATTGAATGGAGGTTGATTGGAGTTTGATAGAAGGATGGGGGGAGTGTGATAGAAGAATGGATGGAGGGTGATATAAGTATGGATGTAGGTTGATAGAAGGATGGATTAAGGTTAATAGAAGGATGGTTGATAGAAGGATGGATGGAGGTTGATAGAAGGATGGATGGAGGGTAATAGGATGGATGGAGAGTGATAGACGGATGGATGGAGGGCGATAGAAGGATGGATGGAGGGTGATAGAAGGATGGATTGAGGCTGATAGAAGGATGGATGGAAGTCGGGTGATAGAAGGATGGATGGAATTAAGGTTAATAGGATGGCTGGAGGGTGATATAATGATAGATGGAGGTTGATAGAAGGATGGATTAAGTTTAATAGAAGGATAGATGGAGGATGATAGGATGGATGGATGGTGATTGAAGGATGGATGGAGGTTGATAGAAGGATGGATGGGGGTGATAGGATGGATGGGGAGTGATAGAAGGATGGATGGAGGGTTATAGGATGGATGGAGGGTGATAGAAGGATGGGTGGAGGGTGATAGAAGGATTGGTAGAGGGTGATAGGATGGATGAAGGGTGATAGAAGGCTGGATGGAGGGTGATAGAAGGATGGATGGAGGTTGATAGAAGGATGGGTGGAGGGTGATAGGATGGATGGAGGGTGATAGGAGGATGGAGGGTGATAGAAGGCTGGATGGAGGATGATAGAAGGATTTAATGGAGGTTGATTGGAGGGTGATAGAAGGATGGATGGAGGGTGATAGAAGGATGGATTAAGGTTAATAGAAGGATGGATGGATGGAGGGTGATAGGATGGATGGATGGTGATAGGAGGGATTAAGGTTAATAGAAGGATGGATGGAGGGTGATAGGATGGATGGATGGTGATAGAAGTATGGATGGAGGTTGATAGAAGGATGGATGGAGGGTGATAGGATGGATGGATGGTGATAGAAGGATGGATGGAGGTTGATAGAAGGATGGATGGAGGGTGATAGGATGGATGGAGGGTGATAGAAGGATGGGTGGAGGGTGATAGAAGGATTGGTGGAGGGTGATAGGATGGATGGAGGGTGATAGAAGGATGGATGGAGGGTGATAGAAGGCTGGATGGAGGGTGATAGGATGGATGGAGGGTGATAGAAGGATGGAATGGAGGTTGATTGGAGTGTGATCGAAGGCTGGATGGAGGGTGATAGAAGGATAGAATGGAGGTTGATAGAACGATGGATTGAGGGTGATAGAAGGATGAATGGAGGGTGAAAAAAGGATGGAATGGAGGTTGATAGAACGATTGATGGAGGTTGATTGGAGGGTGATAGAAGGATGGATGGAGGTTGATCGAAGGATTGATGGAGAGTAATAGAAGAATGGATGGATGGTGATGCAAGGATGGATGGGGGTTGATAGAAGGATGGAATGGAGATTGATTGGAGGGTGATCGAAGGCTGGATGGAGGGTGATAGAAGGATGGAATGGAGGTTGATAGAATGATGGATGGATGTTGATTGGAGGGTGATAGAAGGATGGATAGATGGAGGGTAATAGAAGGATGGATGGATGGTGATAGAAGGATGGATGGAGGGTGATAGAAGGATTGATGGAGGGTGATAGGCGGTTGGATGGAGGGTGATAGAAAGTAGGGTGATAGAAGGATGGATGGAGGTTGATAGAAGGTTGGATGGAGGTTGATTGGAGGGTGATAGAAGGATGGATGGAGGGTGATAGAAGAATGGATGGAGGGTGATAGAAGTATGGATGGAGGTTGATAGAAGGATGGATTAAGGTTAATAGAATGATGGATGGAGGGTGATAGGATGGATGGAGTTTGATAGAAGGATGGGTGGAGGGTGATAGGATGGATGGAGGGTGATAGAAGGCTGGATGGAGGGTGATAGAATGATTGAATGGAGGTTGATTGGAGTTTGATAGAAGGATGGGGGGAGTGTGATAGAAGAATGGATGGAGGGTGATAGAAGTATGGATGTAGGTTGATAGAAGGATGGATTAAGGTTAATAGAAGGATGGTTGATAGACGGATGGATGGAGGGCGATAGAAGGATGGATGGAGGGTGATAGAAGGATGGATTGAGGCTGATAGAAGGATGGATGGAAGTCGGGTGATAGAAGGATGGATGGAATTAAGGTTAATAGGATGGCTGGAGGGTGATATAATGATAGATGGAGGTTGATAGAAGGATGGATTAAGTTTAATAGAAGGATAGATGGAGGATGATAGGATGGATGGATGGTGATTGAAGGATGGATGGAGGTTGATAGAAGGATGGATGGGGGTGATAGGATGGATGGGGAGTGATAGAAGGATGGATGGAGGGTTATAGGATGGATGGAGGGTGATAGAAGGATGGGTGGAGGGTGATAGAAGGATTGGTAGAGGGTGATAGGATGGATGAAGGGTGATAGAAGGCTGGATGGAGGGTGATAGAAGGATGGATGGAGGTTGATAGAAGGATGGGTGGAGGGTGATAGGATGGATGGAGGGTGATAGGAGGATGGAGGGTGATAGAAGGCTGGATGGAGGATGATAGAAGGATTTAATGGAGGTTGATTGGAGGGTGATAGAAGGATGGATGGAGGGTGATAGAAGGATGGATTAAGGTTAATAGAAGGATGGATGGATGGAGGGTGATAGGATGGATGGATGGTGATAGGAGGGATTAAGGTTAATAGAAGGATGGATGGAGGGTGATAGGATGGATGGAAGGTGATAGAAGGATGGATGGAGGTTGATAGAAGGATGGATGGAGGTTGATTGGAGGGTGATCAAAGGCTGGATGGAGGGTGATAGAAGGATGGAATGGAGGTTGATAGAACAATGGATGGAGGTTGATTGGAGGGTGATAGAAAGATAGATGGAGGTTGATAAAAGGATGGATGGAGGGTAATAGAAGGATGGATGGATGGTGATAGAAGGATGGATGGAGGGTGATAGAAGGATTGAATGGAGGTTGATTGGAGGGTGATAGAAGGATGGGTGGAGTGTGATAGAAGGATGGATGGAGATTGATAGAAGGATGGATTAAGGTTAATAGGAGGATGGATGTAGGGTGATAGAAGGATGGATGGAGGTTGATAGAAGGATCGATTGAGGCTGATAGAAGGATGGGTGGAGGGTGATAGGATGGATGGAGGCTGATAGAAGGATGGATGGAGGTTGATAGAAAGATGGGTGGAGGGTGATAGGATGGGTGGAGGGTGATAGGATGGATGGAGGGTGATAGAAGGCTGGATGGAGGATGATAGAAGGATTTAATGGAGGTTGATTGGAGGGTGATAGAAGGGTGGATGGAGGGTGATAGAAGGATGGATGGAGGGTGATAGAAGGATTGAATGGAGGTTGATTGGAGGGTGATAGAAGGATGGGTGGAGTGTGATAGAAGGATGGATGGAGATTGATAGAAGGATGGATTAAGGTTATTAGGAGGATGGATGTAGGGTGATAGAAGGATGGATGGAGGTTGATAGAAGGATCGATTGAGGCTGATAGAAGGATGGGTGGAGGGTGATAGGATGGATGGAGGCTGATAGAAGGATGGATGGAGGTTGATAGAAGGATGGGTGGAGGGTGATAGGATGGAGGGTGATAGAAGGCTGGATGGAGGATGATAGAAGGATTTAATGGAGGTTGATTGGAGGGTGATAGAAGGATGGATGGAGGGTGATAGAAGGATGGATGGAGGTTGATAGAAGGATGGATTAAGGTTAATAGAAGGATGGATGGATGGAGGGTGATAGGATGGATGGATGGTGATAGGATGGATTAAGGTTAATAGAAGGATGGATGGAGGGTGATAGGATGGATGGAGGGTGATAGAAGGATGGATGGAGGTTGATAGGATGATGGATGGAGGTTGATTGGAGGGTGATAGAAGGATAGATGGACGGTGAAAGAAGGATGGAATGGAGGTTGATTGGAGGGTGATCGAAGGCTGGATGGAGGTTGATCGAATGATGGATGGGGGTTGATAGGATGATGGATGGAGGTTGATTGGAGGGTGATAGAAGGATAGATGGACGGTGAAAGAAGGATGGAATGGAGGTTGATTGGAGGGTGATCGAAGGCTGGATGGATGTTGATTGGAGGGTGAAAGAAGGATGGATGGAGGTTGATAGAAGGATGGATGGAGGGTAATAGAAGGATGGATGGATGGTGATAGAAGGATGGATGGAGGGTGATAGCAGGATGGATGGAGGTGTATAGAAGGATCGATTGAGGCTGATAGAAGGATGGGTGGAGGGTGATAGGATGGATGGAGGCTGATAGAAGGATGGATGGAGGCTGATAGAAGGATGGATGGAGGTTGATAGAAGGATGGAATTAAGGTTAATAGGATGGTTGGAGGGTGATAGGAAGGATGGAGGGTGATAGAATGAATGATGGAGGTTGGTAGGAGGATGGATGGAGGTTGATAGAAGGATGGATGGTGAATGATAGAAGGATGGATGGAGGTTGATAGAAGGATGGATGGAGGGTGATAGAAGGATGGATGGAGGGTGTTAGAAGGATGGAATGGAGGTTGATATAAGGAGGGATGGAGGGTGATAGAGGGATGGAATGGAGGTTGATAGAAGGATGGATGGAGGTTGATAGAAGGATGGGTGGAGGGTGATAGGATGGGTGGAGGTTGATAGGATGGGTGGAGGGTGATAGAAGGCTGGATGGAGGATGATAGAAGGATTTAATGGAGGTTGATTGGAGGGTGAAAGAAGGGTAGATGGAGGTTTATAGGATGGATGGATGGATGGATGGATGGATGGATGGATGGATGGATGGATGGATGGATGGAGGGTGATAGAAGAATGAATGGGGGTGACAGAAGGATGCATGGAGGGTGATAGGATGGATGGTGGGTGATGTCGGCCTAGTGAATGGGAGTAACCAGAAGAGATTAAAAAAGAAAGACAAGGCTGTGCACAGCAAGGTGAATGTTCTGTCTGTGTTGCGTCATCCTGAAACAGTGAGATTGGAATCTAACCTGGGGTGAGAGATCCAGAACATTGTGTGAGAGGGTCACAATGTGACATCAGCACAAATACCTTCCCTGTGACACAGCCACAGCTTACAGCTCAGACTGCAGCACAGCCTGCTGCTTAGCCATAGTCACAACTCATACACTGCAGCACAGTCACAGCAAAACAAGCTGCCTTGTCCACACTCTGGTCCTCCCCACTACTTTTGGAAAGGTCACCATAGAGTAAGACAGGGAGGACCTATGCCAAAAGCCCCCAGGCACAGCTGTGGATGACAGTGAGACAGTTAGAAGAGGCCATAAGGACCAAACTAGAGATGTGAGTACAGGAGTTGTCTGTAATAAAACACTGGTGTATGTTTTACACTTCAAAGCTGATAGAAAGCTGTGTGTGCCTGTACAGTATACAAACAGGTTGTATCTATCTTATTGCACTGAGAAAGGGAAAGGGTTGGTACTGTTAGTTGATGGAGGGTCTGCTGGCCCGTATGTTTCTCATAGAGAGGTCCAGGCAGAGTAGGGGGTGTTCTTGTCTGCTTCTCAAATGGAACCCTATTCCCTACATCAGGAATATTCAACTCTTACCCTTCAAGGTCCGGCACATGATGGTTTTTTGTTCTAAGTGATCATTTATTGCACCCACCTTGTGTCCCATCTAAATCCCTGATTAGAGGAGAACAATTTAAAATAGCAGTGGAACTGGCTTCGAGGTCCAGAGTTGAGTTTGAGGGCCCTATATAGTGCACTACCTTTGACCCTATTGGCTCTGGTAAAAGGTAGTGCATTTCATAGGAAATAGAGTGCCATTTGGGCCAAACCTGTCTCAGGGACAAACCATCTAACACAAATCTACTGGGTGGCAATGAAATAGCCCTGCATCCAGGAGCCAGTTTAGAGTTGTTACATTGTCAGAATGGCATTGGTATGTGTGTGTGTGTTGCATCATAGACCCAGGTTGTCTTTTATCCATGGATTTCTTCCTCCTCAGTTCCAGGTCTGTGTTTATGGCAAACTTAGGTAACTGGAGATGATTGTGGACTGCAGGAAAAAGAGGACAGAGCACGCCCCCATTCTCATCAACAGGGCTGCAGTGGAGCAGGTTGAGAGCTTCAAGTTCCTTGGTGTCCACATCACTAACAAACTAACATGGTCCAAGCACACCAAGACAGTCGTGAAGAGGGCACGACAAACCAATTCCCCCTCAGGAGACTGAAAAGACTCGGCATGGTCCCCAGATCCTCAAAAGGTTCTGCAGATGCACCATCGAGAGCATGATGGTTGCATCACTGCCTGGTATGGCATGTGCTCGGTTTCCGACCGCAAGGCACTACAGAGAGTAGTGCGAACAGCCTAGTACATCACTGGGGCCAAGCTTCCTGCCATCCAGGACCTTTATACCAGGCAGTGTCAGAGGAAAGCCCTAAAAATGGTCAAAGACTCCAGCCACCCTAGTCATAGACTGTTCTCTCTGCCACCACATGGCAAGCAGTACCGGAGCGCCAAGTCTAGGTCCAAGCGGCTTCTAAACAGCTTCTACACCCAAGCCATAAGACTCCTGAACATCTAATCAAATGGCTACCCAGACTATTTGCATTGCTCCCCCTTTTACACCGCTGCTACTCTCGGTTGTTATCATCTATGCATAGTCACTTTAATAACTCTACCTACATGTACATATTACCTCAACTAACCAGTGCCAACACACATTGACTCTGTACCGGTACCCCCTGTATATAGTCTCGCTATTGTTATTTTACTGCTGCTGTAAGTAAGCATTTCACTGTAAGCATTCACCTGTTGTATTCGGCGCATGTGAATAATACAATTTGATTTGATTTGAACTGCTGCCAATGGGACAGTTCTGTTCCCTTCATAAGCCTGGTTCTATCCCTCCCTCCATCCCTCTTTCCACCTGCGTCTCCATGGGTGTAGTCAATGGCTTTATGGACAGTTTTCTCCAGCCTAGTTGTCTCGTCAAGCTCTTTGTTTAGTTGATCAACTGTTTATGCCAAATGGCCTTTTACATTTACATTACCCTGCCTGTGTGTTGTGAATGGTACTGGGCGGTGTACTGTAATGTAGCCTGTCTGTAGTTTGTTTGCTTGTGTCGGGTGAAACTTGTTTTGCTCAACTCTGTCTGTGTATGTGAGCTGCATACTGTAGTGTGCGTGGGACCCTTTTCACTATTCACAGCCATTATTTCAGCTACAAGCAGCTCTTTGTCTTGCTAATATTTCCCTGTGAATGTCATCTGAACTGTGTCTCTTGAAGAGAGACCACTTCGGAAGGTTAATACTGAAGCTTACTGTAGTGTTGTGTCTCTGGATCATTGTTTGTCCTGAATCAGAATTGTATCCTTGAAAACCAGATGTGTTCAAAATATTTGAGAAGCAGTGCCCTATGGCTTTAATTGAACACTCCCAAACATCAGGACACTGAACCATAAACTCTCAGCCTCATGGTGACCATCTTATCGCTCTCCATCTCTCTCCCAGGGTCTTAGTCTATAATAAACCAAGTCACATGTCACACGCTGTCTCTCTCTCTGTGTGTGTGTGTGTGTGTGTGTGTGTGTGTGTGGGTGGGTGGGTGGGTGGGTGGGTACAGAGCCTCAACACACAGATAGGCTGCACATCACTAACTGTTTGCTTTTCTCTCCCACAGATGACAAGCATCAAGGAGAGGTAGGTTACACACACTGTCACCCATACCCGACTGCTCTGTTTCAAAATCATGTGATGTCACAAATATAATTTCCCATAAAATCAACTTTTATTTAAATGTTGCATGTTTGGATATGGACAGAATAGCCAGATTGCAAAAACCTCATCTCTAGCTGTTGTCTATGGTTCAAGAGGCATTTCTGATCAAGTTGTCATTGATTCCTGAAATAGCATCAGTGAAATGGGATCTCTGGCTCTGCCTTGTTGGTTCACATGCTGTTCTTTTCCACCCGCACCATTCCTCCTCGACACCTCCTCCCTCCATCCCTCTACACCTCCTCCCTCCATCCCTCTACACCTCCTCCCTCCATCCTTCTACACCACCAGGTCCAGAGTGCAGAGTCGTCTCCTGCTCAGAGGAAACACAGCGTCTACTCTCCACCCACCATGAAAGGTACAGTACAGAACCTTGTTCACACAAACTGCCATAACATGATGAGATGGAAGTGCCATTAGTTCATACTCTCCCTTTTATTCTGGTGAGTGTAGGAAACACTGATGAAACGTCTGTAGTCAGCATTATACCTCCACAGAGACCACTGAAATGTGTGACAGAGCTAGTCAGGTGCTGACTTAGACAGGAGGTAGCACTGTAAATCTACATTAAATATTGATTGACTGACCAGGGAAGCTACACAATCCTACTTTAGCTGCAGTGATAGACAGGGCAAAGAGAGAGCTACACCATCCTACTGCATGTCACTCAAATAGATAGTTGTTATTCAAACAATCAAAATTCATTTCAGCACAGCAGCCTATTTATGGTCCAATTTTATACCACAACAAATATTTTCTTCACAAACCTGGCTTGTTAATTAGTGTGTAGATTAGAAAATATCCAACATGGCCAAACACCCCAGGCTGGATGGCCTTGAATTCAGTTGACCGAGAGTAGCATGCTGAATATGGTCCAGTAAAATTATCGGCCCAGGTTTGTACATGGCTGGAAGGCATAGGGCTACAGATTATACTGGTAATTCATGCAATTACGGAAACACAAAAACAACATTCTGTGTTCCCCGAAAAAATCTGAAAGGAAATAGAAAACACACATTTCTCAGTCAGGAGAGCAAAGCTTAAGAGTAGGAGACCAATTTCCGTACAAATTAAGCACACCATTATAATTGTGATCATTGGAATCTAATCAAATCAAATTTATTTATATAGCCTGTCTTACATCAGCTGATATCTCAAAGTGCTGTACAGAAACCCAGCCCAAAACCCCAAACAGCAAACAATGCAGGTGTAGAAGCACGGTGGCTAGGAAAAACTCCCTAGGAAGAAACCTAGACAGGAACCAGGCTATGAGGGGTGGCCAGTCCTCTTCTGGCTGTGCCGGGTGGAGATTATAACAGAACATGGCCAAGATGTTCAAATGTTCATAAATTACCAGCATGGTCAAATAATAATAATCACAGTAGTTGTCGAGGGTGCAACAGGTCAGCACCTCAGGAGTAAATGTCAGTTGGCTTTTCATAGCCGATCATTAAGAGTATCTCTACCGCTCCTGCTGTCTCTAGAGAGTTGAAAACAGCAGGTCTGGGACAAGGTAGCACGTCTGGTGAACAGGTCAGGGTTCCATAGCCGCAGGAGGAACAGTTGAAACTGGAGCAGCAGCACGGCCAGGAGGACTGGGGACTGCAAGGAGTCATCATGCCAGGTAGTCCTGAAGAATGGTCCTAGGGCTCTGGTCCTCCGAGAGAGAGAAAGAAATAAAGAGAGAATTAGAGAGCATACTTAAGTTCACACAGGACACCGGATAAGACAGGAGAAGTACTCCAGATATAACAGACTGACCCTAGCCCCCCGACACATAAACTACTGCAGCATAAATACTGGAGGCTGAGACAGGAGGGGTCAGGAGACACTGTGGCCCCAGCCGATGATACCCCCGGACAGGGCCAAACAGGCAGGATATAACCCCACCCACTTTGCCATACTGTGGACCTCTATAATGTACTGTGTGTGTCCTCCACAGGCAGAGAGCCCACAGACTGCTGTAGAGGCCACAGTGAGGACAGAGACAGCCTGCCTCCTACCAGACTGCCCCAGTCCCACACAGATACACTGGCCCTAGCAGATGAGCTATCAGGGGATCTGCCACGACTGGCAGACACACCAAGGCGCAAAGACACCCCCTATCAACACCAGCCTCCCTTTACTCCAGGTAAGGCCATCACAACTCCACACATGGAGTGACATAGCTGCCAAAAGGTTGAACGTACGTATCGTTTTGATCGCACGAAAATCCATAGGTAAATTGTTAGGATCGTAAGAAAAGCCATGCTTGAAGCATAACGTAAACGTTAAATTAGTACGTACAAACCCTATGTTACGACTCTGAATGAACATTCACATGTTGGAATCTTACTTTACGTCACCATTTACTCAGTTACAGATCAATAACGACGTTGTACCAGTAGATGGCGTAGTATAGGCTTGGGCCATCAGCAAATGACTAGTGTGAGAATGATAAAGACACAGAAGAGACTTGTCTAGAATAACCTCCTGAGCTGCAAAATTGAAAGTATTTTTTGATTAATGTTAGGCCTATTCCGCTATCTACAGTAGAAGTCGGAAGTTTACATACACTTAGGTTGGAGTCATTAAAACTTGTTTTTCAACCACTCCACAAATGTCTTGTTAACAAACTATAGTTTTGGCAAGTCGGTTAGGACATCTACTTTGTGCATGACACAAATCATTTTTCCAGCAATTGTTTACAGACAGATTATTTCACTTATAATGTGTCCAGTGTGCCAGACGTTTTTACATACAGCAAGTTGACAGTGCTTTTAAACAGCTTGGAAAAATCCAGAAAATTATGTCATGGCTTTAGAAGCTTCTGATAGGCTAATTGACATCGTTTGAGTCAATTGGAGGTGTACCTGTGGATGCATTTCAAGACCTACCTTCAAATGCTTGGCATCATGGGAAAATCAAAAGATATCAGCCAAGACCTCAGAAAAACAATTGTAGACCTCCACAAGTCTGGTTCATCATTGGGAGCAATTTCCAAATGCCTGAAGGTACCACGTTTATCTGTACAAACAATAGTACGCAAGTATAAACACCATGGGACCACGCAGCCGTCATACCGCTCAGGAAGGAGATGTGTTCTGTCTCCTAGAGACGAACGTACTTTGGTGCGAAAAGTGCAAATCAATCCCAGAACAACATGCTGGAGGAAGCAGGTACAAAAGTATCTATATCCACAGTAAAACGAGCCCTATATTGATATAACCTGAAAGGCCGCTCAGCAAGGAAGAAGCCACTGCTCCAAAACCGCCATAAAAAAGCCAGATTACAGTATGCAACTGCACATGGGGACAAAGATCGTACTTTTTGGAGAAATGTCCTCTGGTCTGATGAAACAAAAATAGAACTGTTTGGCCATAATGACCATCGTTATGTTAGGAGGAAAAAGGGGGAGGCTTACAAGCCGAAGAACACCATCCCAACCGTGAAGCACGGGGGTTGCAGCATCATGTTGTGGGGGTGCTTTACTGCAGGAGGGACTGGTGCACTACACAAAATAGATGGCATCATGAGGATATATTGAAGCAACATCTCAAGACATCAGTCAGGAAGTTAAAGCTTGGTCGCAAACGGGTCTTCCAAATGGACAATGACCCCAAGCGTACTTCCAAAGTTGTGGTGAAATGGCTTAAGGACAACAAAGTCAAGGTATGGAGTGGCCATCACAAAGCCCTGACCTCAATCCTATAGAAAATTTGTGGGCAGAACTGAAAAAGCTTGTGTGAGCAAGGAGGCCTACAAACCTGACTCAGTTACACCAGCTCTGTTAGGAGGAATGAGCCAAAATTCACCCAACTTATTGTGGGAAGCTTGTGGAAGGCTACCCGAAATGTTTGACCCAAGTTATAAGGCAATGCTACCAAATACTAATTGAGTTTCTCTAAAACAGGATATAGTCTACATGTGCAGCATCACGTCAGAACAGTAGGCAAAATTAAGAGTGAAAAATGGACCAAATTATTAGGGTGAGGCACATGGGCCTATTACTTTCTGAGCTACAGTATACATATCTCCCTGGCAATTTACATAATTTATGCAGCAGCATACAATACATTTTTGGCCTCACCTTGTTGTGCTGTGCTCACTTTTTGTCATCAAAGTCTGACATTCTCTGCATTTATGGTGCTTTCAAGACAACTGGGAACTCAGAAAAAAACAAGGTCGAATCATGATGACATTGGTGATATTCAGGTCGGAGCTCTAGAAAGAGGCCCAAGTCCCCGACTTGATACTCCGAGTTGGATGACTATTCAAAATGTTTTTTCGCAGTCGGAGCTTGTTTTTTTCTGAGTTTCTTGTTGTTTTGAGTCCGTCAGAAGTCATGCTGGATTGACAGAATGGCCAATGTAGATGTTCATCCTTTTAAGATTGGGGGGGGGGGGGGGGGGGGCTGGTGCACTTCACAAAATAGATGGCATCATGAGGAAAGGAAAATTAAAGCAACGAATGAAAGATATAAAAGCTGTAACAGGCTCTGCAGGTGTGGCTAATTTGCGCACTTTTGAATAAATGTCATTCAACCGTTGAAAACTCTCCCACTTGCTTGCCAACACATTTTCCCCTTGAGTTTTCAGTACATTTCTTTTAAGCCGTCCCTTTAAATACGTTACACATTTAATTAGAATTTTGTCGACAGACTCAATAGGACAAATACATCGAGAGAGGTTCAGATTATAGGGATCAAAGGAAGAAGGCAATCTATGCATATTCGTCTCCATTTCAGCACCAACTGGAAGAATACAAATACTCTGATTTTATAGATTATTTATGCACATTTATGCACGGAATACTTTATATTGATGAATACAAAATACAGAGGTTTGATTAATCCTGAATGATGTCATATTCAAGTTCAATACATGAAATATTAGAATGTCGAACAATAATCCTATGAATCTACCCTAATTCTCACTATCATGGAACTGTATGACAACGGTCCAGTTGTCGTGAACCGTGCGCCATGATCCACTGTGGGTATTACCGACGGTGGCGCCCGATAGTGTCTCACATGATACATTTATCAAAACATTATAAAGCCGTGCAGGCGCGCAAGATGGTGGTCAGTGCAGATGCGATTATTTCTGGTAGCTGAAGGAATTATTGGATTTCCTCACCCAAATAGGACCATGTGGTTATTTCTATGGTCATAAAACCCTACATGAATATGGTGTAGTGTGTTTACCAAAGTAATTGATTACTTTCTGCAAGTTATTCACTTCAAACTATTAAGTTAGCGACAACACTAGATAGCCAGATCAGCTAGCTAGCTCAAAAACGAGAATGTCTTCATGAAAACTTCCACGACCAGAACCAAAATAAAATGAATTGATCAATCATCAGATGGACAATTAACCGCCAAAGATGGTATGGTTTTGGGTACTCCTCTTCAGAATGTAACCGTGGGGTGAAATACTGCTGTGGGTGATGAAAATCTGGTGAGCACGGACAACAATGCGGACAACTTGCGCCCACCCAGTCCCCAGCTCAGGCTGTCACTTTACGACCACGACACTCCAGTCAAGCCCCAGGGGGAAAAGATGAGAGGGCAAGAGGGTGTCACCTCTTGAGATGCAAAACAATTTTGTGATGCTTTTGACAGCAAAGATAGGTGAAAGGGCAAATGGCTTGGAGGACACGGTTAGGGAAAATACTATGAAAATTGAGGCCATACAAAAAAATATGTTGGCTTTATGGAGAAGTGAAAACTAACAGATCCAGCAGAGTTAATCCTGAGATTAATAATCTATGTCTTGGTCTTGGATTATTCGATATTTGGAGATGTAAATATCCTGATAAAAGGGACTTCACTTGGAGTAACAAGGACATGTCCAGACAGTCAACAATGAGTCAGGGTATCAATTGAACCATCAATTCTTACTGATCATAAAAATATATTCTCATCTTTAAATATTAATGGATCTGAAGTTAATAAATCGAATCAGAGTTATTGGAAACTCAATAGTAGACTGTTGGGAGATGATCATTTCAAGATGGATGCCAAAGATATACAAGATAATTGGAGGAAAGCCCAACTATTTAAGTCTTATGGGAAATATTGAGAATGAATGAAGTATGACAAACAGCCATGAAGAGAGGTAAAGAAATGGCTGAATTTAAAAGATTGAGGGAAGAGAAACTTGTTATCCAGAATTCATGAGAACACACAATGTTACATTCACTCTTGAGTAGTTTCAAATAGTTGTTAGAGCTGTCCCTTAAGGTGCTATTCTTCGTTTAGAATATAACAGTGCTCCAAGTGCAACTGTTGAGGATTTTGTAGCTTCGACACAGTTAGAAGGAATTTATATATTAAACTATAAATGTAATAATGTGTATATAAAAAACCAATGTCAATATGTTACTATTCCCTCTGCTAGAAGATACTAGAATGCAGTCCTAGGACAAGTGAACTGGAACAAAGTCTGGTTGTTGTCTGGAAAATATTTTATATCTAATAAGGTGAAGTATCATATAAACTCATTCATATAATCTACCCTGTAAAGACCTTTATTATACACAGATTCAAAATAGCTATTGATAACAAATGTGTATGTTGTGGTTGTGACCCAGAGAGTCTTGACCATTTATTTTGGGACTGTTCTTATGTCAGATGATTTTGGAGTGAGTTCATGTTCATTTGAAAGACTCTGATAATATGTTTTATTTGGAACCAAATGATATGGACCCCGATTTTAACTTTCATTGTTCATGTGTTTATTTTTCATGGCATATTCTTTATCCATAAAATGAAATGGGTGGAGTACAAACTGCTCTTCACATTGTTTAAGATAGAATTGAAATATTATTTTGAAATGATCAGTCAGTGTAAAAACAAAAAAGCAATGTGTACCATCAAACTTTTTGGCAAATTGAAAATGTATCTCGATATGTAATGCCCGTCTGTTAGGTTCATGTACATTTGTTTGTATAATTATGTTTTGGTATTTGTTTTGTTCATAATAATAATATATATATATATTAAAATTATTAAAAAATATATAATGAATAAAGCAGTGCATGGAGAATGGTGTTCTCTATAGAAAAAAGAAAGTTGATGCTTTTCCCACTTGGAACCAGTAGGTTCGCTCGACCATATTCATGGTTTCTTCACGCTTAAAGGTGGTGGAATTAATTAGAGAATTAAGTCAAGGACAGAATATGTCAGGAATATGTAGAGCAGAGTTTGCTGGTGGGAGGAGCTATAGGAGGACGTTCTTATTGTAATGGCTCGATTGACAAATGGAATGGAGTGAAACAAGTCATACCTTCCCGTTTATTAAATTCCAGAAATTACAATGATCCCGTCCTCCTATAGCTCCACCCACCAGCCTCCACAGCTGTAGACACCTCCACCTTAATTTATTCAAGCTCCACCTCAGACGAATAGTGGGTGAATCTCATGCTATTCTCATGCTTATGTTCAAGGTCAGAATACACATAGAGAGAAAAGCCATAAAAAGGGAATAATGTTCCATTTACGATGTGATTAACTGGAGTTGGAACCTGGGCCTATGTGCTGCCTTGTCACCTCAAGGGATCTAAGACCAGGCCAGTCAAGTAGGCCAAGAAAAGCCAATGTTGTTTTATTTGTAGAATGCTTAGTAACAGGTGTAGCTCAATACTGTTGTTTAGGAGGTGCGGGTGAACAAATTCACATTGTCAAGTCTAGTGAGTCACACACTATGCACTGTATTTTCTTGAGACAACAGCTTGTGGGTTGATGTTGATCAGTGCTGTAGTGGGGGGGGGGGGGGGTAAACTAATCACCAGTTGCGTTGAAAAATGTAACGCTCCCTATACTTTCAATGCTTTTTTCCACAAAAGAAAGGTGGGTAAACCACTACACTGATGTAGATTGTAGTCAGCGGATATGAGTCAGAAAGAATATTGAGTCATAAGTGTGGTCATCACTGAGTGTTTATCAAGAGAGTGAAAAAAGCTCTTTGAAACATGAGCTGTTGATTGTAGCTGCAAGGAGCACTCTGGTAACCTTAACTAACAGATGGTCTGGTCACAGGACAGATGACAGTTGGCCCCTATGCTGAAACAAACAGCATCATGCTTACACACAACAACAACACAGCATCATCCTCTGAAACACTTACTACAGTCCCAACACTGATGGACATATAGTTTCATCTTTTGACAGCAAGGGGACTACACAGACAGAAATGATTGTAGTTTAGGCTTGTAGATCATGACACAGTGTGTGTCAGTGAAGAGCTAGTAGCTGTTAGAACACACTGAGTGGGTTTCCTATTGATCTCTCTGATGTGACTGCAGTCACAGTCTGTCACATTACCCATGACTATCCAGCACTCTGTCTGTCCAATCCCCAGGGGTCAAGCTGCTCAAGAGCAAATCAAAAGTATCCTTCCCGGAGGAAGAAGAGAAAGAGGAGGAGAGGGAGGAGGAGGAAGACAAGCAGAAGGATCCAAAGTGAAGAGGAACACAAACTGCAGATCCATGTTTCTGATGGTTAAAAGTTCAAGCACATGACTGGGTTAAGAACTCTTGTTTAGAAATGTATCTAAACTTATAATCCATTTTATTCAGCCTTGTATTGTTGAGGTCAAGAAAGGACAATTTAATGAATTTCTCTATCTCAAACTCTTCTTTTAAGTCTTGGTTATGTATGGTGGATTATCGTTATATATTGTAATAAGAGAGTATGTGGGGAATATCAACAGCAATACTGACTGATATGCACTTAACGTTCACTGGAAATATACAGGTTTTAGTTTTAATTTTCTTATAAAAGAAAATATCTACTTCTATTTTTTGCATCTCAGATTGTCATCTCATAATGTAAAAACACTTGCTGATATTTCACATATATTTTTGTAGTATTTTATACTGAAACTGGGCTTTTGTGCATACAGTATAGCAAGCTTGTGTACTACATACAGTACACTGAGGTACAAACAAAGACGTCCTGCAAACAAGGGTCTTCTCTGGAGTGTCTTAAGTCCTAATAAAGTTACTCATTTTATGAACACTTGGCGAAACCTGTATGTTTTTTCATCATTCATTATTGTACAAAAAAATGTCATTTCTACAGCCTCATGGACACGTCATTTAACATCTATTGCCAAACCCTCTCTTCTGAATGGCAGGCATTATTATTTTAGTGGGCTAATTGTTATCTCAGCAAATGAATTATGGGAAGATTTCATAAAACAAAATAAAAATATGTACCCATACATATTCTCGTCAGTGTATTTCTTGTGTCAATAAAGGGAGTGTAACTGTATGTTAACAGCATTACAAGGGGAAAGGTATGCAACAGCACCCCCAAGTGGGTAATATTAAGTTACATTAATCAAATCAAATTTATTTGTCACATACACATGGTTAGCAGATGTTAATGCGAGTGTAGCGAAATGCGAGTGTAGCGAAATGCTTGTGCTTCTAGTTCTGACAATGCAGTAATAACCAACGAGTAATCTAACCTAACAATTCCACAACTACTACCTTATACACACAAGTGTATGTAAACAAAGTGGCATAGTTTAAAGTGGCTAGTGATACATGTATTAAACACAAGTGTAAAGGGATAAAGAATATGTACATAAAGATATATGAATGAGTGATGGTACAGAACGGCATAGACAAGATGCAGTAGATGATATAGAGTACAGTATATACATATGAGATGAGTAATGTAGGGTATGTAAACATTATATTAAGTAGCAATGCTGGCTAGTGATATATTTTACATCAATTTCCATCAATTCCCATTATTAAAGTGGCTGGATTTGAGTCAGTGTGTTGGCAGCAGCCACTCAATGTTAGTGGTGGCTGTTTAACAGTCTGATGGCCTTGAGATAGAAGCTGTTTTTCAGTCTCTCGGTCCCTGCTTTGATGCACCTGTACTGACCTCGCCTTCTGGATGATAGCGGGGTGAACAGGCAGTGGCTCAGGTGGTTGTTGTCCTTGATGATCTTTATGGCCTTCCTGTGACATCGGGTGGTGTAGGTGTCCTTAAACCGTTAAACAGACCTGAGCGCGGGAGCTTCTTGTTTTAGCTTCTGTCTGTAGGCAGGGAGTCGTGGTCAGCTTTTCCGAAAGGAGTGCGGGGGAGGGCCTTATATGCGTTGCGGAAGTTAGAATAGCAATGATCCAAGGTTTTATCAGCCCTGGTTGCACAATCGATATGCTGATACAATTTAGGGAGTCTTGTTTTCAGATTAGCCTTGTTAAAATCCCCAGCTACAATGAATTCAGCTTCAGGATATGTGGTTTCCAGTTTGCAAAGAGTCAAATAAAGTTAGTTTAGAGCCATCGATGTGTCTGCTTGGGGTGGAATATATAAGGCTGTGATTATAATCGAAGAGAATTCCCTTGGTAGATAATGCGGTCGATATTTGATTGTGAGGAATTCTAAATCAGGTGAACAGAAGGACTTGAGTTCCTGTATGTTGTTGTGACCACACCACGTCTAGAGGCCAACATTCCAACATTCCAATAGTACCTCTCGAGCAGGCCTGGGCAATTATTTTCTATGGAGGGCCACAATAAAATATATTTTTGCCATCGCGGGCCAGAATCATATTACAGGATTATACATAATGTGTATGACTGTGTTGACAGATATATCTACTGTAAATCATGTCCAGATATGCTACTTATTTTACTTTTTACACGTGCACAGAAGTTAACCACAACCTTTTGGTAGGTATTTTCATTATTAAACATGCAATGAACTACACGGAGGGAAGAGTACACTGTGCATTCAGCACCATGGACAGAACTCTTGTTTTAACGGGTATGCACAAAAACACAAGAAAGAGAGAGAGCTCAACATTACATTTAAACTACTCAATCAATGTGAGGAGTGAAGTCTCTGATGGGCATTGACTAGAGCAGTGAAGTCAGGTATAGTTTCTGACGCTATGAGCAGGATTGCTGAGAGGTGAGAGTCAGTAAGAGATGAGCTGTGCCTTGACTTGCTATATTTCATTACTGAAAATGTCTGTTCACTTACATAGGTAGACCCAAACGGTACAAACATCTTCTGAGCATGACTCCTAATGTTTGGAAAGTTTTGTTCATTGAGAGATGCTTAGAACCTCGTCAGTGACAGTGGAGAACTATTCAAAACAATCACTGCATCAGACTGAAGGTCAATAAGCTCAAGTTACAGGTCAGTGGGAGTGTTATCCACATTGAAGGTGAAAAGAGAGGAAAACAACAGCATGTAATTTTCCAACACTTTGAAATCCTCAAAACGACAAGAAAACTCACAGTTCAAAGCACACAGCAGCGATGTATACTTCTCCCGCTGGTCATCTGATAGGGAACAGACTTGTAGTGTCGGAAGGTGGGTGAGATTGTTGGCTTCTACTTGGCGTGTCAGGAGGAGTAATTTTCCCTTGAAGGCTTTGACAAGGCTGTACATCTGATGTGCAAAAAGGCCCTTCCCTTGTAGTTTGGAATTCAGTTCGTTCATGAGGGCCATGATGTCCACGGTGAAGGTAAAATCAGCCAATCCTTCTTTATCTTGCAGTTAAGGGAAATCCACATGTTCCTTTAATTTGCAAAAACTCAGCAATCTCCGACTTCAGGTCCCACACCCTTTTAAGCACCTTCCCCAAACTCAGCCATCTCACTGTCATGACGTGGCCCTTTCTGGGTACAGAACGTGGCATCCTCCTCTCGCTCTCCTACACCCAGGTTCTGTTATCTCACGTCGTAAATTCCTACAGGAGACTCCCTCCTGGCCATGCAGTATATACACTGCTCAAAAAAATAAAGGGAACACTAAAATAGCACACCCTTGATCTGAATGAATTAAATATTCTTATTAAATACTTTTTTCTTTACATAGTTGAATGTGCTGACAACAAAATCACACCAAAATGATCAATGGAAATCAAATTTATCAACCCATGGAGGTCTGGATTTGGAGTCACACTCAAAACTAAAGTGGAAAACCACACTACAGGCTGATCCAACTTTGATGTAATGTCCTTAAAACAAGTCAAAATGAGGCTCAGTAGTGTGTGTGGCCTCCACGTGCCTGTATGTATGTCTCCTGAGGGATCTCCTCCCTGACTTGGACAAAAGCATCCACCAACTCCTGGACAGTCTGTGGTGCAACGTGGCGTTGGTGGATGGAGCGAGACATGATGTCCCAGATGTGCTCAATTGGATTCAGGTCTGGGGAACGGGCGGGCCAATCCATTGCATCAATGCCTTCCTCTTGCAGGAACTGCTGACACACTCCAGCCACATGAGGTCTAGCATTGTCTTGCATTAGGAGGAACCCAGGGCCAACCGCACCAGCATATGGTCTCACAAGGGGTCTGAGGATCTCATCTCGGTACCTAATGGCAGTCAGGCTACCTCTGGCGAGCACACGGAGGGCTGTGCGGCCCCCCAAAGAAATGCCACCCCACACCATGACTGACCCACCGCCAAACCAGTCATGCTGGAGGATGTTGCAGGCAGCAGAACGTTCTCCAGTCTGTCACATGTGCTCAGTGTGAACCTGCTTTCATCTGTGAAGAGCACAGGGCGCCAGTGGCGAATTTGCCAATCTTGGTGTTCTCTGGTAAATGAAAAACGTCCTGCACGGTGTTGGGCTGTAAGCACAACCCCCACCTGTGGACGTCGGGCCCTCATACCACCCACATGGAGTCTGTTTCTGACCGTTTGAGCAGACACATGCACATTTGTGGCCTGCTGGAGGTCATTTTGCAGGGCTCTGGCAGTGCTCCTCCTGCTCCTCCTTGCACAAAGGCGGAGGTAGCGGTCCTGCTGCTGGGTTGTTGCCCTCCTACGGCCTCCTCCACGTCTCCTGATGTACTGGCCTGTCTCCTGGTAGCGCCTCCATGCTCTGGACACTACGCTGACAGACACAGCAAACCTTCTTGCCACAGCTCGCATTGATGTGCCATCCTGGATGAGCTGCACTACCTGAGCCACTTGTGTGGGTTGTAGACTCCGTCTCATGCTACCACTAGAGTGAAAGCACCGCCAGCATTCAAAAGTGACCAAAACATCAGCCAGGAAGCAGAGGAACTGAGAAGTGGTCTGTGGTCACCACCTGCAGAACCACTACTTTATTGGGGGTGTCTTGCTAATTGCCTATAATTTCCACCTGTTGTCTATTCCATTTACACAACAGCATGTTACATTTATTGTCAATCAGTGTTGCTTCCTAAGTGGACAGTTTGATTTCACAGAAGTGTGATAGACTTGGAGTTACATTGTGTTGTTTAAGTGTTCCCTTTATTTTTTTGAGCAGTGTATATAGAGTTTCACAGTAGAACAAAGGAACTTATTCTACATCACAGAACTTGAGAACTGAACAATATCCATGTTTTGGAGAATTTGTAAATGGTCGGTGGAGAAGCCAGCTATGACCCGGTCGATTTTGTTTCATGTTTGTGACCTCATGAAAGACAATACAGTCACATTACCATAACTCTGCTAATACAGGTTCCTCCATTATGAGGTTTGTGTCTAATTATTGTATAAAATAAATGAGTAAAGATGAAACTATTTGTGAAATGATGTAATGATAATGTGAGAGAATTGTATTCCCTTTAACGTTTAACTCATTGGCCTGCCCCCATGAGCACAGACATCACCTGGCTCATGGGACAGTCCTTTTCTACTGTTCCGAATAAAACCCCCACCTGAAGAAATCCTATTCAGACCATGCGTACCTCGGTCAGCTGAGGGGGCGAAGGTTTGAGTAGAAACCACAAAAACCTCAGTGTCCGCTAAGGTTACAATGGTTGTTGAATTCCTAACCATACCACGTGGAGCATTGGCTACACGGGTGGAAATGGTTCAACTCTGAGACTATCGATCCCGACAGAATAAGAGCAAATCTTAGATACTAATTACTAGTCTGCAGCTAGAAATTATGTACCATGGGATGAGAAGACCGACAATCGCCGAAACATCTAATCTATAAGAACATTTCTGAATGGTACTCTGAAGTATCCATTCTAACCACGAAAGATTTCAGGGAAGACTGATGATTCCAACAGAGACCACGGCGACACAATGGGCGTAAATATATATTGATTGCAATTATTCCCGAATGAGTGAGCGTTCATGTGCAAAGGATTAGCATTTAATTTAATATAATTATCAACTGTGTAGTGACTCTTTTGTAATTCCCGCCCTTCTCAGTCCACACCCTCTTCCCTTTGTCCACCAAGCCGTCATGTTGGCTGAGCCCACTAGGGAACATCCCCTATCATTTCCTTGTAACCATATCTACTGTTTGTTTGTTTGTGCATTTCTGTGATTATTTAGTTAGTTAGTAAATGAATGATTAAGACAATTGATGTATGGATGATTCATAGTAAAGGCTGGGTCCGTGCCGATAACCAACAATTTACAACGTTTGGAATGAGACTAACGTGAGTTAAAGAATAATTGATCAGATATTAAAATATCTGAAGAATTATATTAGGAAAATTCTAACTTTGTAATCTGAAGATTTTCCTTGGTGCCCCAACTTCCTAGTTAATTACATTTACATGATTAGTTTAATCACGTAATAATAATTACAGAGAATTGATTTGATAAAATAACAGTCTTCACTTTAATGATGCCAAAGACACGACATCACGTTTGTGTGGTAGGGGAGATCTGCATGACCTGACTCTGTTTCTTCCAACAGTGAGACAAACTTCCTGTGGTTTAAAGATTTTGCTCTTATGAAGTTTACCACTTTAGTGACTGTAACCACAACATGGCTCATTTTCAGAAAACATTTACAGAGCACCTCCTGATGAATAATGCAATGCAGGAAAAAAAATCTGATCTGGGTTCAACTCTTGATACTTGATCTTGTATCCAGTTTTTTCCTGTCAAGTTTGGGGACCCATCAGTGGTCACACTGGATAACTTTTCAAAACTCAGTCCCACACACTTATTAACCTCCTCCAATAAATATTTCCCTGTGGTTGTGCTCTTCATTGACTGCACTGAAGCAAGCTCCTCTGTAATTTCAAAGTCTGGGGTTATGCCTCGTAAAAATATGAACAACTACGTCGTGTCATGTACATCACTGCTCTCATCCAGGGCCAAGGAGAAATAGGTGAAATCCTTTACCTTGTCTTTCAATTGTTGCTCCATATTCTCTGCGATGTCCTCAACACGCCGTGTCACTGTTCGTCTTGACAGGGAAACATTTTCAAACATCTCTTTCTTGTCGGGGCAAAGTATTGCTGCAGAGTCAATTAAACATTCTTTAATGAATTTGGCCTCCGCGAATGGCTTGCTATGTTTAGCATTTTTGTGGGACAGTACGTAGCTAGCTCTCACAATTCCGTAATTTGCTGAATGCAGCTTTGTGAAAAGTCCTTGCTGCTTTTGCAACTGAGAAAGCAACTATTTTGATGCACTTGCCCTCTGCCCAGAAGACATATTCCTATATTTCTCTGCATGCTTTGTCTGGAAGTGTCGGGACAAGTTGTAGTCTTTCAAGACAGTGATGTTTTCTTTCCACACTAAGCACACAGCTTTCCCTGATACCTCAATAAAGAAATATTTCGATGTCCACTCTTGCTGGAACACCCTACATTCATTGTCTACTTTCCTTTTCTTAGAAAAACTCCTCTTTGCACAATTTCTAGCTAGCTACTATTTGTAACTGTGAAATGTGTGTCATCCTGTCAGTCACTGTCGGTCCTCGTGCAGTTGTTATTTACACGATCCTTCAAAATAAATGTCCCACAAGCGGTGGGAGTTAAATCATTACAAAAAGGCGAGTATTCATTGGGCTTTAAATTTGAACAACAAATATGTTCTTCAAAACTTTACTATCACAAATTCTTTATGTGATCTGAGCATGATTCCGCGGCCCGTATTGAATCAGGTCGCGGGCTGCATACGGCCCCCGGGCCAGCCTTTGTCCAGGCCTGGTCTAGAGTCAAATCTGTGTATGTCAACAGATCAACAGGGAACACTATCGTGATCGTCCTATTCTTACGCTTGCAGTCTAATATAGTGAGTGTGTACGGTGCAGACCCATCTAAAAGACCGAATGAAAATAGACAGATAAATAGACCATAAAGACTGAATGAAAATAGACAGATAAATAGACCATAAAGACTGAATGAAAATAGACAAAAACCACTTGGAGCATGAAGACCCCTATCTTTAATAAATAACAATGAAATGAATCAGAACAAATTTACAATAAAAAAACAAACAAATATAATGCCTGTTGAATCAGGAAGTGGCAGTGTTGTTGGGTAGCCTATCAAAATCAAGGGCTCTGAAGAGACTCCTCCCCATGCTCAAGGACTGGCTCAGGGCCTTCTCCTGCAAGCAACAACAGTTACCATGACAACACAGCGTCACTCAGCTGTAACCTTGACAACCCTCCACTCGGCAGCTATCTATTTCTTCGACACTTGGTCACAGATGGCTGTAACTGACAACACAATTATAGAAACGAGAAAAATACCACATAGCTATAGCTTACTGACAGGGCAACAGCATTGTTAAAAGGCATGACTGTTGGTTTCACTGTGCTATTGTGCTGTGTTGTATTGCATTGCATGTTGTTGTGTTGCGTTATGTTACGTTGCACTACATTATGTTGCATTGTTGTATTGTACATTCTATCGTATATTGTGTCGTATATCATATCGTATCATATCGCTAGCTAGCATTCCTACCGTTCCATGGTAGGTGTTCAGGAGAGATGGAACCATGTGATGTTGTCTCTTTATCCTCAGACGGTGACAGAGGCCTGTGAGGACTGTGGTCCAGCTTTGAGTCCTCCTGGGAAGAGTTATTGGAGTTTGTGTTTGTGTTGTTCATCAGTTCAATGAAGGGCTCTGATTGAAACTCCTGGCTGTGTCTCTCAGGGCTGGTGTGAGTCAACGTAACCTCTGTGTTCATCAGGGACTCCTCCTCTGGGTCAGAAGTCAACTCAGCTTGCTCTTTCCTCGCCAACTCTGAAGAAACGAGATAACACAAGCAACAGGAATGAACCTGTAATGTCATGTCATAGTCTTCTGACAATGGAAAGAACATAAAACACAAAGAAGGATAGGTATTCAGGTGACTGAAGAAGACAAAGAAAAAAAAGGAAGAAGAGCAACAACAACAACAACAACAACTATACCTTGTACAGAGAGCTCCTTCCATCTGTCTTTGTTGTGTTGGATGACCTCTGCCAGTGTGTGTCTGACCCGTTTCAGGTCAATGCCAGCCAGGCTATAGTCTGTAGTGAGCCCCTGGTCAACCCCCTGGCTGGACCCTCGACCACTGTGTCTCTGGACTGACTCCACCACCGTCACTGACCCACTACCTGTCAAACTGAACCAACAAGCAACTTACAACAGAAACTCTGTCAAATCATGTCCATGCCGTAAATCAGAGTGACAATGACACCAACTCTTTGTGTGGCTGTCCTAATTTGGACATATTATATAGAACAGAAAACACTGCAGTAATACTTGGTAGCTTATTCCACAGCTTAGAACGATCATAGAGATAGAAGACAGATACATTCTGAGTGTGAGTGGTACTGGTGATACTGGTAGGCATTTTGAATACGTCAGAGATGCTAATCTGGGAAAACTGAACCGGGAAAACTGGGATTTTCCAGAGTTTATAATAATGGGAATGTGTCTCACCTTGACCTGCGGACACCAGTGTCGTGTGACTTTAAGGTATCCTCTATGAGAGGTGTAATGATCTTCTCTGTCGTGTCCACCAACACAGAGAATGTGGGTTCTACTATGAAGTCAATGAACCCTGGGAGACAGACAGAGAAACTGATGATTGTACTTTTTAGAGAAACAGGAGAAAAAACAGTGTGTGATGTTTCAGCAAACGTAATTTATGATGTCAGACAGTGAAGATTCTCATGCCTTATCGTAGCAAGTGAAAAATATCTGATAATTTCTCAATGTCCACATGGTGGCGCATTTGTGCTATGGCCTGTCTGAGTACACAAACCCTTCAGAGCTGTATGAAACAGCTCACAGGGGGGGCAATAACAGGATGTGATGCTCACCTATTTGTGACTGGGCAATCATGGTAGCTTTACGATCACACAGAGGGGAGAATGGCAGCCCTAACTCAACCTCCTTATCGCCCTGTAAGAAACAACAACAATACCAGCCTTTATAACCAAATCAATGCAGAATGGCAGGAGCGGCTCTACTGTATAATGTAACATGATTCACTACAATACCCATAATGCTGAATGTAACATATCCAGTTGATCCAAGTGAAGATATTCCTAAAGCTATTGGAATGGTATCCCATATCCTTAGCAATACAGGATACATACATAATACAGTGGTCAAGTTTCCCTCTCCCATGGTATCTGTCAGGGACTGTAGGGTAGGACGTTGTTGGTACTGTACCTGTCTGAAGAACTCCTCCATCAGGGCCTGTGTCCATCGGTAGTGCAGCTTCCAGGCCTTGGCTGGGTGGCTGATGTCAGCTGCATGCAGCATCAGCGATAGGGCTTTAGCCTTGTCTACTCTGTAGAAACAACAGTACATCATCTAATACAAATACATATACACTGATACACTAAGACAGACAGCCAGACAGCATCAGAGATACAGTAGGGCTTTAGCCTGGTCTACTCGGTCAATCAACCACACAGACAACAGTACATCAGATACACTCAAGACAGACAGACGGACGGACCGGCGGGCGGACGGGCGCACACACACACACAGATATCATACAGGGACACATAAAGGATCAAGATGAAAGGCATGGTCCAGAGAGCTGGGGCTATAGGTTAGGGTTTAGCAGTGGGGGCTAAGGGTTCAGGGGTCATAGGTCAGGGTCCAGAGACAGTCCACTCACCCCTCGGGCTGCTGCAGGGCGTTCCTCATGGTTTTGATCTGCTGGAAATGGCAGGACATGTCTGTACTCATCACCATCTCAATCACCAGAGTCCGCAGTTCTCTGACAGACAGACAGGTTAGAGTTAGGTGAAAGAGAAATGACAGGACATGTCTGTACTCATCACCATCTCAATCACCAGAGTCCGCAGTTCTCTGACAGACAGACAGACAGGTTAGAGTTAGGTGAAAGAGAAATGGCAGGGCATGTCTGTACTTATTACTATCTCAATCATCAGGATCCGTAGCTCTCTGGAAACAAACACAGGAGAACAGGGTCAGTTTCCACCTAGCCACTCCAGCTGTTCTTGGATTCTCAAGGACAAGAACACAGTGTGATGTCTAGCACCGCTTCTTCACGACAAACCCCAGTCATTAGCATAGCATTTCTATACAGTACCTACTGATCGGAGTGAGCTGTGGAACGTTCCATAATCACTGAATCACAGCCAGAAGATGACTGACCACCCCTTAGAGCCTGGTTTCTCTCCAGGTTTCTTCCTAGGTTCCTGCATTTCCAGGGAGTTTTTCCTAGCCACCATGCTTCTACATTTGCATCGCTTGCTCATTGGTGTTTTAGGCTGGGTTTCTGTATAAGCACTTTGTGACAACTGCTGATGTTAAAAGGGCTTTATAAATACAGTATCTATACAAAGGTATGTGGACACCCCTTCAAATGTGTGGATTCTGCTATTTCAGCCACAACTGTTGCTGACAGGTGTACACAATTGAACACACAGCCATGCAATCTCCATAGACAAACATTGGCAGTAGAATGGCCTTACTGAAGAGCTCAGGGACTTTCAACATGGCACAGTCATAGGATGCCACCTTTCCAACAAGTCAGTTCGTCAAATGTCTGCCCTGCTAGAGCTGCCCCGGTCAACTGTAAGTGCTGTTAATGTGAAGTGAAAACTTCTAGGAGCAACAACGGCTCAGCCGCGAAGTGGTAGACCACAAAGCTCACAGAATGGGGTCGCTGAGTTCTGAAGCGCGTAGTGCGTAAAAATCGTCTGTCCTCGGTTGCAACGTTTACTACCGAGTTCTAAACTGCCTATGGAAACAACGTCAGCACAAAAACTGTTAGTCGGGAGCTTCGTGAAATGGGTTTCTATGGCCGAGCAGCCGCACGCACACAAGCCTAAGATCACCATGTGAATACCACGCATTGGTGGTGTAAAGCTCGCCAACATTGGACTCTGGAGCAGTGGAAACGCGTTCCCTGGAGTGATGAATCACGCTTCACCATCTTGCAGTCCGACAGACTAACTGGGTTTGGCGGATGCCAGAAGAACGCTAAAATGCCTTGAAAAAGTATTCATCCCCCTTGGCGTTTTTCCTATTTTGTTGCATTACAACCTGTAATTTAAATGTATTTTTATTTGGATTTATGTAATGGACATACACAAAATAGTCCAAATTGGTGAAGTGAAATGGAAAAGGGGTGCATGTACTGTATGTATTCACCCCCTTTGCTATGAAGCCTGTAAATAAGATCTGGTGCAACCAATTACCTTCAGAAGTCACATAATTAGTTAAATAAAGTCCACCTGTGTGCAATCTAAGTGTCACATGGTCTCAGTATATATCAGTGCCTTGCGAAAGTATTCGGCCCCCTTGAACTTTGTGACCTTTTGCCACATTTCAGGCTTCAAACATAAAGATATAAAACTGTATTTTTTTGTGAAGAATCAACAACAAGTGGGACACAATCATGAAGTGGAACGACATTTATTGGATATTTCAAACTTTTTTAACAAATCAAAAACTGAAAAATTGGGGCGTGCAAAATGATTCAGCCCCTTTACTTTCAGTGCAGCAAACTCTCTCCAGAAGTTCAGTGAGGATCTCTGAATGATCCAATGTTGACCTAAATGACTAATGATGATAAATACAATCCACCTGTGTGTAATCAAGTCTCCGTATAAATGCACCTGCACTGTGATAGTCTCAGAGGTCCGTCAAAAGCGCAGAGAGCATCATGAAGAACAAGGAACACACCAGGCAGGTCCGAGATACTGTTGTGAAGAAGTTTAAAGCCGGATTTAGATACAAAACGATTTCCCAAGCTTTAAACATCCCAAGGAGCACTGTGCAAGCGATAATATTGAAATGGAAGGAGTATCAGACCACTGCAAATCTACCAAGACCTGGCCGTCCCTCTAAACTTTCAGCTCATACAAGGAGAAGACTGATCAGAGATGCAGCCAAGAGGCCCATGATCACTCTGGATGAACTGCAGAGATCTACAGCTGAGGTGGGAGACTCTGTCCATAGGACAACAATCAGTCGTATATTGCACAAATCTGGCCTTTATGGAAGAGTGGCAAGAAGAAAGCCATTTCTTAAAGATATCCATAAAAAGTGTTGTTTAAAGTTTGCCACAAGCCACCTGGGAGACACACCAAACATGTGGAAGAAGGTGCTCTGGTCAGATGAAACCAAAATTGAACTTTTTGGCAACAATGCAAAACGTTATGTTTGGCGTAAAATTAGCACAGCTGAACACACCATCCCCACTGTCAAACATGGTGGTGGCAGCATCATGGTTTGGGCCTGCTTTTCTTCAGCAGGGACAGGGAAGATGGTTAAAATTGATGGGAAGATGGATGGAGCCAAATACAGGACCATTCTGGAAGAAAACCTGATGGAGTCTGCAAAAGACCTGAGACTGGGACAGAGATTTGTCTTCCAACAAGACAATGATCCAAAACATAAAGCAAAATCTACAATGGAATGGTTCAAAAATAAACATATCCAGGTGTTAGAATGGCCAAGTCAAAGTCCAGACCTGAATCCAATCGAGAATCTGTGGAAAGAACTGAAAACTGCTGTTCACAAATGCTCTCCATCCAACCTCACTGAGCTTGAGCTGTTTTGCAAGGAGGAATGGGAAAAAATGTCAGTCTCTCGATGTGCAAAACTGATAGAGACATACCCCAAGCGACTTACAGCTGTAATCGCAGCAAAAGGTGGCGCTACAAAGTATTAACTTAAGGGGGCTGAATAATTTTGCACGCCCAATTTTTCAGTTTTTGATTTGTTAAAAAAGTTTGAAATATCCAATAAATGTTGTTCCACTTCATGATTGTGTCCCACTTGTTGATTCTTCACAAAAAAATACAGTTTTATATCTTTATGTTTGAAGCCTGAAATGTGGCAAAAGGTAGCAAAGTTCAAGGGGGCCGAATACTTTCGCAAGGCACTGTATACACCTGTTCTGAAAGGCCCCAGAGTCTGCAACATCACTTAGCAAGTGGCACCACCAAGCAAGCGGCACCATGAAGACCAAGGAGCGCTACAAACAGGTCAGGGACAAAGTTGTGGAGAAGTACAGATGAACATCCCATGGAGCACCATTAATTAAATTATGAAAAAATTGAAAGAATATGGCCACAACAAACCTGTCAAGAGAGGGCCGCCCACCAAAACTCATGGACCAGGCAAGTAGGGCATTCATCAGAGAGGCAATAAAGAGACCAAAGATAACCCTGAAGGAGCTGAAAAGCTCCACAGCGGAGATTGGAGTATCTGTCCATAGGACCACTTTAAGCCGTACACTCCACAGGGCTGGGCTTTATGGAAGAGTAGCCAGAAAAAAGCCCTTGCTTAAAGAAAAAAAGAAGAAAACACATTTGGTGTTCACCAAAAGGCACGTGGGAGACTCCCCAAACATATGGAAGAAGGTACTCTGGTCAAATGTCAAGGAAAACGCATCTGGCACAAACCCAACACCTCCCATCACCCTGAGAACACCATCCCCGCAGTGAAGCATGGTGGTGGCAGCATCATGCTGTGGGGATGTTTTTCATCGGCTTGGACTGGGAAACTGGTCAGGAAACCTATTTCAGTCTTCAAGAAATTTGAGACTGGGACGGAGGTTCACCTTCCAGCAGGACAATGACCGTAAGCACACTGCTAAAGCAACACTTGAGTGGTTTAAGGGGAAACATTTAAATGTCTTGGAATGGCCTAGTCAAAGCCCAGACCTCAATCCAATTGAGAATCTGTGGTATGACTTAAAGATTGCTGTACACCAGCGGAACCCATCCAACTTGAAGGAGCTGAAGCAGTTTAACCTTGAAGAATGGGCAAAAATCCCAGTGGCTAGATGTGCCAAGTTTATAGAGACATACCCCAAGAGTGTTGCAGCTTTAATTGCTACAAATAGTAGCTACACAAAGTGTTGACTTTGGGGGGTGAATAGTTATACACGCTCAAGTTTTCTGTTTTTTTTATGCTGTTTCCTGTTTGTTTCACAATAAAAAATATTTAGCATCTGTACCTCCCTGAACGCATTGTGCCAACTGTGAAGTTTGGTGGATTAGGAATAATGGCCTTGGGCAGTTTTTCATGGTTCAGGCCAGGCCCCTTAGTTCCAGCGAAGGAAAATCTCAATCTCAGCCTTCCCAGAAGAGTGGAGGCTGTTATAGCAGTAATAAGGGGACCAACTCCACATTAATGCCTATGATTTTGGAATGAGATGAGTAGATGCCCACATACTTTTGGTCATGTAGTTTGATTGATTGATTGAATGTAACATATTGACTCTGTCATCCAGGTTATATAATAGTCTTGCATTGAAATACACCACACCACATTCGTATCCAAACCTAGAATCAAGGCAAGTATCCAGGTTATGTTACAGTTCTTGCCCCTTCGTTCTTTGAAGTGTTGATCTCAATCAATTCACCAAATGCATTTTATAAAGCCCTTTTTACATCCGCAGTTGTCACTAAGTGCTTTACAGATATCTAGCCTAAAACCCCAAAGCTTGAGGATCTGAGGAGTCTTTCTTAACTCACCGCCAGTCATCTTTTGACAGGTTGACCAGTATGTTCATCTCATCTTCTTGCATAAGTCTGTAGGCAGCACTGACATGGTGGTTCTCCAGGACTGACCGGTCATTGTACAGGATGGCCACCTCTGACCTGGAGAGAGGAAGAGAAGAAGCAGAAGAAGAGGGAAGAGAAGGTGTGATTATTCATTGTGCCACATGGGGCTTCCCAGACTGGATAACTTTACCAGGTAGCCAACTTGTATGGAAACACTACCCCAGTGTGCAAAACTGGTTGAAGCGGAACTCATTCCGACCAGTTTTGAAATGACGATAGTGATTACGAAAGCGAAGGTAGCGACTCGAGATGGTAGCGATTTTAGAACACATAATCACAGAAGGGGAGTTTGAACAATACCTTCATATTCCATCTCAACACAACAACCCTCATGTCTAAAGGGCCAGAGGCCTTTCTGATCTATGTTATTAGACTAGAAAGCCATGCAGAGGTTTAAACTAAGTGAAGGGTTTCATCTCTCTCCCTTTCTCACACATTCTCACTCTGTCTCTCTTTCATTGCGATCCCTTGTTATCACTGAGGTCAATGAGGCAATATGAATTATTCTTATTGTGCACTTCACTTTAATGGGTTGTTTACATGGGTGCCTTCACTTAAATGGGTTCTTTATACAGCCATGTTCCTTTCTTCAGGCTCCATTGGCATTCATTAGTCAGGGTCAGACTGACTGCACTGTCTGTCTGTCTGGGAGGCAAGTGGTGTACTAAAAGTACAATACAAGGACATCTTCAGTTTAACATTGGTATTGATAGGATGGAATGAATGGAAATGGCAATAAATAATTATCGATGAGTCATCAATCAGTATATTAGGTCGATTACTATCAGTGGTACAGTGGCTTAGGAATTAAAATATCTACTGACTGAAGAATACGGACACACTCACCTGGTCTGAATGTGAAAGTTGTTGGTTGTCCCAGTGTGTTCAAAGTCATGGATAGCTGCAGCAAACACCATGGCTAGAATGTCCAGTTCAGTGAGCCAGTGCTGAGGGAGGGAGAGGGAGGGAGGGAGGGAGGGAGGGAGGGAGGGAGGGAGAGAGAGAGAGAGAGAGGGAGGGAGAGAGGGAGGGAGAGAGGGAGAGAGAGAGAGACAGAGGGAGAGAGGGAGAGAGGGAGAGAGGGAGAGAGAGAGAGAGAGAGAGAGAGAGAGAGAGAGAGAGAGAGAGAGAGAGAGAGAGAGACAGAGGGACAGAGAGAGAGAGAGAGAGAGAGAGAGAGAGAGAGAGAGAGAGAGACAGAGGGACAGAGAGAGAGACAGAGAGAGAGAGAGAGAGAGAGCGAGAGAGCGAGAGAGAGAGAGAGAGAGAGAGAGAGAGAGAGAGAGACACAGGGACAGAGAGAGAGAGAGGGACAGAGAGAGAGACAGAGGGACAGAGAGAGAGAGAGAGAGACAGAGAGAGAGAGAGAGAGAGAGAGAGAGAGAGAGAGAGAGAGAGAGAGAGAGAGAGACAGAGAGAGAGAGAGAGCGCGAGAGAGAGAGAGAGACAGAGGGACAGAGAGAGAGAGACAGAGGGACAGAGAGAGAGAGAGAGAGAGAGAGAGAGAGAGAGAGAGAGAGAGAGAGAGAGAGAGAGAGAGAGACAGAGGGACAGAGAGAGAGAGAGAGAGAGAGAGAGAGAGAGAGAGACACAGGGACAGAGAGAGAGAGAGGGACAGAGAGAGAGACAGAGGGACAGAGAGAGAGAGAGAGAGACAGAGGGACAGAGAGAGAGAGAGAGACAGAGGGACAGAGAGAGAGAGACAGAGGGACAGAGAGACAGAGGGACAGAGGGACAGAGAGAGACAGAGGGACAGAGAGAGAGAGAGGGACAGAGAGAGAGAGAGAGAGAGAGAGAGAGAGAGAGAGGGACAGAGAGAGAGAGAGAGAGAGAGAGACAGATGGACAGAGAGAGAGAGAGAGAGAGACAGATGGACAGAGAGAGAGAGAGAGAGAGACAGAGGGACAGAGAGAGAGAGAGAGAGAGAGAGAGAGAGAGAGAGAGAGAGAGAGAGAGAGAGAGAGAGAGAGAGAGAGAGAGAGAGATGGTAACAAGAAACATAATCAGAACCTGTCCTTTGATTTGTGTATGATGCTGGGGGATAATTCTCACCATAATGCCAGTGTGGAGCATCAGATAGTGTGCTGTCTGTGTGACGTCAGCAGCGTGGATGAGGTTGTGGTAGGGGTTTCTGTGTTTGCTGTAGCCCACCTCTAGAGCCTCTACGAAGGTCACCAGAGATGAAACTGGAATCTGGGGAAGAGCAGGGAGGTTAAGACAGGTAGCCTTGTGGTTAGAGCATTAGACTAGTAACCGAAAGGTTGCAAGATCAAATCCCTGAGCTGACAAGGTAAAAATATGTCGCTCTGCCCCTGAATAAGGCCATTGACCCACTTTTCCTAAGCTGTCATTGAAAATAAGAATTTGTTATTAACTGACTTGCCTAGTTAAAAAAAAAAAGATGACACTGGTATCTGAACAAGGAGGTTATGACACCAGAGATGACACTGGTATCTAGGTTAGAACAGGGAGGTTAAGACACTGGTATCTGGGTTAGAACAGAGAGGTTAAGACACCAGAGATGACACTGGTATCTGGGTTATAACAGAGAGGTTAAGACACTGGTATCTGGGTTATAACAGAGAGGTTAAGACACCAGAGTTGACACTGGTATCTGGGTTAGAACAGAGAGGTTAAGACACTGGTATCTGGGTTAGAACAGGGAGGCTATGATACCAGAGATGACACTGGTATCTGGGTTAGAACAGGGAGATTAAGACACCAGAATTGACACTGGAATCTGGGTTAGAATAGGGAGGTTAAGACACTGGTATCTGGGTTAGAACAGGGAGGTTAGGTCTGCCTGATAAATTGTAAAGATGGGATGCACTCCACCACCAAAATAATTGTAAAAATCAAGTATATTCTGTCTTTTAATCAAAGATCACAATTTTAAAATGACAGAAACAGAAGCCAGAGCTCAAAGTTTCAGCTAGATGAACAACTAGAAGGTGATTGGCTCTGTGCTGGGTCATGGAGGGCCAGTTTCACCACAGACAACCACTAACACAGTGAGTTCCAGGCAAATGGAGAGACAGAAGTGAAATGTTATCACGCACATCACCGACTTCATTACGAAAATATAACTCATGCACACTCCTGCAATATACTGTATTACATCTGCAAGTTGTTTATTGTTCAAATTGTTATGTGTGCGGGAGTTAGCTTTTCTACAATGACGCTGGAGAGATAAAGAGATACACGTGTGGGGGCTTCGTGTACATGTACTGTAGCTTGTGTGCAAGCTTAACTTCTATTGCTTAATCAGACTAAAAGCAGAGCACGGCCCATAACACTGCTCTTCCTAAAACCACTATCTGTAGGCAACTATCTATGGGTGACTATCTGTAGGCAACTATCTATGGGTGACTATCTGTAGGTGATTATCTATGGGTGACTATCATTAGGTGACAATCTGTAGGTGACTATCTTTAGGTGACTATATACAGTAGGTGTCTGTAGGTGACCATCTATGGATGACCATCTGTAGGTGACTATATATACAGTAGGCGACTATTTGTAGGTGACTATATACAGTAGGTGTCTGTTGGTGACCATCTATGGGTGACTATCTGTAGGCGACTATATATATAGTAGGCAACTATCTGTAGGTGACTATATATATAGTAGGCAACTATCTGTAGGTGACTATCTATGGGTGACTAAGGTCATGTTCCTCTGCCCAGACATTTTTTGCTGATACATGCCATATCTTACAACACCTGGATAGGTATTTTATATCAGCTTACCACATCATATGTTACAGCAATCTGGTGCCCGACGGCACAGTCCATGCAACGTCTGAGCAGTGGAACACGACCTATCTATAGGTGACTATCTGTAGGTGACTATCTGTAGGTGACTATCTGTAGGTGACTATCTGTAGGTGACTATCTGTAGGTGACTATCTGTAGGTGACTATCTGTAGGTGACTATCTGTAGGTGACTATCTGTAGGTGACTATCTGTAGGTGACTATCTATAGGTGACTATCTGTAGGTGACAGGGCTGAAGTGGCAGAAGTGTAAATATGTATAGGTCGGGTATTGATGGATTCACAAGGTGGGGCTACAAACAATATGACTTGGAATAGAGGGTCACTGTTGTATGATCTGTAACACATTATGGCTACATAAGATTACTACATGCCTCAAGCCCTGCTGTGTGTTCTGGGCCCTGCTCTTAGTTATGTCATAGTGTTATGTAGTGTTATGTAGCCCTTATGACAGAGCGTTCAAGTAAAGTCCAATCATATGATCATATTAATGAAAAGATTATCCTCAAATTGGGATCAAAGCACAGTAAGTGTCGGTGATATTCTCACCACTCATCTAACAGAGGACGTGTACAAACTCTCATCTAAAACCAGACAAAGAGATGAGGACAAAGAACAGAACAGTGTGAGGTTGGAGTGCTAAATGATGTCTTCACGAGGTACCCAGAGGCCTGTGGTGTAGAACAGACGACAGAGGGAGACACATACACACAATACCCACACATGCATGCACTCACAAACAGACCCACACACACACAATACCCACTTATGCATGCACTCACAAACAGACCCACACACGCACACGCACACGCACACACACATACACACACATTTCAGGGACCCTTTTTGGCTCTTGAGGGCTACTTTCAGAATTACTGGTTTAAAAGTTTACAAAACCTCTGTTCAATCACTCACACACACAGATAGATGTACTCACACACACATATATATGTACTCACACACATAGATAGATGCACTCACACACAGAGATAGATGCACTCACACACAGAGATAGATGCACTCACACACATAGATAGATGCACTCACACACAGAGATAGATGCACTCACACACATAGATAGATGCACTCACACACAGAGATAGATGCACTCACACACAGAGATAGATGCACTCACACACAGATATAGATGCACACACACACACAGAGATAGATGCACTCACACACACACAGAGATAGATGCACTCACACACACACAGAGATAGATGCACTCACACACACACAGAGATAGATGCACTCACACAGACCCTGACGTTAACGATCAAGAGAGAGACTGAAGAAAGACTAACCCTGAAGCGGTTGATCAGATCATAGCGGGTGAGCAGTTCGTACACCAGGAACTTCAATGCGTGTTCACTGCTGGCCTCGTGGAGGGCAAACACATCAAAGGCCCATTTATCTACATCCTGTAAACAATCAGATGATGGTAGGGATGATGACAGCACAGAATTAAATAGAACATACATTGGGTACTATAAAATAAAACGTATTACTTATACACAATAACACATTTTATCATCTCTATGGATTTCAGAATAGGATGATGTTATGATAAAGTCAGGTACATATTATACAGCTGTAATAAAGCCTGTATTCTGTATCATTATGAATGATATGACACAGTTTATTATCCCTGTAATGTTTTAAAATGGCATCATTCCCATCTCAAAAAAGTATATAAAATCACGAGGAATTCAGCTAAAATCATTGTAATTGAGGAAATCCGTTCCCAAATATACCCACATGTAAAAAGAAAGACGTGATCATGTCTCAGCGTAATCAAAGTATGAAGTGATTGCTATTATAATATTTTAAGATTCAATCTCTTTTTGAGCATACTCGTGCTACATTTGTAGTGTTAAACATTTAATTAAAATGATACTTCAGCCCACGACAATCTGCTCTGACAAAAATCAGGCTGAATCTAGCTGCCTACCCTACTGTATAGTAGGCATAGTAATGGTAATATGATGTACAGTATCAAGCACCTTCAAAACAGCGATGGCAGCTGGAGGGTACGTCAGCCCAGCCATGTTTGACGTCCGTCTGTACATCCTGAAGACAGATACACAATCATTAGGTAGTTAGACAAAAGAATTGCCCAGTGGGCAAAATGGGTTGAAATAATGCTAGAATAATTAGTGGTTGTAATGATTTAATTTAAAGTCAGTTTTGCCTGCTGTGGCAGCTCGTGTACATGTACTTTGTACACATAGAAAACACAGGGACAACAAACAGCGGCTGATGATTTCAATTGTATACATCCTTTTATGGTATCAAAATGCTGCAGTCACATAAAGACACAATACCTCCGTTTTCAACAATAACCAGTAATGGTGGGAGCAACAGTAATTACATTTTAAAAAAACTAAAAGGCAGCAAGGCTTTTGAGAAGGCATTCTTTGTAGATAAAATACTTTTGGACCGGCCAAAGGCTGGGTGTTGAAAGGGGTGCGGGGTGGGATGAGACAGGACTGTTAAATAAGGCCAAAGAAAGACTGGGCTGTGGAAACACAACAAAGAAAGACTGGGCTGTGGAAACACAACAAAGAAAGACTGGGCTGTGGAAACACAACAAAGAAAGACTGGGCTGTGGAAACACAACAAAGAAAGACTGGGCTGTGGAAACACAACAAAGAAAGACTGGGCTGTGGAAACACAACAAAGAAAGACTGGGCTGTGGAAACACAACAAAGAAAGACTGGGCTGTGGAAACACAACAAAGAAAGACTGGGCTGTGGAAACAGCAACAAAGAAAGACTGGGCTGTGGAAACACAACAAAGAAAGACTGGGCTGTGGAAACACAACAAAGAAAGACTGGGCTGTGGAAACACAACAAAGAAAGACTGGGCTGTGGAAACACAACAAAGACAGACTGGGCTGTGGAAACACAACAAAGAAAGACTGGGCTGTGGAAACACAACAAAGAAAGACTGGGCTGTGGAAACACAACAAAGAAAGACTGGGCTGTGGAAACACAACAAAGACAGACTGGGCTGTGGAAACAACAAAGAAAGACTGGGCTGTGGAAACACAACAAAGAAAGACTGGGCTGTGGAAACACAACAAAGAAAGACTGGGCTGTGGAAACACAACAAAGAAAGACTGGGCTGTGGAAACAGCAACCAAGAAAGACTGGGCTGTGGAAACACAACAAAGAAAGACTGGGCTGTGGAAACACAACAAAGACAGACTGGGCTGTGGAAACACAACAAAGAAAGACTGGGCTGTGGAAACACAACAAAGACAGACTGGGCTGTGGAAACACAACAAAGAAAGACTGGGCTGTGGAAACACAACAAAGAAAGACTGGGCTGTGGAAACAGCAACAAAGAAAGACTGGGCTGTGGAAACAGCAACAAAGAAAGACTGGGCTGTGGAAACACAACAAAGAAAGACTGGGCTGTGGAAACAGCAACAAAGAAAGACTGGGCTGTGGAAACACAACAAAGAAAGACTGGGCTGTGGAAGCACAACAAAGAAAGACTGGGCTGTGGAAACAGCAACAAAGAAAGACTGGGCTGTGGAAACACAACAAAGAAAGACTGGGCTGTGGAAACAGCAACAAAGAAAGACTGGGCTGTGGAAACAGCAACAAAGAAAGACTGGGCTGTGGAAACACAACAAAGAAAGACTGGGCTGTGGAAACAGCAACAAAGAAAGACTGGGCTGTGGAAACACAACAAAGAAAGACTGGGCTGTGGAAACAGCAACAAAGAAAGACTGGGCTGTGGAAACACAACAAAGAAAGACTGGGCTGTGGAAACACAACAAAGAAAGACTGGGCTGTGGAAACACAACAAAGAAAGACTGGGCTGTGGAAACACAACAAAGACAGACTGGGCTGTGGAAACACAACAAAGAAAGACTGGGCTGTGGAAACACAACAAAGAAAGACTGGGCTGTGGAAACACAACAAAGAAAGACTGGGCTGTGGAAACACAACAAAGAAAGACTGGGCTGTGGAAACACAACAAAGACAGACTGGGCTGTCGAAACAGCAACAAAGAAAGACTGGGCTGTGGAAACACAACAAAGAAAGACTGGGCTGTGGAAACACAACAAAGAAAGACTGGGCTGTGGAAACACAACAAAGAAAGACTGGGCTGTGGAAACACAACAAAGAAAGACTGGGCTGTGGAAACACAACAAAGAAAGGTGTGACATGTCGGAATCCAGCCAAGTTCACTCTGTTCTTCAAGTGTCTAGTTAATTTAAGAGAAGAGGGATGCGTCCCAAATAGCACACTATTCTCTATGGGTAATGGTCAAAAGTTGTGCACTATAGAGGGAACAGGGTACAATTTGGAACTCATCCTACATGTAGTTAATAAAAGAGAAGAATCTGGCAGGCTGGGCATTGACTGTATTCTCCTCTCTCCTCTTCTCTGAGAATGTTTGTAATCACAGACCTGTTAGTTTTTCACAGGATAATCTGGGCTGAAGAGATCACACTGTCTGACAGACATACTTTATAACTGTAACAACAGATGTTACAACATTCTTAACATGTGGAATTACAACACACATTTTATAACTCAAATTATACTGTTGGTCACTAAAGAAGAACCCAAAACACATTAAACATTAACCTATTTAGTTTGACGAATTTGAGAAATAAACTAAGAAATAAAAATTCCAACTGTCAAACCGAGCATGAAATCTCAAATACCTGCATTGTGCCTTTCATTTTGTAATATTCAGCTTCAGGAAATAAAGATGTAGAGGATTGTTTCCAACAGGTGTCTATGGCACACTGAAATAGCCTAGTAGTTGCCATGGGAATAAGAGTGAGACACAGGCCCTACCAGCAGCTCGAGGAGATTGAGACGCGTTGCTGAATATTATGTTTACATATTCATGTTGGTGCCCAATGTAAGTAGGCAATTATGCTCAAGAAATTGTACGCACATTTCACTAATGTCCATTTCTATTACTGGCAGAATGTCTGTTGTTCTTTACTTCTAAGAGCAACACCACAACTGAAAGCCACCATGTCTGTTGGTGCTCAGGTTTTGAATAATAACCATTTTCTATTGAAAGGCAGAATGACAGTTGTGTTTTCCTTTTAAGAAACAACACTACCTCTGAAGTAATTCATAGGAGCTTGGAATAAGTGTTGATGGTCTGATGGTATGTTGTTTTTGTACTTATCTGTACATGTCTCTGCATACTTATCAATATCAATAGCCTACTATAATTCTCTTATAGGGTTATTTCCCCATGCCTCATGAAAGTACAATCTCTCAACAAAAAAAGAGTGTGTGTGTGTGTGTGTGTGTGTGTGTGTGTGTGTGTGTGTGTGTGTGTGTGTGTGTGTGTGTGTGTGTGTGTGTGTGTGTGTGTGTGTGTGTGTACCTCTCGACGAAGATGCCAGCCTGCACGGCATGGACGATGCTCCTGAACCGTGGTTTCTCCTCGGGTCGTCTCCTGACCACGCCCATCTTCCTGGTGAAGGTTGAGGCCAGCCAATCACGCACCTCCATGGGCACAGAGTCCGCCTGGATGTCACTGAGCTCATCCTCAGTGTCCAGAAGACGCCTGGTAGGGGGACATCAAGGGACAGAGTCACACTCCGGCTCACATAGAATACACATTACACAAATGTATCAGCACCATACTATACCTCACAACCCTACCATACTATACCTCATAACCCTACCATACTATACATCATAACCCTACCATACCTCATAACCCTACCATACCTCATAACCCTACCATACCTCATAACCCTACCATACCTCATAACCCTACCATACTATACCTCATAACCCTACCATACCTTACCTCATAACCCTACCATACTATACCTCATAACCCTACCATACTATACCTCATAACCCTACCATACTATACCTCATAACCCTACCTCATAACCCGACCATACTATACCTCATAACCCTACCTCATAACCCGACCATACTATACCTCATAACCCTACCATACTATACCTCATAACCCTACCATACTATACCTCATAACCCTACCATACTATACCTCATAACCCTACCATACTATACCTCATAACCCTACCATACTATACCTCATAACCCTACCATACCTCACAACCCTACCATACTATACCTCATAACCCTACCATACTATACCTCATAACCCTACCATACCTCATAACCCTACTATACCTCATAACCCTACCATACTATACCTCATAACCCTACCATACCTCATAACCCTACCATACCTCATAACCCTACCATACCTCATAACCCTACCATACTATACCTCATAACCCTACCATACCTCATAACCCTACTATACCTCATAACCCTACCATACTATACCTCATAACCCTACCATACTATACCTCATAACCCTACCATACCTAATAACCCTACCATACTATACCTCATAACCCTACCATACTATACCTCATAACCCTACCATACCTCACAACCCTACCATACTATACCTCATAACCCTACCATACTATACCTCATAACCCTACCATACCTCATAACCCTACTATACCTCATAACCCTACCATACTATACCTCATAACCCTACCATACCTCATAACCCTACCATACCTCATAACCCTACCATACCTCATAACCCTACCATACTATACCTCATAACCCTACCATACCTCATAACCCTACTATACCTCATAACCCTACCATACTATACCTCATAACCCTACCATACTATACCTCATAACCCTACCATACCTAATAACCCTACCATACTATACCTCATAACCCTACCATACTATACCTCATAACCCTACCATACTATAACTCCTAACCCTACCATACTATACCTCATAACCCTACCATACTATACCTCATAACCCTACCATACTATACCTCATAACCCAACCATACCTCATAACCCTACCATACCTCATAACCCTACCATACCTCATAACCCTACCATACTATACCTCACAAAGAATGAATACATAATAGTAAATAAGGTTATCCAAGCAATAATAACAACCCTAGAGAGCAGTAAAAATAATAAAAATACATAGAAATAAATCCAGAAAAGTTCAATGGAATGTGTTATAACCCGGTCTGGCACAAAGAGAAGTTTAAAGTGTGAGACAGACCTACACACACTCTGCATACATAAGTGCCCCATATCTGGAGCTAAATCAGTTTTTGCTTTTGGCACTTTTTCTTTTATTCCAGGCTATATCTAAACTTTTTGCTAACAGAAATACACAATGAACAAAGTAAACATGTTCAGTTTCTACTCATGGCTCAGCCACATAATGCCAGGTTATATCTGGTGGGCTTTCTCCTCATGGCTCAGCCACATAATGCGAGGGTTTCCATGGCCGAGCAGCCACAAACAAGCCTAAGATCGCCATGTGCAATGTCAAGCGTCGGTTGGAGTTATGTAAAGCTCGCCGCCATTGGACTCTGGAGCAGTGGAAATGTGTTCTCTGGAGTGATGAATCACACTTACCATTCAGCAGGCGGACGAATCTGGGTTTGGCGGATGCCAGGAGAAAGCTACCTGCCCCAATGCATAGTGCCAACTGTAAAGTTTGGTGGAGGAGGAATAATGGTCTGTGGTCGGTTTTTCATGGTTCGGGCTCGGTCCATTAGTTCCAGTGAAGGGAAATCTTAACACTACAGCCTACAGTGACAATCTAGATGATTCTGTGCTTCCAACTTTGTGGCAACAGTTTGGGGAAGGCCCTTTCCTGTTTCAGCATGAAAATGCCCCTGTGCACAAAGCAGAAATGGTTTGTCCCATACAGAAATGGTTTGTCGAGATCGGTGTGGAAGATCTTGACTGGCATGCACAGACTCCTGACCTCAATCCCATCAAACACCTTTGGGATGAATTGGAACGCCGACTGCGACAGTGCAGTGCCCGACCTCACTAAGGCTCTTATGGCTGAATGGAAGCAAGTCCCCACAGAAATGCTCCAACATCTAGTGGAAATCCTTCCCAGAAGAGTGGAGGCTGTTATAGCAGCAAGGGGGGGACCAACTCCATATTAACGCCCATGATTTTGGAATGAGCAGGTGTGAATTTATTCACCAAAACAAAAGTGAAAAACAATTATCTTAGCAGCTGGTTTTCTAAAATCCATGATGTGTTTTTTTTCATGTGAATCATGAGTCTTGATCTTTTTACTGTACTATTTACATTGACACCCTTTATTATTTCTACGTCTTCATTGTTTTACACTGACTCTCTTGCACTGGCTCTATACACACATACTACACACACACACTTTACATACGCTGCTGCTATACGCTGCTGCAATACGCTGCTGCTACTCTGTTTATGATACATCCTGATCGCCTAGTCACTTTTACCTCTACCCACATGTACAGTGCATGCGGAAAGTATTCAGACCCCTTGACTTTTTCCACATTTTGTTCCGTTACAGCCTTATTCTAAAATTGATTAAATAGTCCCCCCCCCCCTCATATATCTACACACAATACCCCATAATGACAAAGCAAAAACAGGTTTTTAGAATTTTTCGCAAATGTATTAAAAATGTACTCAGTACTTTGGCAGTAAAAACACCTTTGGCAGTCAATACAGCCTCGATTCATCTTGGGTATGACGTAACAAGCTTGGCACACCTGTATTTGGGGAGTTTCTCCCATTCTTCTCCTCTCAAGCTCTGTCAGGTTGGATGGTGAAAGTCTCTGCACAGCTATTTTCAGGTCTCTCCAGAGATGTTCGACCGGGTTCAAGTCCGAGCTCTGGCTGGGCCACTCAAGGACAATCAGAGACTTGCCCCGAAGCCACTCCTGCGTTGTCTTGGCTGTGTGCTTAGGGTCGTTGCCCTGTTGGAAGGTGAACCTTCACGCCAGTCTGAGGTACTGAGCTCTCTGGAGCAGGTTTTCATCAAGGATCTCTCTGTACTTTGCTCCGTTCATCTTTCCCTTGACCCCGACTAGTCTCCCAGTCCCTGCCACTGAAAAACATCCCAACAGCATGATACTGCCACCACCATGCTTCACTGTAGGGATGGTGCCAGATTTTCACCAGACGTGACGCTGGGAATTCAGGCCAAAGAGCTTGGAATCTTGTTTCTCATGGTCTGAGAGTCCTTTAGGTGCCTTTTGGCAAACTCCAAGCGGGCTGTCATGTGCTTTTTATTGAGGAGTGGCTTCCGTCTGGCCACTCTACCATAAAGGACTGATTGGTGGAGTGCTGCAGAGATGGTTGTACTTCTGGAAGGTTCTCCCATCTCCACAGAGGAACTCTGGAGCTCTGTCAGCATGACCATTGGGTTCTTGATCACCTCACTGACCAAGGCCCTTCTTCCCAATTGCTCAGTTCAGCGGGCAGTCAGCTCTAGGGAGATTCTTGGTGGTTCCAAACTTCTTCCATTTAAGAATGATGGAGGCCACTGTGTTCTTGGGGACCTTCAATGCTGCAGAAATTTTTTGGTACCCTTCCCCAGATCTGTGCCTAGACACAATCCTACCTCGGAGGGCTACGGACAATTCCTTCGACTTCACGGTTTGAATTTTGCTCTGACATGCACTGTCAACTGTGGGACCTTATATAGACAGGTGTGTGCCTTTCCCAATCATGTACAACAATTTGTAGAAACATCTCAAGGATGTTGAATGTAATTTTGAGTCTCATAGCAAAGGGTCTGAATACTTATGTAAATAGGGTATTTCTGTTTTTTATTATTTACACATTTGCAAACATTTCTAAAAACCTGTTTTCGCTTTGTTATTATGAGGCGTTGTGTGTAGATTGACGGGGAAAATGTTGTATTTAATTTATTTTAGAATAAGGCTATAATGTAACAAAATGTGGAAAAAATTCAAGGGGTTTAAATGCACTGTACATACGATATTACCTCCATTCCCTCAACTACCTCGTACCCCTGCACATTGACTCACTACTGGTACTCCTTGTATGTAGCCTCGTTATTGTTTTTACTGTGTTTTGTCTTACTTTTGAACTCTGCACTGTTGGCAATGGGCTCATAAGGAAGCATTTTACTGTTAATTCTAAACCTGTTGTATCCGGCGCAGGTGACCAATACAATTTGATTTGATGATTTGATTTGATTTGATGTCTTTTTCCAAATCATGAATAAACAACAGAGTCAGTGATAAGGTGTCTCCTTGTTTTACAACTTAGGGTGTGGGGAAACCAATCTGTATGATATTCAATAACACATTCATATTTAGATTTTTGGTCATTTAGCAGGAGTTCTTGAGCCTTATCAACTTACAGTCAAACAAGGCTGATAAAACTAACATCACAGTCATAGCAAGAAAAAACTTTCTTTAACCTTTTACGGAAAATGTTGTTGTAGTTAAGGATACATTGGTGTTCAAAATAATTGTAATTACAACAAGATATCTTATGATATCTCTGACTATCACTGGATAGTGCCAATACAATACTGAGATATACATGATCATTTGACGCCAGAGGAATGAAACACAGTACAATACAGTGAAATTGACTACTAAACTGTAAGAAAATGATTTGTACATAATTTTACTGTAATTACAAGGGATTAGAACAAGCAGGTTGGCTGTAGGCATTTGCATATTAATAAATACTAGGTGTTTTATATAACTTGCACTTCTAGAGGCCTAAACAAAAGGCTTCTAAACTAAAGAGATGAAATGGACATGGGTAAATATTCAGCCATTAAACCATTTAAGACCCCCTAGCACTCTGATCTGTTCCCTATATACATGCGCCTGCAAATCTTTTTCATTCCAGTGCAGCATAATTTACAGTACGCTGTACAGTACGGTATTTTACTGTGCATTCTATGGTAATCTACTGCATTCAGTGTATATTTATTTAACTAGGCAAGTCAGTTAAGAACAGACTCTTATTTACAATGATGGCTTACCCCGGCCAAACCTGGGCCAATAGTGCGCCGCCCTATGGGACTCCCAGTCACGACCGGGAGTAAACCAAGTACTGCAGTGACGCCTCTTGCACTGAGATGCAGTGTCCTTAGACCACTGCGCCACTCAGGAGTATACAGTATCATACTTTTGATTAATACAGTAAGTTACTGATAAAATTACAAAAACGGCTAACAGTGTAGTATACTGTAGGTTCCATTTCCTGCAAAGGTATGCTATAAATGTCACTCTTTGTTTCCATTGCTGATTGTAATGTAATGAGTTGAGAGGCCAGGTATATTGAGTCTTGTAAATGTCTGTTTACCTGTCCTGGTATGGAGCTGTGTGATCTCCAGTAAATGTCTGTTTACCTGTCCTGGTATGGAGCTGTGTGATCTCCAGTAAATGTCTGTTTACCTGTCCTGGTATGGAGCTGTGTGATCTCCAGTAAATGTCTGTTTACCTGTCCTGGTATGGAGCTATGTGATCTCCAGTAAATGTCTGTTTACCTGTCCTGGTATGGAGCTGTGTGATCTCCAGTAAATGTCTGTTTACCTGTCCTGGTATGGAGCTGTGTGATCTCCAGTAAATGTCTGTTTACCTGTCCTGATATGGAGCTGTGTGATCTCCAGTAAATGTCTGTTTACCTGTCCTGGTATGGAGCTGTGTGATCTCCAGTAAATGTCTGTTTACCTGTCCTGGTATGGAGCTGTGTGATCTCCAGTAAATGTCTGTTTACCTGTCCTGGTATGGAGCTATGTGATCTCCAGTAAATGTCTGTTTACCTGTCCTGGTATGGAGCTGTGTGATCTCCAGTAAATGTCTGTTTACCTTTCCTGGTATGGATCTTTGCGATCTCCAGTAAATGTCTGTTTACCTGTCCTGATGTGGAGCTGTGTGATCTCCAGTAAATGTCTGTTTACCTGTCCTGGTATGGAGCTGTGTGATCTCCAGTAAATGTCTGTTTACCTGTCCTGGTATGGAGCTGTGTGATCTCCAGTAAATGTCTGTTTACCTGTCCTGGTATGGAGCTGTGATCTCCAGTAAATGTCTGTTTACCTGTCCTGGTATGGAGCTATGTGATCTCCAGTAAATGTCTGTTTACCTGTCCTGGTATGGAGCTGTGTGATCTCCAGTAAATGTCTGTTTACCTGTCCTGGTATGGAGCTGTGTGATCTCCAGTAAATGTCTGTTTACCTGTCCTGGTATGGAGCTGTGTGATCTCCAGTAAATGTCTGTTTACCTGTCCTGATATGGAACTGTGTGATCTCCAGTAAATGTCTGTTTACCTGTCCTGGTATGGAGCTGTGTGATCTCCAGTAAATGTCTGTTTACCTGTCCTGGTATGGAGCTGTGTGATCTCCAGTAAATGTCTGTTTACCTGTCCTGGTATGGAGCTGTGTGATCTCCAGTAAATGTCTGTTTACCTGTCCTGGTATGGAGCTGTGCGATCTCCAGTAAATGTCTGTTTACTTATCCTGGTATGGAGCTGTGCGATCTCCAGTAAATGTCTGTTTACCTGTCTTGGTATGGAGCTGTGTGATCTCCAGTAAATGTCTGTTTACCTGTCCTGGTATGGAGCTGTGTGATCTCCAGTAAATGTATGTTTACCTGTCCTGGTATGGAGCTGTGTGATCTCCAGTAAATGTCTGTTTACCTGTCCTGGTATGGAGCTGTGTGATCTCCAGTAAATGTCTGTTTACCTGTCCTGGTATGGAGCTATGTGATCTCCAGTACATGTCTGTTTACCTGTCCTGGTATGGAGCTGTGTGATCTCCAGTAAATGTCTGTTTACCTGTCCTGGTATGGAGCTATGTGATCTCCAGTAAATGTCTGTTTACCTGTCCTGGTATGGAGCTGTGTGATCTCCAGTAAATGTCTGTTTACCTGTCCTGGTATGGAGCTGTGTGATCTCCAGTAAATGTCTGTTTACCTGTCCTGGTATGGAGCTGTGTGATCTCCAGTAAATGTCTGTTTACCTGTCCTGGTATGGAGCTGTGTGATCTCCAGTAAATGTCTTTCTGAAGGCTGAATGGGGTTCTAACTGGATGAAGTGTAACTGACAGGTTCTCTTTCCACTGCAGTTTGTTTTGTTTCCCTTCTTCCTGTCTCACAGTGAGTCATCTTGTTTTACTGAGGAAAATAGCCTTGGTGATTTACTAACTGGAAAACAGATCTTTAGTCTTCATGTGAAATAAAATGTGGCCAATGAAGGAAAAGAGAGGCATATATTTTTCATGATGTGATTATAGTGTCAACATTAGGTTAGATTCTAACGTAAGGAAATGAGGCCTTTAGAATCGCGATAAGGGTGCAGGTCAGGACTTCCTTCTGCAAGTAATTATTCTGAAATTGTAATACTGAGCGACCGTGAAAATAAATAATGATTTATTATGATGGGAAACAAAATTACTACACAAATATGATTCAATCAAAGTCTATGGGTACTGACCAACTAATGCACTACATAGTATATATGGTGCCATTTGGGATGCACACAAAGAACGACTTCATTGCAGTTTGTTTTGTTTCCCTTCTTCCTGTCTCACAGTGAGTCATCTTATTTAACTGAGGAAAATAGCCTTGGTGATTTACTAACTGGAAAACAGATCTTTAGTCTTCATGAAAATGTGGCCAATGAAGGAGAAGAGAAGCAGATATTTTTCATGATGTAATTATAGTGTCAGCATTAGATTAGATACTAACGTAAGGAAATTAGGTGTGTAGAATGGTGATACGGGTGCAGGTCAGGACTTCCTTCTGCAAGTAATTATTCTGAAATTGTAAAACTGAACGACCGTAAAAAACAAGAATAAACGACATAGTAAGTATGGTGCCATCTGGGATGCACACAAAGAACGACTTCATTATTTTGTTTGGATCAAACTTCTGGAAATGTAGCAGTGCTTTCTGGCAAACATGCCTTGTGTTGTGGTGATTGAAGAGAGTTCTAGCACTGAGGACCAAAGCCTTGTTAATGAAGAGCCAATACTAAAGGTAGGGAGATAGAATTGGGGCCTCAGAGAGATAGAATTGGGGCCTCAGAGAGATATAATTGGGGCCTGAGAGAGAGAGAGAGAGAGAGAGAGAGAGAGAGAGAGAGAGAGAGAGAGAGAGAGAGAGAGAGAGAGAGAGGGAGAAAGAGAGAGACAGAGACAGAGACAGAGAGAGAGAGAGAGAGAGAGAGAGAGAGAGAGAGAGAGAGAGATATGTTGAACATGAGCTCTGTCAACATGCCTGCATGTGATCAGTCTACAGGCTATGTAAACACCTGCTTATCATTGGAGAGCACAGCTGAGCTGACACACTGCAGTCTGCATAAACAACTACAGCCACAACAGCCCAGACTGAGGGGGGTGTGGGGCTCAGTCAGAATCTAGTTTAATAGTCTCCTCCATGGAGAGATGGAAAGCTTCCCACATGGAGTTGAAGAAGTAAAGCAGGGAGTGGATCAGCCTCCTTTCAGTTTATCTGTCACCCCATTTGAAGACAGACGTTCCCCCCTGACGTTTTCTCCCTGTCTCTGGCTTCAACACACATATAAGCATACACACGCACATGTACACACATGTGAACGCGCATACACACACACACACACACACACACACACACACACACACACACACACACACACACACACACACACACACACGTCATTGATGGCTGGAGGGATAACCTTAATCAGTAGAATAACAGGCCAGACACAGACAGAACTGAGACACAGAAGGAGAACTGAGACACATAGGGAGAACTGAAGGGCTTTGATAAGCATACACATAGACACTGTTTGTACTGGAAACCTCACTTTCCAAACTGTCTGAGCTAAGGCACTAAAACAGAATAGTACCACACTGGTAGTACTGCACTCGATTCTGTCAAGGAATTTTATCATCAGAATATGTTTTATATATATATGACTTGTATTGTCTGTGAGTTGTATTTATGCCGTTCTTTCCTGTACCTTCAGCCGCGCAGAAAGTGCAATATACTTGCTGTAGTCATGCATGGAATGGGATTTCTTTGAAATGCACTCACCTGGTTTCATCGATATAGACTGCCTCTAGAACAGAGGCTGCATACTCTATATTCTTCCTCAGGTCCACCACGTTCACCTCTCCCTTGTCCAGCTGCTTCACTAGGCATCTCAATCTGTAAAGAGCAAGGTGGATCCATATTTCATCTTCACGTACAGTATGAGCTGATGAACACTGGATAATGCTTACAGTACGGAGAACAGTACGTCAATACGACTCAACTGTGCCATTGCATTATGTGTCAAAGAGTTCACTTATTCTATAGGCCTACATTGGATTCTATATCAACTGACAGTCAGCTTTAATACTAGCCTATATGTCACTGGGTTAGGTCAAAGACCAATGGTTTGACAATTTGAGACAGTATAAATATTACAGTTATTGATCTGTTATGTTGTGCAGATAGCAGCAGTAGTAAAACAGGTCACCCATGACAGACATTTGATAATAATGAATACTCTACCACATAATCCAATCAAATCATTCTATTTTAGATGGTTCAGACGGATTTTAAGTCCTACAGCACAGAATCACATTGACTAACTTTACAATGCCAACAACTAAAGCTTTCAGTGTGAACACTGAACTTTTTGAGAAAACACACAAAGCCAATGTCCTTGAAACTGCCATTAAAGGTCTACAAGGGAAGCAGTTCTCATTATCCTGCAGTATTTCAAGGACTAAACTAAACTTTGTTTTTTTATTCATGAACTGCAAAGGCACAGAAGGCAGAGAGGGAACGTGTCTTTACTGTAAGTAGGAGAACTGTCAGGATCACTGGTCCTGCCGCAGCAGAAAGGATCTGGGCTGGCGTGTGTGTATGTCTCTCCCAGTGGGTGTGTGTGAAACCATCCAAAGAATGAGCACCATTGAACTCCGCCGACTGTCTGATCAACAAAGCCCGGAAAGTGAGTGGCGTCTGTGAAGCCTTTGGTTCTGCTAGCATACAACTTTAAATATTTACCACGGGACTAGTGCCTCGTTACAACAGGGGATTGACACAGATCCATGCCTCGCCTCAGCAGGCACACACAGTCTCCAAACCCCAGACCCCCAACCAACCCTCAGAGAAATGAATTAAGATGCGTCCCAAATGGCACACTATTCACCATGTAGTGCACTACTTTTGACCAGAGGGCCTGTAGGGTTCTGGTCAAAAGTAGTGCACTATATAGGGAATAGGGTGCCATTTGGGACACCTTCTAAGATCCCATAAGAGGAGCATCACCATACCCTATCTGTTTTAAATCTGAGATCAAATCAACTCCTTCAAGTGTGTTTGAAGGACTCTGTTATTATGTGAATAATAAAGGAGCAAAGCAATAGACGTGGTTTATAATAACACATCATCCTAAAACACAAGCTGTTAAAAGCATTGAGCAACAGGATCAACTGACTGAAAGCCAGAATACACACACACACACAATAGTACAGAAAACAACCCATGAATATGCCTACAACGTGGGCAAGGGAACGCCATCTCTAGTACAAAGTGAGCAGAATGTAGCCTGCAGTGGAGAGACTGTGATAAGCCTTGGACTTTCTCCTGCCTTTACTGTGGGCTTATTTGCCTTTTCTAGCCCTTCTTCTTCCTTTCTTCTTTTCTAGTCCTTCTTCTTCCTTTCTTCTTTTCTAGTCCTTCCTTCTTCTTATGTCTTCAAAAGAGAAACTGCAGGATACCACTCTGCCAATGTAGAGATGAGTGAGCCAAGTGCCAAGCCTACACTATTCTATTGGGCTGAGACTTAATTGAAGCTATGACTGACTACCATTGACAAACTGCCAGCCCCAGCACTGGCTTGTTCTGTAGGCTAAAACAAGAAAAACTCCTAGGAGAGTCTCAGCCTACATTTATGTGTTGGAGATCGTAAATAATGGCGACACAAGTTGCACCTAATAACGGTCTGTAATATCAACATATTTCACGACCTGACTCTAGTGAGGATGCAGAAGGTAAACATTTGCCTTGCATAAACAAGCTGTAGAGAGCTACAGTTGAAGTCAGAAGTTTAAAAACTCTGAGGTTCGATTCATTAAAACTCTTTTTTTTCAACCACTCCACAATGTCTTGTTAACAAACTATAGTTCTGGCAAGTTGTTTAGGACATCTACTTTGTGAATGACACAAGTAATGTTTCCAACAATTGTTTACAGACAGATTATTTTACATATAATTCACTGTATCACAATTCCAGTGGGTCAGAAGTTTACATACACTAAGTTGACTGTGCCTTAAAACAGCTTGGAAAATTCCAGAAAATGATGTCATGGCTTTAGAAGCTTCTGATAGGCTAATTGACATAATCTGAGTCAATTGGAGGTGTACCTGTGGATGTATTTCAAGGCCTACCTTCAAACTCAGTGGCTTTTTGCTTGACATCATGGGAAAATCAAAAGAAATCAGCCAAGACCTCAGAAAAAAAAATGTGGACCTCCACAAGCCTGTTCATCCTTGGGAGCAATTTCCAAACGCCTGAAGGTACCACGTTCATCTGTACAAACAATAGTATGCAAGTATAAACACCATGGGACCATGCAGCAGTCATACTGCTCAGGAAGGAGATGCGTTCTGTCTCCTAGAGATGAACGTACATTGGTGCGAAGAGTGCAAGTGAATTCCAGAACAACAGCAAAGGACCTTGTGAAGATGCTGGTACAAAAGTATCTATATGCACAGTAAAACGAGTCCTATATCAACATAAACTGAAAGGCCGCTCACCAAGGAAGAAGCTACTGCTCCAAAACCACCATAAAAAGCTGCACATTGGGACAAAGATGGTACCTTTTGGAGAAATGTCCATTGGTCTGATGAAACAAAAATAGAACTGCTTGGCCATAATAACCACCATGGAGGATGGACAATGATGTCTTCCAAATGGACAATGACCCCAAGCATACTTCCAAAGTTGTGGCAAAATGGCTTAAGGACAACAAAGTCAAGGTATTGGAGTGGCCATCACAAAGCCCTGACCTCAATCCTATAGAACATTTGTGGGCAGACCTGAAAAAGCATGTGCGAGCAAGGAGGCCTACAAACCTGACTCAGTTACACCAGCTCTGTCAGGAAGAATGGGACAAAATTCACCCAACATATTGTGGGAAGCTTGTGGAAGGCTACCTGAAACGTTTGACTAATTGAGTGTATGTAAACTTCTGACCCACTGAGAATGTGATGAAAGAAATAAAAGCTGAAATAAATCATTCTCTATACAATTATTCTGACATTTCACATTCTTAAAATAAAGTGGTGATCCTAACTGACCTAAGACAGGGAATTTTTTACTAGGATTAAACGTCAGGAATTGTGAAAAACAGAGTTTAAATGTATTTGGCTAAGGTGTATGTAAACTTCTGACTTCAACTGTATCTCTTCCACATTGTCAACTGCCTGTGTTATTACATTTACACTCTTAGGATAAAACAGGTGCTAAGTAAAACCATGTAGGGTTCCTCGGCTTGTCACCATAGGGGAACCCTTTTTGTTGATAGAACCCTTTGCAGAACCCTCTATGTAGGGCCTGCAAGTCACATTATACTATACTAGCTTGCAATGCGATATTTAATTCCTATTGGAATCCAGACAGAGTTACGATATCCAACAAGTGTATTTATTTATCACCGTAACCTGCATTCAGAATGACTGCCAGGGTAGGGAAGAATGAATACTGAGACGACTCAGTCATCATTCAGTTCAAACCCCCGAGCTGACAAGGTACAAATCTGTCGTTCTGCCCCTGAACAGGCAGTTAACCCAATTATCCTAGGCCGTCATTGAAAATAAGAATTTGTTCTTAACTGACTTGCCTAGTTAAATAAAGGTTAAATAAATAAATAAAAATCTAAACTGGAACAACCATCTCAGTAACGAGTGCAATAAGTCCAACTACTAACAGATTGTATAGTATAACATTTATTAACCAATCAACGCAAAAACACAGATATTAAAACAAACAATTCTAAAAATCATCCTGCAATAGAGCATGCTGGGAATATGATATATGGTTCTATGTAGAACATGTAGAAACCTTCTTGCCTTTTAAAGAACCCCAAAACAGTTAAGATGTTAAAGGTTCTAGGTAGAACCTTTTGCCAAACAAAAAAATCCCTTGTCTTCCAAAAAGGGTTCTTCAGATCAAAACGGTTCATGGTAAAACCCTGTTCCTCCATAAAGAACCCTTTTGGAACCCTTTTTTATAAGAGTGTACCGTGACATTTAGACTGATATAGAGTATCTGGTGCAGTTAGGATAAAAGTGAGATGCAGCCAAGGTGAGAGTTGGCAACAGCCCCTCAAAACTACCGCCTCCCCATCTCAGTTATCACACAGACACTCAGCAGCAGCAGGCTCCCACAGACCTTTTTGTACTCAAAAAGTGTCTCAGAGTAGGAGTACTGATCTAGGGCAGGTCCCTCCTGTCCATGTAGTCTTACTTATTATGATTTAAAGGCCAAACTGCTGCTATTTCTACACACCTACTCTGAAAGTCTTTGTGAATAGGTCACAAACACCGCGTTTAGACCGTAGTTTGAAACCGCGGAAATAGTTAATGGGTAATGGGTTGGGGCATTACAACAGGGCTGTTCCCACCCACAGTGTTTCCATCCGTAGCTTTATCAATCATATGACCTCTTCCTCTGTCACACTCCATGGCACTGGCCTGATGGCTTCCATCTCACACACACTGGACCAGACCAATCACACAGCAGATACATATAAATAGAGGCCCTGATTGGTGGATCTATCTGGGTCACAATAACACAACCTTGCCTTAGGAAGTAGTGAACTAAAATGATTCTCTCTTTCCTGTGACTTTAGTATGTTTTGGTAGCCTATATGTTGGCATATTGACAGAAGATTTGGACGAAAGTGGCAGTATATCAATAGCCAAAACACCCACATAGGTGTTCAGTATTGAGATTTTTCTGAGAAGAAAACCATGGACTGTAAAACCGTAAAGGGACTAAAGACAGGTCAAATACATTTTACAGCAAGTTTAGTTGTATAAGTCACATCTTTCTCAACAACTGAGTTGCATATCTGAGTTCACATGAGCTCTGGGAATCTATGTTTGACATTTGGAAGGGAGGGCTTAGGACATTTGGAAGTCTCTCAGATGACGCAGTAGGTTCCGTCCCCAATGACACCATATTCCCTACATAGTGCACTACATTTGACCAGTCCTCTGGGCCCTGGTAAAAAGTAGTGCACTATATAGGGAATAGGGTGTCATTTGGGATGCAAACAGCCTTATCTTTGCTGTCCAAGACTTAAACTCAGAGCTCAATATAATGAGACACATTATCATGTTACTGTGACAATACAATAACCATTATATTCATCAGAGGGTTATAGTAAAAGCAGTACCATATTTTGAGTATATTTGTAATAGCACAACATAGACAACAGTACTTAAGAGGACCCTTGGGGACCTGTGTAGGGTTTTTAAAGATTGAAAATGAACCAAGTTAAATTGAGCCAGGGTCAGTTAAAATAGGTATTATGTGGAACTCTACCGCCTTCACAACCCAAAGGGTCTGATTTGAGCTGCATCCGACTGGACGTGTCAGACCTAGCCCCAGAGATCCCTGTTCTGGGACTCCCTCCTCAGGGACACACTACCTTCAGCCTTAATGCTCCAGGTGGCAGGACACTTGGGGGAAAGACTCAAAACTACCAGGACTGACCTGAGTGGAGATATCTGCTTTGGGACTCCCTCCTCAGAGACACACTACCTCCAGCCTCATTCAAAACAACCTGGACTGGCCAGCCTTTACATAGTATAGAATCTACAATCTACAGGTGCTGGGAGTGGTGGTGACATTGAAAAGGGGTTTACGAGAGATTATTTTCCCATGAGTTAACTGTGGCCTTCTCCTTGGAGGGGGCTGCTGCCGTCACTAGGGCACCAGAGGACAGGGCTGGGGCCCGGTGACAGGGCTGGGGCCCCAGAGTGTAAGGTGACAGGGCTGGGGCCCTAGAGGGTACGGTGACAGGGCTGGGGCCCCAGAGGGTACGGTGACAGAGCTGGGGCCCCAGAGGGTACGGTGACAGGGCTGGGGCCCCAGAGGGTACGGTGACAGGGCTGGGGCCCCAGAGGGCACGGTGACAGGGCTGGGGCCCCAGAGGGTACGGTGACAGGGCTGGGGCTCTGCTGCCCTGCTGCCTGCTCTGCCAACCTCTCAGGCAGACTGATCCAACATTCCTCACTTCTAAAGATGGCACCCAAAGGACTAATTTGCGACCCGATAACGACCCGTTTCCTAGAAACAGCAGAGGGTGATTACCTCTCTGGAAATAAAAGATTCCCGTTCAAGTATGAAAAAAGAAAAAGGGGCCAGGCTATTGAGAGCATGTTGTCTGACTGTGAACTACACTGGTTTTGTGCATCATTTATCTAGACAAATATACAGATCTGTACCATGGTGGTGCCCCACGCATACAGAGGCCAAACAAGAATACTTTTAATGTTGCCAAAAAATCCTGTCTGTGTCCCAGATTGGCACCCTATTCCCTAGTTAGTGCACTATTTTTGACCAGGGCCCACTGTGTTTGGGTTGTTGTCTTTAATGTCTTCTCAAACTACTTCCCATGCTTTCAGATTGTAATCAACATGGAAGGGATCTGTTGATGGCAATAACAATAACATCACTGTATGATACAGGCCATTACCAAGACAGAAAATGACTCCATGTGTAATTTAATGTTGATAAAAAAAATAAAAAATAAATCGAAACAAAGTACATTCAACTTTTGAATGTTTTTTCTGATTGTGGAAAATGGACTTTTTCTCTCTGTGAAAACAACTTTGTCAGGGAAACAAGCTTGTGAGTCATCAGACCATTCAAGGTCCTCTCATTCTGAGAGGTGAGTGGTTCCAGTACTCTTGGTGGCTTTCCAGTTAAGATGCTCAAGCTCTTAAAAACCATCCATTCACTGGCCTATAAACACACTTGGTGAGAACGAGCCCTCGTTGCGTTATGTTATCACTGGTCTAAGCCTGGCCTGCTCTCTGCTTTCTAAAGCCCTGCAGGCCTCCACTGACACTGGGTCTGTTTAACTCAAACATGTTCACAGGACCTGGGGTTAAACCAAGCCGACAAAAGCAATTTAAAGCCAGTGTATGTTGCAGACCCTAACCACAACCCGTACCATTAACCTGTCTTTCACCCTAATGCTATGTGACATACAGTGCGGTCGCAAAGTATTCAGACCCGTTGACTTTTTCCACATTTTGTTACGTTACAGCCTTATTCTAAAATTGATAAAATAGTTTTTCCCCCCTCATATATTGACACACAATACCCCATAATGACAAAGAAAAAACAGGTTTTTAGAAATTATTACAAATTTATTACAAAAAAAATGGAAATATCATATTTACATAAGTATTCATACCCTTTACTCAGTACTTTGCTGAAGCACCTCTGGCAGAGATTAAAGCCTCGTTTTGGGTATGACGCTCGTTTTGGGTATGACGCTGTTTGGAACACCTGTATTTGGGGAGTTTCTCTCATTCTTCTCAGCAGATCCTCTCAAGCTCTGTCAGGGTGGATGGGGAGAGTCGCTGTACAGCTATTTTCAGCTCTCTCCAGAGATATTTGACCGGTTTCAAGTCCGAGTTCTGGCAGGGCCACTCAAGGACATTCAGACACTTGTCCCGAAGCCCCTCCTGTGTTGTCTTGGCTGTGTGCTTAGGGTTGTTGTCCTGCTCGAAGGCGAACCTTCTCCCCCAGTCTGAGGTCCTGAGCGCTCTGAAGCAGGTTATCATCAAGGATCTCTCTGTACTTTGCTCCGTTCATCTTTCCCAGTACCTGCCACTGAAAATCATCCTCACAGCATGATGCTACCACCACCAAACTTCACCGTAAGGATAGTGCCAGGTTTCCTCCAGACGTGAATACTTGGCATTCAGACCAAAGAGTTCAATCTTGGTTTCATCAGACTAGAAAATATTGTTTTTCATGATCTGAGAGTCTTTTAGGTGCCTTTTGGCAAATTTCAGGCAGGCTGTCATTTACTGAGGAGTGGCTTCTGTCTGGCCACTCTACCATAAAGGCCTGATTGGTGGAGTGCTGCAGAGATGGTTGTCCTTCTGGAAGGTTCTCCAATCTCCACAGAGGAACTCTGGAGCTCTGTCAGAGTGACTTTCGGGTTCTTGGTCACCTTTTCTGACCAAGGCCCTTCTCCCCCGATTACTCAGTTTGGCCGGGTGGCCAGCTCTAGGAAGAGTCTTGGTGGTTCTAAACTTCTTCCATTTAAGAATGATGGAAGCCACTGTGTTCTTGGGGACCTTCAATGTATAAACTGCCTTCATTTTTCTGGACCCCAGGAAGAGTAGCTGCTGCTTTGGCAGCTAATGGGGATCCATAATAAATACAAATACAAATTCTGCAGACATTTTTTGCCAACCTTCCCCAGATCTGTGCCTCGACACAATCCTGCCTCGGAGCTCTACGGACAATTCCTTCGATCTCATTACTTGGTTTTTGCTCTGACATGCACTGTCAGCTGTGGGACCTTATATAGACAGGTGTGTGCCTTCCCAAATTTTGTCCAATCAATTGAATTTACCACAGGTGGACTCCAATCAAGTTGTAAAAACATCTCAAGGATGATCAATGGAAACAGGATGCACCTGAGTAAAATGTCGAGTCTCATATCAAAGTCTGAATTCTTATGTAAATAAGGTATTTCAGTTTATAATTTCTTATACATTTGCAAAAATGTATAAAAACCTATTTTCGCTTCGTCATTATGGGGCATTGTGTGTAGATTGATGAAGACATTTGTTTATTTAATCCATATTAGAATAAGGCTGTAACTTAACAAATGTGGAAAAAGTCAAGGGGTCTGAATACCTTCCGAATGCACTGTATAAGCTAAGTAGTATGTCATAATAGTGATATACTGTATAAGTAATGTCAACTTATGTGACATACTGTATAACTAAAGTCGTTAAATGCCACCATTTTGAAATATTCGAAAGAGACCATGTTGTGTGTTTGACTGGCCTGTAGGTTTCTGTATGGACAGACAGGCAGACAGACAGACATCACTGTGGTGTTGTGGGAGCCTGGCAGTTCTAACTAAACCAACAGGTATTTTTCTCTGGCTCGCCACAGACTTCATAACTTCACTGCAGATCATATCACCCAACTGGCATCTTGGGATCCCACTTAAAGTCCTCTAGCGTGGTCCCTAAATGGATCTCTTGGGTCTTTTTGTAATCCTAGTTTAGACACACACACACACACACACACACACACACACACACACACACACACACACACACACACACACACACACACACACAATCCTTCACTCTGAACAGTATCTCTGTTGGACATCTCACCCTACTAGTCTGCAGAAATTTCAGCTTCTCACAGGGCCAACAATGGATCTGTACTTCCACCAGCCCTGGTTCCACCTTCTCTGGTGGATGGCGATGTCTTAGTTCAGTCGTCCTGGGAATGGTGTGACAAATTAGTCCAGAATGCTATATTCAACTGAGGGGAAAACAAGCACCGCTCTCACTCTTAAAGTGAGTATGGTGTGATAAACAAGAGAAATGAAGCTACAGCAGCGCTGAGAGGAGGATAATTACATGAGTCTCCTGGGTGCTACATGATAAATCATACAGTGATGTGCTGTAAGCACATGTTCTCTATGAAGAGACGGGGTGCTGGGAGAGAAAACAGTCCATTTATTAACAGCTAGACCTCGATTGCACATTGATGAAGCATCATGATATTACAAGGACAGACTCTATGCCAAGTGTAAGGCATTGGGTTAGAATGATGCCATCTGTCGGAAGACAATGCACTACATTGTCCCTCAAGGTATCTTTGGGAAGCGTGATGTTTCTATGTGGAACAATACTGACTCCAATAACACTTAGAGCCCTTCAATAGCTAAAGAACCCTTATTTGGCACTATATAAAAAACATTAATTAGATTTATTAATACATTTATTACATGTATTAGTATGTATAGCGATGTCTGAGAGAGAGAACATGGCTCTGATCACAAGGCAACAGAGAGCATGCAGTCAGGAGACAGGAGGTTAATGAAGAATAAATACCCTCCTCCTCCCTCACCTCTGTTACCATCCTGCTCTCCCTAGTGATGGGGAAAGAAAGCTTCCTGAAGCATTGAGGCTTTCCAGCCAATTGTGTCAAAAATAATGTCATTACTCGAGGCTTTGATCGATACAGTGTACACTAGTGGCACATGCTGGTCAAAAGAATTTAGAGCAGACAAATGATTAAAGGTGACGTCCAACACACCGTAGAACGTGCACAGCGTAGCCTTTTTGTCTACTACCAAACCAATACCAAACCAATCAGGTGGTTGTTCGACGAAACAAAGATTTGGACGTCATTGATCACGTGCTTCTGATAAAGTGATACAGGCATCGATTGGCCCACTGCATTGATGTAAACTGCTTAGCGATTTCAGCGCATACCTCGGACCTCTGGTATCAAACATAACATCACTAGTTCTCTCCCCTCCCTCCAACACCGTTGTGTTATCATCCTCCTGTTGTGTTCTGTTGTGTTCACATGTGATAGGAGGGCTAAGATGCATCACCAAGGCGTGCTGCAGGAGAAAATCCCAGCTGACTGGGGAGGTTACTGATGTCAGTGAGATCATTACGCGCCTGTGAAATCCACTTTGAGTCTCTCTCTCTCTCTCTCTCTCTCTCTCTCATTTTGAGGAGCACAATAAATAATATGAGGAGTTTAGGGGTTTATTGATGTTCATGTTAATTTGAATTTGACGTGGATTTTAAATACTTTACTGGAAATGAACATACTGTATAGACTTTATATAATGGGATGTGAAAAATATTAAGACAAACATTGACTGTGAGGACTTAATGTGAGGACTTGACTGTGAAAGACTAACAGGAGAAGTGTGCTGTACCATCTGAAAGAGGGATAACCTACTGTACAGTACACTGTAAAGTCCTGACACGTCCCATGTCACCACAGTATCACACCCACACATAACCAGCAGTTCCCCATGACTATTCTGAGTGCTGTACTGTAAGTTGAAGAGCAGGTCATGGGGTCAATGGTTTCAGAGTTGACACACACACACACACACATACACACACACACACACACACACACACGGCCATATGAAAAACAGATGATGCTCTTTCTAAGAGAATTGTCAGAGGCCTCTCAGTCTCTCTGATCATAACCATCTGTAGTCCTGACAGCTGATGTGAATTATATCATAACACCACACACACACACACATACACACACATCTCCTAATTGGTCAGTCTGTATCACTTTGAGTCAGACAGGGAAGAACATTTATGTGGATAATATTTGGCATGTAATGCCACAGCCACAGCATAAATCACTACTTTAAATAGGGGGAATATTAATATGAAAGAAAGAGTGTCCGGAGTTCTTATCATTCCCAATGCTGCAAACCATACAGATCAGCTTTCCAAGAGTCCAGGAGCTACACCAAACAAACCATACAGATCAGCTTTCCAAGAGTCCAGGAGCTACACCAAACAAACCATACAGATCAGCTTTCCAAGAGTCCAGGAGCTACACCAAACAAACCATACAGATCAGCTTTCCAAGAGTCCAGGAGCTACACCAAACAAACCATACAGATCAGCTTTCCAAGAGTCCAGGAGCTACACCAAACAAACCACACAGATCAGCTTTCCAAGAGTCCAGGAGCTACACCAAACAAACCATACAGATCAGCTTTCCAAGAGTCCAGGAGCTACACCAAACAAACCATACAGATCAGCTTTCCAAGAGTCCAGGAGCTACACCAAACAAACCATACAGATCAGCTTTCCAAGAGTCCAGGAGCTACACCAAACAAACCATACAGATCAGCTTTCCAAGAGTCCAGGAGCTACACCAAACAAACCATACAGATCAGCTTTCCAAGAGTCCAGGAGCTACACCAAACAAACCATACAGATCAGCTTTCCAAGAGTCCAGGAGCTACACCAAACAAACCATACAGATCAGCTTTCCAAGAGTCCAGGAGCTACACCAAACAAACCATACAGATCAGCTTTCCAAGAGTCCAGGAGCTACACCAAACAAACCATACAGATCAGCTTTCCAAGAGTCCAGGAGCTACACCAAACAAACCATACAGATCAGCTTTCCAAGAGTCCAGGAGCTACACCAAACCAACCATACAGATCAGCTTTCCAAGAGTCCAGGAGCTACACCAAACAAACCATACAGATCAGCTTTCCAAGAGTCCAGGAGCTACACCAAACAAACCATACAGATCAGCTTTCCAAGAGTCCAGGAGCTACACCAAACAAACCATACAGATCAGCTTTCCAAGAGTCCAGGAGCTACACCAAACAAACCATACAGATCAGCTTTCCAAGAGTCCAGGAGCTACACCAAACCAACCATACAGATCAGCTTTCCAAGAGTCCAGGAGCTACACCAAACCAACCATACAGATCAGCTTTCCAAGAGTCCAGGAGCTACACCAAACAAACCATACAGATCAGCTTTCCAAGAGTCCAGGAGCTGCACCTAACAAATCATACAGATCAGCTTTCCAAGAGTCCAGGAGCTACACCTAACAAATCATACAGAAAACTGCTGAGAAGCGGAAGAAATTATAGCTGGCAATAGAAGTACAAGGTCAGAAGTTGCAGTTATTACTTGATAAAAATAAATCCCCAATATACTTTGGTGCTTTGCTTCAAACCCGAGTGGCGCAGCGGTCTAAAGCACTGCCTCTCAGCAAGAGGCGTCACTACAGTCCCTGGTTTGAACCCAGGCTGTATCACATCCAGCCGTGATTGGTCCCATAGGGCGACGCACAATTGGCCCAGCGTTGTCCGGTTTGGCTGGGGTAGGCCATCATTGTAAATAAGAATTTGTTCTTAACTGACTTGCCTAGTTATGTAAAGGGCCTGACGACAACCAGTCAGCTGTTTTCTGTTATATAATAGCCGAGCAACATGTGCTTCATGCATGCTAGTTTTAGTACAGAAATAAACCATGAAAAGTGGAGCCTAAACGTTTCTAACCATAGAGGGGAAACTATTCGCTCTTTGTCTAAAATAATTATACCAGTCTCTGCTCAGTCCCTGGCTAAATGAAGGAACTCGTAACAAACTTACAATTATTCATGTTGTTTTACAGTTGCTAGAAAGGGTGATTAGAAGATCTGCCTAGAAAAATAGTTTATTGTTTTTCCTTGGTATCATTTATTGAATAGAAAGAAAATAGTTTAATATGATCTTGGTCAACCTAATATACCTTGGTGATTAGTGTCCTGTACTGTTCTCTGTAGCTCTGAACTCAACACCCCTTTAGTACCAGGATGCAGTCGCGAAGGGTCAATGCTGTTGTGTATGTGTGTGTGTGTGTATATATATACTGTATTCTAGTCATGGCTCATCCTATATAACTACTGCTGTACACACCTTTTATATTCATAAACTGTCCATACTGTCTATACACACTGAGTGTATAGGAACACCTGCTCTTTCCATTACATAAACTGACCAGGTGAATCCAGGTGAAAGCTATGATCCCTTATTTATGTGACTCTTGTTAAATCCACTTCAGTTAGTGTAGATGAAGGGGAGGAAACAGGCTAAAGAAAGATGTTTAAGCATTGAGACAATTGAGACATGTATTGTGTATGTGTGCCATTGAGAAGTGAAGATTTAAGTGCCTTTGAACGGGTTATGGTAGTAGGTGCCAAGCGCACCGGTTTGAGTGTGCCAAAAACTTCAACACTGTTTGGTTTTTCACGCTCAAAACTTTCCACCATCCAAAGGACATTCAGCCAACTTGACACAACTGTGGGAGAGAATTGGAGTCAACATGGGCCAGCATCCCTATGGAACACTTTCGACACCTTGTAGTAGAGTCCATGCCCCGATGAATTGAGGCTGTTCTGAGGGCAAACGGGGGTGCAACTCAATATTAGGAAGCTGTTCTCAACCCCCTGAGTCAATACATGTTAGAATCACCTTTGGAAGCAATTACAGCTGTGACTCTTTCTGGGTAAGTCTCTAAGAGCTTTGCACACCTGGATTGTACAATATTTGCACATTATTCTTTTTCAAGTTCTTCAAGCTCTGTCAAGTTGGTTGTTGATTGCTAGACAGCCATTTTCAAGAAATGTTTTACTCCTGAACTTATTTAAGCTTGCCATAACAAAGGCGTTGAATACTTGTTGATTCAAGACATTTCAGTTTTAAATGTTTTATTAATTAGTAAAAATTCATAAAAACATAATTCCTCTTCAAAATTATGTGGTATTGTGTGTAGGCCAGTGACACAAAATCTCAAGTTAACCAATTTCAAATTATGTCTGTAACACAACAAAACGTGGAAAAAGTCAAGGGGTTTGAACCGACGGTAAAGTAGATGGACTTGGGAAATTCTGTCAGACTCAGTGCAGATTCATTCAGAACACTTCCTACCCCTGAGAAACAAGTGCTTTGAAACATCTTTCAAACAGCAGATTATGAAGTCAAGTAGCTTCTAAATATTGATGTGCCTGGACTGACTGGGAGAGCAGAGCGCATAGAGCAACAAGATCTCGGTCTCAATGAAATATTCAACGTTTGTCAGAGGGGGGGATAAACATACAGTGCCATCAGAAAGTATTCAAACTCCTTGACTTAATGCACATTTTGTTGTGTTACAGCCTGAATTCAAAATGGATTAAATATATGTTTTGTCTCACCCATCTACACACAATACCCCATAATGACAAAGTGATTATGCAAATGTATTGAAAAATAAATACAGATATATCACATTTATTCAGACCCTTTACTCAGTACTTTGCTGAAGCACCTTTGGCATTGATTACAGCCTAAGCTACAGTATACATATCTCCCTGGCAATTTACACAATTTATGCAGCAGCATACAATACATTTTTGGCCTCACCTTGTTGTGCTGTGCTCACTTTTTGTCATCAAAGTCTGACATTCTCTGCATTTATGGTGCTTTCAAGACAACTGGGAACTCAGAAAAAAACAAGGTCGAATCATGATGACATTGGTGATATTCAGGTCGGAGCTCTAGAAAGAGGCCCAAGTCCCCGACTTGATACTCCGAGTTGGATGACTATTCAAAATGTATTTTCGCAGTCGGAGCTTGTTTTTTACTGAGTTTCTTGTTGTTTTGAGTCCGTCAGAAGTCATGCTGGATTGACAGAATGGCCAATGTAGATGTTTATCCTTTTAAGCTTGGAAAAGAGACCCTCAAACCTAGACTTGGAACCACACACCCACTCCACTGAATAGAAGGCAAGTGATTGCTTTGCAATGCCTGCAGTTAGCCACTGGTTCCTTCCAAACCACTCATTGTTGAATTTGCGATTTCCAAATTGTTGTGTGATGTTTATGTCTAATGACCGATGAGCACCACTACATTTTCTTAATAATTTATCTTCATTATTTCTCTTCATATGACAACTATTAAACAGCATTTGTCAGTAGATTGTCGACTTGATTCATGATGATGACTGCTAGCTTGCTAGCTAAGATTTCGAAAGTATTATGTTGACATGATCAGTCCTATCACAGCTACTGTAGATATAACATGACTTGACGTTAAGCCTTCTTGGATGGGCACTACTAATGTAACTCTATAGCTGCATTCCAAACACTTAACAGAAACATACTATCCCCTCAGCCCTGAAATGAAGTGGACACTTCTGATGACGTATCATGACGTCTGACGAGGGCATAAGGCGAGGGTAAGTGGACTAGGGTGCGTCTTTTATGAGTTTGAACCGCAGCCCTTGGCAGCACCCAAGGGCCCTGAATTTGAGCTCTACCCTTAGATTTGGCGGTGACGTAGTGTCCATGAGTGTCCCATGAGTGACAGAACACTGAGCCAATCAGAGTGCAACTAGAGAACATTACCCAATCCGGTGCAACTGGAGAACATTACCAACCCCTACGCTCTGTATTTTACGCTGGCTGACCCACCACCACAGAAAGCAATGAGCTAGGCTGAAACACCTGCATTTTGGAGCTGCGTTACTCAAGAAAGCAAAAAAGAGACCAAGTTTGTATGGGGCTTTATTAACTAAACAGTGTTTTAGTTTTTTTTTTACAGAGTTTGCAAACTGATATGTGACACACTGTTAATTGTTTATTTTTTTGCTAAAAAGGTGGGGCTCAAAACAGGTGGCCCCACCTTCCCTGAATGAGGGGTCGCCATTGTACCTTACAGAAAATTGTATGCGTGGGGTACAGAGATGAGGTAGTCATTAAAAAATTATGTTAAACACTATTATTACACACAGAGTGAGTCCATGCAACTTATTATGTGAGTTGTTAAGCAATTTTTTACTCCTGAACATATTTAGGCTTGCCATAACAAAGGGGTTGAATACTTGGTGACTGAAAGCTTTTCATTTTTATTAATTTGTAAACATTAATTTGTAAACATTTCAAAAAACATAATTCTACTTTGACAATATGGGGTATTGTGTTTAGGCCAGTGACACACCATTTCAATATTATCAATGTTAAATTCAGGCTGTAACACAACAAAATGTGGAAAAAGTCAAGGGGTGTGAATAGGTAGTAGGGGCAGTGGTGTAGTGATATTTTTTTAGGTGAGGGAGCATGAAATCAAAATGTAAATAACCACGTTTCCATCTAACCATTTCATGCGGATGAATTACCTGACACATGAAAACAGTCATGACCGGGCTGATTGCAGGTACAATTTTATACACTGAACAAAAATATGAACGCAACATGTAAAATGTTTCATGAGCTGAAATAAAAGATCCCAGAAACTTTCCATGTGCACAAAAAGCATATTTCTCTCAAATTTTGTGCATGTTTTTTAATTAGCATTTCTCCTTTGCCAAGATAATCCATACAACAGACAGTTGTGGCATATCAAGAAGCTGATTAAACAGCATGATCATTAAACAGGTGCGCCTTGTGCTGGGGACAATAAAAGGCCACTCTAAAATGTGCAGTTTTGTCATGCAAAACAGTTCCACAGATGTCTCAAGTTTTGAGGGGGTGTGCAAATATAATGCTGACTGCAGGACTGTCCACCAGAGCTGTTGCCAGAGAATTTAATGTTAATTTCTCTACCATAAGCCACCTCCAATTTCATTATAGAAAATTTGGCAGTACGTCCAACCGGCCTCACAACCGCAGACCACATGTAACCACACCAGCCCGGGACCTCCACATCCAGCTTCTTCAGCTGATGAAACTGTGGGTTTGCACAACCAAAGAATTTCTGAACAAACTGTCAGAAACTTTTTAAGTGACTGCAGTTCGGCATCGTAACCGACTTCAGTGGTCAAATGTTCACCTTCGATGGCCACTGGCACGCTGGAGAAGGGTGCTCTTCACAGATGTATCCCCGTTTCAACTGTACCGGGCAGAAGGCAGACAGTGTATATGATGTTGTGTGGGAGAGTGGTTTGCTGATGTCAACGTTGTGAACAGTGTGCCCCATAGTGGCGGTGGGATTATGGTATGGGCAGGCATAATCTACAGACAACGAACACAATTGCATTTTATCGATGGCAATTTGAATGCACAGAGATACCGTGACGAGATACTGAGGCCCATTGTCATCACCTCATGTTTCAGCATGATAATGCACGACTCCATGAAGCAAGGATCTGTATACAATTCCTGGAAGCTGAAAATGTCCCAGTTCTTCCATGGCCTGCATACTCACCAGACATGTCACCCGTTGAGCATGTTTGGGATGCTCTGAATCGACATGTATGACAGTGTGTTCCAGTTCCCTCCAATATCCAACAACTTCACACAGCCCTTGAATAGGAGTGGGACAACATTCCACAGGCCACAATCAACAGTCTGATCAAATCTATGTGAAGGAGATGTGTCACGGCAGCTACATCAGGCAAATGGTGGCCACACCAGATACTGACTCGTTTTGTCCCTACCATTTATTTAAGGTATCTATGACCAACTGTATTTCCAGGCATGTGAAATCCATAGATTAGGGCCTAATGAATAGATTTCAATTGATGGATTTCCTTATATGAACTGTAACTTGTTGCATGTTGCACTTATATTTTTGTTCAGTGTAAATGCCAATAGACAATTTGTTCGTTCACATGGTGGGATCTTTTCATGAATTTCATAGGGTGGTGAATGTGCAAGGTGATGAGCTTGTTGCTACTTTCCAATAAATATCGAGGGTCTTATTCTGGTGACATGATGATCGATGCTTGGCTACCGTTTGACAAATATCGCTCTCATCCATAATAATCTCATAATGTAAGTAGCCTACCTGCACTGTATCTGCGACCTGTTGGCAAGAGCATATGTGCCAAGACCTGTTGGCAAGAGTTTATGTGCCAAGACCAGAGTGGGCATATTTGCTATATAATGCAACCGTTTTGTGACCATCAGAGATGAAAATGCGATGGAAACCCATTTATCTTGTATTATTCAGTCGGTACATTGGAATTGAACATATTCGCATGAAATTCTGTTGCAAATTGAATGGAAACCTAGCTACTGATGTCATCATTTCTTCAATCAAAGTGTGTACAGACAGATGTAGCCAATTGAATTGTCTATCATTATAGAATATGCATACAATGCCTCGTCCAATCGTAACTTCTGTCTATGCCCACACATATTGTCTAAACAAAATGTTATATTTTTAATACCCTCAAAACACCAAGTTAGGCATAGGCTACCTAATTTCAAAATAAGCCATCATCATTGTCAGTCGTGAATGATAATTCGTCACGTTTTACCAGTGAAACGTCCAGCCTGAATCTCCATACCAATCATTTGATTGATCTCTTGAATTACTGTTTCGTGAGCGAATTAGAGAAAATGGTGTTAACAAACTATTAGCCTTATATTTTGTTTCAATCTGTTTGCTTTCAAAAAAGAACGTTTAAAGAACGTTCTGAGAACATGTTACAATAAGACGTTTAATAACACTGCTAGCTTAGTTTGGGTTAACTGTTTTGAACTCCAAGCAGAGATGGAAATTCATTTGCTTAGACATTAATCATGCAAACATACATTTTTTATTGTGGCATGGCATCAGTGAAATTCAAATCTATGATCTTCTGTTGTCTATCCATGGAATTAGCCCACTGTGCCACCAGGATGGAGCTAGCATGCCATGTTTTCTTTAACTCAAACAAAGCTGTTCATTTTATCACTCATTAAGATCAGGTGTGGTCATTTTGGTGGGCGCGGCCAACACACCAGAACATACTTAACATGTACACTGAGTATACATTAAGAACACCTCTTTCCATGACATTGACTGACCAGGTGAATCCAGGTGAAAGCTATGATCCTTTATTGATGTCACTGGTTAAATCTACTTCAATCAGTGTAGGTGAAGGGGAGGAGACCGGTTAAAGAAGTATTGTGTCATTCAGAGGGTGAATGGGAAAGACAACATCTTGAAGTGCCTTTGAACGGGGTATGGTAGTAGGTGCCAGGCGCATTGGTTTGTGTCAAGAACTGAAACACTGCTGAGTTTTTCACACTCAACCGTTTCCCATATGTATCAAGAATGGTCCACCACCCAAAGGACATCCAGCCAACTTGACACAACTGTGGGAAGCATTGGAGTAAACATGGGTCTGCATCCCTGTGGAATGCTTTCGACACCTTGGAGAGTCCATGCCCCAACGAATTGAGACTGTTCTGAGGACAAAAGGGGGGTGCAACTCAATATTAGGAAGATGTTCCTAATGTTTGATATACTGAGTGTATATGTTTTTAACTCTTAGAAGGAACATCAACATATTTTTTACACAGTCGGTGTGCGGATTTAAACCAGCAACCTTTTGGTTACTGACCCAATGATTTTAACTGCTAGGCTACCTTAAGCCCACGCAGGATAGAGAGAGCAAGCTAGTAGTTTAATATTGTCCTTCACACTCCACAGGAGCAGGGAAGAGAGGCCGCAGGGAAGTGAGACAACAGGCAGGTAGGTAGAAAGACCTAGTAGTAGTATTTTCCATTTGGGTAATTGCTCTGTCAAAGGGACGCAGCAGTAGCAGGAAGGGCAGCAGCAGTGTAGGTAGAGAGACTTTGCTAGTTGTAATTTCGTTGGGATGGACGGTTGTTCTTTCTGTCTTACCTGAAGACGGGTCTGTGGAGAAGCTTCCTCTTGATCGTGACATACTCTTCCATTTAAAGTGTGAGTCCAGACTGGGTTGGGGATAGGAGCAGGGAGCTCTGTATGAGGCTGGGCTGTCTCCAGCTGCTCCTCTCCTTGCGTTGCACTGTGCTGCTCTGAGACTGAGACGACTAGTCCTGCCTGGTCCCTGCTAGTCCCCCTAGTTTCTGGTCCTGCCCCTCTCACTGCTCTCCCTCTCTCTGCTCTCTCTCTCTCCCTCTCTCTGCTCTCTATCTCTGACAGCTCAGTAACAAAGGTCAGAGGCCACATCACAGTGTTGCTTTTCTACTCTCAGACTGAGAGAGCCAGGGGAGCAGAGGAGCCTGGAATGACACGGAAACACACACGCACACACAGGAACACAAACACACGCATAGACTCACACATTGTCTTTATCTCTGTGGGCCACTCACCCTCTGGACTCAAACCTGTGTCTGTGAGTGTGTGTGACCTACAGAACAGTTTCCCTGAAAGGAGAGATTTGAACCCCGCAGCATCCCCAATATCACTCAACTTCGTCACACACAGAAAGTTTTGGAGACTGCTGCCTCAACTTCAAGCTGTCCCGCAAATGTTTGGGATAGAGGCTGGTCAGAAGGGCTGGCTGAACGTCAAAACATGGTCATTAAATCACAATCTGGCTTTTATTCTGCCGGAATTATGTGTGGATGGTGCAATGCAAAGCAAAGCGCCTCACTTCTGGTAAAGGGTGTGTCTGTGTGTTTGTGTATGTGTGTGTGTGCGAGTGTGTGTGTGCGTAGGGGGAGGGGGACCACAGAGCGCCGGGGGCCTGGCCCTGCGATGGTTTAATCAACAGAAGATTGGGTTGTTTAACTTATGTGAAGCTGAAGCACGCTCTCTCCCCAGCCCAACTGGAGGAAACTTATGATAAACATCCCCAACATCGGGAATGCGTCCCAAATTGCACCCTATTCCCTATGGTCCCTGGTCAAAAACTAGTGCATTATATAGGTGCATTATATAGGTAATTTGCAGAGTAGCAGAGGGCCATTCTTTCTGGAGCTGGAAACAAACTAAAACTCTATCCTTCTGATGGAAGACATTCCACACACACACACACACAAATTTGGGTTTTGGGTGAAAAGCAAGAACAGTCCAGGAAGTCTTGCTTGACAAATGCACTGTTGTGCACAACATGAGACATTTTGTAAGTTCTAACTTGTCCATGTGACACAGCAAATATTGATTGAGTGCGCTATTTGGACTGTATTCAAAATTAGTTTGCCAAACAATTTAGGACATTCAGGAGAATCAACACCACTACAGCATGTCTGTAACCAACGCATATTTTGTTAACAACTCATCAATCAGTAAATCAACTCTATTTTCCATTCATAAAGATTTGTTCTAATGAGTGGATGCGCTTTGGTGTAGGCCTAAGTTTTAGCTAAAGTTTCAACCCCTGTTGCGTGTCCTGATGAACCCCATTACTTGATTAATCAAAAATTCTCAATCAACAACATATCATCAATGTATAACAACAAACAATATCTAATCAAGCACTTCCAAGCCATTTTCCTGTCAGCTTACAGCAAACACGTCATGAAAGCAGGAGGAAAAGAAAAGATGTTTAAAAGAATGACTCACAGCTGTAATCGCTGCGAAAGGTGTACAGAGCATTCAGAAAGTATTCAGACCCCTTCACTTTTTCAATATTTTGTTACGTTACAGCCTTATTCTAAAATGGATTAAATACAATGCTTTCCACATCAATCTACACACAATAGCCCATAATGACAAAGTGAAAACAGAAATACTTATTGACATAAGTATTCAGACCCTTTGCTATGAGACTAGAAATTGAGCTCAGGTGCATTCTGTTTCCATTGATCATCCTTGAAATGTTTCTACAACTTGATTGGAGTCCACCTGTGATAAATTAAATTGATTGGACATGATTTGGAAAAGCACACACCTGTCTATATACGGTCCCACAGTTGACAGTGCATGTCAGAGCAAAACCAAGATATGAGGTCAAAGGATTTGTCCGTAGATCCCTGAGACAGGATTGTGTTGAGGCACAGATCTGGGGAACGGTACCAAAACATTTCTGCAGCATTGCAGGTCCCTAAGAACACAGTGGCCTCCATCATTCTTAAGTGGAAGAAGTTTGGAACTACCAAGACTCTTCCTAGAGCTGGCCGCCTGGCCAAACTGAGCAATCAGGGGAGAAGGGCCTTGGTCAGGGAGGTGACCAAGAACCCGATGGTCGCTCTGACAGAGCTCTAGAGTTCCTCTGTGGAGATGGGAGAACCTTCCAGAAGGACAACCATCTCTGCAGCACTCCACCAATCAGGCCTTTATGGTAGAGTGGCCAGACAGAAGCCACTCCTCAGTAAAAGGCACCTAAAGACTCTCAAACCATGAGAAATAATATTCTCTGGTCTGATGAAGTCTTTGGCCTGAATGCCAAGCAGCACGTCTGGAGGAAACCTGGCACCATCCATACGGTGAAGCATGGTGGTGGCAGCATCATGCTGTGGGGACGTTCTTCAGCGGCAGGGACTGTGAGACTAGTCAGGATGGAGGGAAAGATGAAGGACCTCAGACTGGGGAGAAGGTTCAGCTTCCAACAAGACAATGCCCCTAAGCACACAGCCAAGACAACGCAGGAGTGGCTTCGGGACAAGTCTCTGAATGTCCTTGAGTGGCTCAGCCAGAGCCCAGACTTGAACCCAATTGAACATCTCTGGAGAGACCTGAAAATAGCTTTGTAGCAATGCTCCCCATCCAACCTGACAGAGCTTGAGAGGATCTGCAGAGAAGAATGGAAGAAACTCCCCAAATGCAGGTGTGCCAAGCTTGTAGTGTCCTACCCAAGAAGACTCGAGGCTGTAACCGCTGCCAAAGGTGCTTCAACAAAGTACTGACTAAAGGGTCTGAATTCTTATGTAAATGTGATAATAATACTTATGTACAGTGAGGGAAAAAGTATTTGATCCCCTGCTGATTTTATACGTTTGCCCACTTACAAAGAAATGATCTGTCTATAATTTTAATGGAAGCAACAAGAAAATCCAGGAAAACGCACGTCAAAAATGTTATAAATTGATTTGCATTTTAATGAGGGAAATAAGTATTTGACCCCCTCTCAATCAGAAAGATTTCTGGCTCCCAGGTGTCTTTTATACAGGTAACGAGCTGAGATTAGGAGCACACTCTTAAAGGGAGTGCTCCTAATCTCCGTTTGTTACCTGTAAAAAAGACACCTGTCCACAGAAGCAATCAATCAATCAGATTCCAAACTCTCCACCATGGCCAAGACCAAAGAGCTCTCCAATGATGTCAGGGACAAGATTGTAGACCTACACAAGGCTGGAATGGGCTACAAGACCATCGCCAAGCAGATGGTGAGAAGGTGACAACAAATGGAAGAAACACAAAAGAACTGTCAATCTTCCTCGGCCTGGGGCTCCATGCAAGATCTCACCTCGTGGAGTTGCAATGATCATGAGAACGGTAAGGAATCAGGCCAGAACTACACGGGGGGATCTTCTCAATGATCTGAATTCTGAGGTTTGGCACTGGGAGTCGCAATTGGAAATCAGTCTGTGGGTGCGAGAGGAAGAGGAGCTAATTTTAGCAAAAATTTTTAAAGATCCTATACTTAATATAAATGTACACCCCTTGACCTTTCCACATTTTGTTGTGTTACAAAGTACGATTAAAATGGATTGAATTGTTATTTTTGGTCTACGATCTACACAAAATACTCTGTAATGTCAAATTGGAAGAAAAATTCGAACATTTATTTTAAAAATCATGAAAATGTAAAACACTAATATATCTTGATAAGATAATTATTCACCCCACTGAGACAATACATGTTAGAAAACCTTTGGCAGTGACAACAGCTGTGAGTCTTTCTGGTAAGTCTCGAAGAGCTTTGGATTGTACAATATTTTGAGGTCTTGTGTCACTGGTCTACACACAGTACCCCATAATGGCAAAGTGGAATTGTGTTCAGACATTTTTACAAATGAATAAAAAATGAAAAGCTGAAATGTCATGTGCCAATAAGTATTCAATGCCTTTGTTATTGCAAGCCCTAAGTTCAGGAGTAAAAATGTGCTTAACAAGTTGCATGGACTCACTCTGTGTGCAATGATTGTGTTTAACATGATTTTTGAATGACTACCTCATGTCTGTACCCCACACATACAATTTATATGTAAGGTTCCTCAGTCAATCAGTAAATTTCGAACACAGATTCAACCACAAAGACCAGGGAGGTTTTCCAATGCCTCGCAAAGAACGGCACCTTTTGGTACATGGGTAAAATAAAAAGAAGATATATATATCTCTTGGAGCATGGTGAAGTTATTAATTACACTTTGGATGGTGTATCAACACACCCAGTCATCCCTCTAAACTCAGTTGCCGGAGAGAAAGGAAAGAGCATAGGGATTTCACCATGAGGCCAATGGTGACATTACAACAGTTGCAGAGTTTAATGGCTGTGATAGGAGGAATCTGAGGATGGATCAACAACATTGTAGTTACTCCACAAAACTAACCTACAGTTGAAGTTGGAAGTTTACATACACTTAGGTTGTAGTCATTAAAACTCGTTTTTCAACCACTCCCCAAATTTTTTGTTAACAAACTACAGTTTTGGCAAGTCGGTTAGGACATCTACTTTGTGCAATGCACAAGTCATTTTTCCAACAATTGTTTACAGACAGATTATTTCACTTATAATTCTTATAATTTGTATTGTTTTGTATTGCTAGGTATTACTGCCCTGTTGGAGCTAGAAACACAAGCATTTCGCTGCACCTGCGATTACATCTGCAAATCTGTGTACGTGACCAATAAACATTGATTTAATTATGATTTAATTTTAAAGAGATGGGTATTTTTGGATAGAGGTGTGTTAAGGCATTCAACTGCTTCCCAGCCGAAACAGTTCAGTAGAGTTCGTGCATATATTATGAAGACATTGTGTTTGTTTTGGACTTCGTGAGATTTTTTTGGGCTGTTCGGGCACACAAATTATACACCAGTTTGTCGGTGATTGGTCAACAGTAGGATTCTTTAATAAAGTATTTGCTGTCATTGAACAAGAGACGACTAATTTTCATGCAAAAAAAATCATTTTCATTAGTTGTAAATGTAAAATTGCACGACTAAGATCCCCTCGGCAAAAACGTCAAAATTAATGACAGATTTATCTTAGATTCATTCTGACTATTTTGAGGAAGTGCATTTTTTTTTATTTAACTTGGCAAGTCAGTTAAGAACAAATTCTTATTTACAATGACGGCCTACCCCGGCCAAACGCGGACAAAGCTGGGCCAATTGTACATATGGGACTCCCACAGCCAGATGTGATACAGATGTGATACAGCCTGGATTCAAAGTCTAAGTGCCTTAGACCACTGCACCACTCAGGAGCCCTGGCTATGGCGTCTCAAAATGGACAAACAGTACTATTGTGCTTTTTGATAATTTTTCAAGTGAAGATCTTTTAAGGGAGTATGCGAGTACAGTTTTTCGGTTCGCCTAGCCAACTTCGGGGTAGCCGCCAGCCGAACTGAAGAAGGCTGACGCCTTTACTGGTGGTGAATCCCTAGCTCTACTGAATGAATGGCCATGAAGGTGCCCCAAGACCTCTGTCTTTCTGGCTGTTAGTTTTCACCTATCTCTCTGGCTCTCTCTGATCCCGTCTGTCTCTTGCACTCTTTCTTTCTAAATCCCCCATCCCCATTTCTCTCTCCCTTCCCTCCTCCCTTTCTTCTCTCATCCCTACATAGAGTTAGCTGTGCCACGTGTGTAAGTTATGTGTCAGACAGTGGTGGGTTAAGGCTGAGGGTGAGCATCCTGCCCTAAATAACTTGGCCTACTTCTGCACTGCACTCAGCTCAGGGGCTGTGTGTGTGTGTGTGTGTGTGTGTGTGTGTGTGTGTGTGTGTGTGTGTGTGTGTGTGTGTGTGTGTGTGTGTGTGTGTGTGTGTGTGTGTGTTTGTGAGAAAGTTGCTTTGGATGAAAGCTAAAATATATTATTATTGCTGATTTTAGCAACCCAGAACCATGTAGAATCTCAGTGACTGGTCAGTGTAGGGCCTGAGCCAGCCCAATATTGGTGTTGGCTGTGGTGCATGGAATACAGGGCTATATTTGGATGCCATTTAATTGCTTTACCATGTTTTTTTCCATACTTTTTTTCATAAGCGCAAAACATATCCTTTTTGGCTTGTTTGAGGATCCAAACAAATCCCAAGTTTCAACTTTCTTGATATTGTTTGAAAACCTGGAGATGACCTTTTCCAGCAAATGGAGAGGGGGAGGAAAGCCATTTACTATGATCTGATGTTGTGAGTGAGAAAGAGAGAGAGAGAGTGAGAGAGCGAGAGAGAGAGAGAGAGAGAGAGAGTGAGAAAAAAATCAATCTGATGCTGATTCAGATCTGCAATAAATGACAACACATTGGCTGTATGTGAAATGCATGAATCATGACAGACTAATGCAAAAATAACATGGAGATTAGTCCAGTTCAATATTCCAAAGGAGACTCTGATACCAGATGGCCAGAGCCGTGATGTACTGCACAGTATGTTACTAAGAAAGGAAAGATACTTGGGGGTCAACCATACTGTAGGCAAGCCTTAAACTAGACCAAAGAACTGACATATTAATGAGGACTCATCCAGAACCAAATCTTATGTGTGTGCTACGTTTCATCTGCTACAAGAGACTGAGGACTCTGAGGCACAATCATGTGCTAGTGCATTAACTAGGCCTACTCCTAACTATGTGTCAAGTGTAGCTGAATTATTACTAACTATGTGTCTAGTGTAGCTGAATTATTACTAACTATGTGTCTCGTGTAGCTGAATTATTACTAACTATGTGTCTCGTGTAGCTGAATTATTACTAACTATGTGACTAGTGTAGCTGAATTATTACTAACTATGTGACTAGTGTAGCTGAATTATTACTAACTATGTGACTCGTGTAGCTGAATTATTACTAACTATGTGTCTCGTGTAGCTGAATTATTACTAACTATGTGTCTCGTGTTCCAGTTCTCTGCTGCCTGTGACTGGAACGAATTGCAAAAATCGCTGAAGTTGGAGACTTTTATCTCCCTCACCAACTTCAAACATCTGCTATCTGAGCAGCTAACCGATCGCTGCAGCTGTACATAGTCTATTGGTAAATAGCCCACCCATTTTCACCTACCTCATCCCCATACTGTTTTTATTTATTTATTTTTCTGCTCTTTTGCACACCAATATCTCTACCTGTACATAACCATCTGATCATTTATCACTCCAGTGTTAATCTGCATAATTGTAATTATTCGCCTACCTTCTCATGCCTTTTACACACAATGTATATATAGACTCCCCTTTTTTCTACTGTGTTATTGACTTGTTAATTGTTTACTCCATGTGTAACTCTGTGTTGTCTGTTCACACTGCTATGCCTTATCTTGGCCAGGTCGCAGTTGCAAATGAGAACTTGTTCTCAACTAGCCTACCTGGTTAAATAAAGGTGAAATAAATAAAAAATAAAAAAGTAGCTGAATTATTACTAACTATGTGTCTCGTGTAGCTGAATTATTACTAACTATGTGTCTCGTGTAGCTGAATTATTACTAACTATGTGTCTAGTGTAGCTGAATTATTACTAACTATGTGTCTAGTGTAGCTGAATCGGTCGGTCGGTCGGACGGACGGACGGACGGACAGCACATAGTCAGTGCAGAGCAGGTTGCTTGTCTTCTATTTTATGACTGTTAACTTCCTGGGAAATTCCTAGTGAGAGTATTCCTGTAAGTGCCTGGCAGACCTCGGTTCAAATACTATTACAAATATTTCAGATACTTAAAGTGTTTGCTCTATCCTGCCGGGAATGCCAGATGGGCACAGTTTGTTATTTTAGGACTATTCTATCGGTCCATTAAGTCAGGCAACCTCAATTGAGCTGAAATACAGTATTTGAAATTATTTCAAATAGTATTTGAACCCAGGTTTGGTGGCTGGTCTGGTCATGGTCTCATTGCCCTGACAGGAGTGGAAGGAAACAGTTCACTACTCTGTAGCTCTGCATTTAGCTCTTACCATATTTCAATCTGTGACATGGAAAAAAAGCGGAACCCCATTCGGCTGTTAGCATGTGATTGTGATTGCCCTGTTAGCCCTGTGGGGCTATAGGGAAAGCTTGGCAGTATGCTGAGTGGATTGTTTAGTCTTGTACTTGCTGTATACATACACACATCCTGTAATTCCTGGGATTCAGTGTTTGTTAGTGATGAACAATTCATATAGTGAACCTCTCATCCTTTCTGGGGCTCTCATCCTGAAACCCTGTATTATGCATTCATTCACAGCACTGTGCGTCATCCTCAAGCCGTGGCCCCAGACAGTGATACATATGTGCTGCTATAGCAACAATGAAATGGAATGATTTGTCTCTCTATAACCTACTATAACGAAAGTGTTGATGCTAAGATATATATAAATTCACTAGGGATGCCTTTTCAGCTATTAGTACATGCTGAATGATATGAAAGAACTGATAAAATGGCTGATAAAAGACCAACATGTGTCCAATGAACTGTTTAGATAGAGAGATGAAATACTATACAACAAGTTGGACAAATGTCAATGGACAGGTAATAAGCTGAACAGATAGCCTAGCTATGTCAAAAATATGAAACCTAATCTTGATGTTTGGTTGTTTGCCGAAATCATTAGAGGGAGCCTGAGGTACTGTACGTGAGACATATTGAATGTGGGGAATTGGTAACTGCATTGCTAACACTTTCATTGTATGTCAGAATTGGTTGTAAGGAAACCTGGCGCTGCAGGGTCTAATCAAGAGGAGAGAGAGGAGCAGACAGGCAGTTCTGTTGAGAATACACAGTCAACATCAAGGGATTCTAATAGAAAAAGGAATGACAAGAGAGCAACATGGAATTCCACAAAAGCCAGGACAGAATATTCACTGCCGGTTGTATCTTAGTCTAAGATATTGTTCAGACATTCTTGTAGTTATGGCTAAACAAGTGTCCTCTACATCCCCCTATGTGGAAAGGTCGCTAGTGACCTAATGTTTATGGACCGAGAATGACCTATTTTCAGTGGTGTGGCAAACTGCCAACAACATATTGTATGTATATTTGATCAGATGCCAAGGTGTTCAAAGACATGCCCTCTATCAGAAACCAATTAAACATTATAGCAATGAAGGTCACATTCCTGAATAGAATGGCTACACATCACAATGATTGGCTGCTCATTAAGAGCTGCCTATCATTGGCAAGTGTGACAATGAAGAAAAAAACCCCAGAGAGAACAAAACAGCTAGTTGCCAGGAAACACCACAGCACAGTGGATCAATCAACCATTCTGCTGCTAGGTCAGGGACAGAGACTTACTGAACATACATGTACATATGTACACAATAGAAGGTTACAGCTCGATTGGAGTCGCAAGTACACACACACACACACACACACACACACACACACACACACACACACACACACACACAAAACAAGGGTTTGGATTTGGGTGGATAGGGTTCAAGAAGTTTTAAATGTTTAATTTACCCTTATTTTACCAGGTAAGTTGACTGAGAACACATTCTCATTTACAGCAATTCCCCAGAATAGTTACAGAGGAGAGGAAAGGGGATGAATGAGCCAATTGGAAGCTGGCGATGAACAGGCGGCCATGATTGTACAGTACGGGGGTCAGATTGGGAATTAGCCAGGACACCGGGGTTAACACCCCTACTCTTACAATAAGTGCCATGGGATATTTAGTGACCACAGAGAGTCAGGAAGACAGAAAGACAGAGCCACTGAGCATACATGCACACTACAGAATAGATGAGATGGAGATGCTTCAGGGACAGGGTTCTCTGCGCACAACAGAAGCATTGGAGTCAGAGACGTACCGTAGCTACGGAGCATGACACAAGGTATAGATGGAGAGGAGAGGAGTCAAAGCCAGGGATACTAAAAGGAAAAGTAGTTTATTGCCATATACCCTATCCTCTGCACAATCTGCATGTACTATGAATTTTATCTTTATTTAACCAGGCAAGTCAGTTAAGAACACATTTTTATTTTCAATGACGGCTTAGGAACAGTGGGTTAACTGCCTTGTTCAGGGGCAGAATGACTGATTTGTACCTTGTCAGCTCAGGGATTCAATCTTGCAACCTTTTGGTTACTAGTCCAACGCTCTAACCACTAGGCTACGCTGCCGCCCAGTATGAATACATTATCTCTTCATGCTTTTTACTGACAGTTGACTGTCAGAGGCACATCTTGATTTATATGCTGGATCAAAAGCTTTTACACCCTTGGAAATAAAATGTAGGAACAGTGGCTAAAATAGTGTTGGATATGATAATATGTTAGAGAGGGCTTGAGTGTAAGCATTTGGCCAAGTAAACTATTGCTTTTACACTGAATGCTTTTAGAAAGGGTTCAGAGATGCAGACTTGACAGAAAGTATAGCTAGAGTGAAATCAGAGTCAGGGATACTTTCCTAAAGGATATTTATACTAAAGAATAAGTACTTAGCAGTGGTGGAAAAAGTACACAATTGTCATTCGTAAAAGTGAAAGTCATCCAGGAAAATACTACTTGAGAAAATACTACTTGAGTAAAAGTTTAAAAGGTATTTGGTTTTACATATACTTATGTATCAAAAGTAAATGTGATTGCAAAAATATACTTAAGTATCAAAAAGAAAAAGTATCAATCATTTCAAATTGATTAAATTAAGCAAACCAAACAGCACAATTATTATTATTATATATTTCTTTACGGATAGCCAGGGACACACTACAACACGCAGACATCATTTACAAATGAAGCTTTTGTGTTTAATGAGTACGCCAACTCAGAGGCAGTAGGGATGCCCAAGGATGTTCTCTTGATAAGTGCGTGAATTGGGCCATTTTCCTGTTCTGCGAAGCATCCAAAATGTAACGAGTACCTTTGAGTGTGAGGGAAAATCTATGGAGTAAAACGTACATTATTTTTTTTAGGAATGTAGTGAAGTAAAAGTTGTCAAAAATATAATTAGTTCAGTAAAGTACAGATACCTAAAAAAAACTATTTAAGTAATACATAAGTACTTTGCACACTGGTACTTAGTAGAGTTGTAGGATCTTCAGTTGACCTATATTGATTCAGCTGCATTAGTTCTACAGCTGCACCATCGAGAGCACTGGTTGCATCACTGCCTGGTATGGCAACTGCTCGGCCTCCGACCGCAAAGCACTACAGAGGGTAGTGCGTACGGCCCAGTACATCACCGGGGCCAGGCTTCCCGACATCCAGGACCTCTATATTAGGCGGTGTCAGAGCAAGGGCCTACAAATTGTCCGACTCCAGCCACCCTAGTCATAGACTGTTCTCTCTGCTACCGCACAGCAAGCAGTACCGGGGGCCAAGTCTAGGCTCAAAAGGCTTCTTAACAGCTTCTGCCCCCAAGCCGTAAGACTCCTGAACAGCTAATCAAATGGCTACCCAGACCACTCTTTTATTATGTTATTAGCTATGCATGGTCACTTTAACTCTACCTAGATGTAGGTATATTACCTCGATTACCTCAACTAACTGGTGCCCCCGCACATTGACTCTGTACCGGTACCCCCTGTATATAGCCTCGCTATTTATATATTACTGTTGCTGTTTAATTATTTTTTACCATTATTTAAAATAAAATAAAATTACTTAGCAATTTTTTACTTAACACATTTTTCTTCTTAACTTCTTAAAGCATTGTTGGTTAAGGGCTTGTAAGTAAGCATTTCACTGTTGTATTTGGCGCATGTGACAAATAACATTTGATTTGGTTATTGTCACTGCCAACAAATCCTGCAGCAACCTGATTTGAACGTTTAGTCCATAATTTTGCTTGATCGGTGGTTTGGCTATTAGCTGGCCAAAAGTAGGCTACATGAAAAGTGCAATACTCTTAATATAACTGTGTGTTTAGTGTAGGGCTGGGCGATATGGAAAATAAATGATCACGATATCTATATATTTTTTCATTCGATAACGATAATTATCCCAATATTATTCAAATAATGTTTGAAAGGTGCATATCTGCTTCAAACTCAAGAATGCCTGAACAAACCGTGGTTAGAGCGTTGGGCCAGTAACCGAAAGGTTGCTAGATCAAATCCCTGAGCTGACAAGGTAGAAATCTGTCATTCTACCCCTGAACAAGGCAGTTAACCCACTGTTCCCTGATAGGCTGTCATTGTAAATAAGAAGTTGTTCTTAACTGACCTGCCTAGTTAAATAAAGGTTACATTTTTTATTTATTATGTGAGCTACACTTAAAATTATACTTGAAGGAAAATTGTTCCATGTTTGTGGCCAGGGATAAGCCTCTTGAAACCTTCCTTTTCGAATGTGATAATTGGTAGCATGTCCTTAGCAATGCAATGCATAATAGCATTTAATAGCATATTTTCGATGTTTGCTAGTGGGGAATAAAAGCTGTCAGTGTTGACTGCTTCGGGCAAACATCCTTAGATTGGCTGGTGCTTGAGGGGCGTTTATCAATACCGTGGTGCAAACTCAAACTTCCTGCATGTTTCAAAGAGTGATTTTGCTTCAGATGTTGAAAAAGCTTTGTTGTATTACCAGACTTCGCAGCCACCTGTCTATGGCACAATTTGCACCGAACATTGCTCCGCTCTTTTGTTGGACTTCAAAAAGCCAAACCACTTCCAAATTGCAGAAACAGTTTAACCCTTTTTACCAATAATATATTCTCTGTCTCCATGGCTATCACTGCCACTGTTTTCAGCCACATCACTGCCACTGTTTTCACCTACATCACTGCCACTGTTTTCACCTACATCACTGCCACTGTTTTCACCTACATCACTACCACTGTTTTCACCTACATCACTACCACTGTTTTCACCTACATCACTACCACTGTTTTCACCTACATCACTGCCACTGTTTTCACCTACATCACTACCACTGTTTTCACCTACATCACTACCACTGTTTTCACCTACATCACTGCCACTGTTTTCACCTACATCACTACCACTGTTTTCACCTACATCACTACCACTGTTTTCACCTACATCACTACCACTGTTTTCACCTACATCACTGCCACTGTTTTCACCTACATCACTGCCACTGTTTTCACCTACATCACTACCACTGTTTTCACCTACATCACTGCCACTGTTTTCACCTACATCACTACCACTGTTTTCACCTACATCACTGCCACTGTTTTCACCTACATCACTGCCACTGTTTTCACCTACATCACTGCCACTGTTTTCACCTACATCACTGCCACTGTTTTCACCTACATCACTGCCACTGTTTTCACCTACATCACTGCCACTGTTTTCATCTACATCACTACCACTGTTTTCACCTACATCACTACCACTGTTTTCACCTACATCACTGCCACTGTTTTCACCTACATCACTACCACTGTTTTCACCTACATCACTACCACTGTTTTCACCTACATCACTGCCACTGTTTTCACCTACATCACTGCCACTGTTTTCACCTACATCACTGTCACTGTTTTCACCTACATCACTGCCACTGTTTTCACCTACATCACTGCCACTGTTTTCACCTACATCACTGCCACTGTTTTCACCTACATCACTGCCACTGTTTTCACCTACATCACTGCCACTGTTTTCACCTACATCACTGCCACTGTTTTCACCTACATCACTGCCACTGTTTTCACCTACATCACTGCCACTGTTTTCACCTACATCACTACCACTGTTTTCACCTACATCACTACACTGTTTTCACCTACATCACTACCACTGTTTACACCTACATCACTACTACTGTTTTCACCTACATCACTACCACTGTTTTCACCTACATCACTCATTTTTCGTGGTTAATAGTGGCGACTCCATCACTCGAGGTGCTAAGTGGTTTTTAGTGAGCGTATACCTCTCCACGTGCATATTGTCACTTCTCCGCACGTTCCTGCTGAGGTGAAAATGACTGCTGTACCTAATTACTCTATATCGACATTATCGAAAATGAATCTAAACGTTTTAATATCGTTATTGAGGGAAGTAATTACCTCGATAATTATTGCTATTGATTTATCGCCCAGCCCTAGTTTAGTGTGGGTTTTCAATGAATTTATGTAAATCACAAAGCTCATCTGCATTTTCCTGCAGTACAGAAAAATTATCAGCAACAAAAGAGTGATTAAATTAAGATCCTACATCTGTAGGTCTGCACTATGCATTAAGTATCTGGCCTCTGCTCACTCTGGAGACAAGCTGCATGTACTATGAATACATCATCTCTTCACACTTTTACTGAGACAGCTTGACTGACAGTTGGCTCTTGAAGTCACAGCTTGACTCATATCTGTTCTGCTCATATCATTGATGCCTGATGAAAAGCTATTACGCTCTAACAGTAGCTAGAGCTTCAGTAAACAGATGGCCCATTTTAGCTATGGCATCCTCAAAGCTAAATCTGAATGGCGCTTTCCAGAATTTTGGGTTTTTAATCCCAATTGATTGATTGAAGTGAACACATTTTGAACATACTGTATAGTATCCCCTGTTGATGTCACATTGAGTGGATTGAGTGGGATAGTTCATCAGTTACCTCTAGTGGGGAGAACTCTATGGGCCATCTGAAATTACTCTAAATATGATTCAATGTTTGAAAGTCATTATTGCTTCAAAAACTGTTTCAATCAAAACCATTAACTAACATTATCTATTCATGAAAAGGTATCAGAATGATGGTTTATCAATCACTGAACCCTGTTTTAACCCAGCAGAGAATGGACAATAAATCCATTCCCTTAAGTGACTGCTCCCTGAATCATTGGCCAAATACTGTACACTCTAATCTCTCATGGAGAGATGCAATTAACACAGGATGGTATCGCACCGTCTGTCAATGCACTGTGAGATGCGACGACTAACGAAGAACTTTGTTCTGGTGCTCAGATTTTTCCGTCAACCTCTAACCACATTGCTACAGTTCTGTTGAATACTGTAAAACCACATCTCAAACAGTTTAGTTCTGTTGAATACTGTATAACTACATCTTTCCAGTTTAGTTCTGTTGAATACTGTACAACTACATCTTTACAGATTAGTTCTGTTGAATACTGTATAACTACATCTTTACAGTTCAGTTCTGTTGAATACTTTATAACTACATCTTTACAGTTTAGTTATGTTGAATACTGTATAACTACATCTTTACAGTTCAGTTCTGTTGCACCTGGCTCTACGTACTGAAGTGGAATACTAATGCAGAGTTCTGTATCATTATATTTCTCCACACTTCACAACCCACACCCACCCTTACATCTCAGAGAAAGACAGATAGACAGATGGAGCTGTGCTGAGGGCCTGACTGTCTCCGACAAGGGCCATTGTAGAAGGGCACCTCTCTGTGAGCGTGTTACATAAATGCAAGCGTTCAACAGGAGAATGCATAATGCAGCTGGGAAGTGTGTGTGTGTGTGTGTGTGTGCCTGTGTGTCTCCCTCTGTTTGTGTTTGTGTGTGTGTGTGAAGGCCACTTCATCCAACTTAACATTATCTGAATGTGCGCTTTGTGAGAGCCACTGACCCCACCGGAGTTCATCCATACTGTAGGAAAGGGATGTATCAAGTAATGTTGCAAAATTCCGGGAACTTTCAATAAATTCCCTGGTTTTCCTGAAATCCCAGTTGGAGGATTCCCGGAATCAGGAGGGAATAAGCAGAAATTATGTGTTCCTCCAACCAGGAATTCCTGTAATTTTGCAACCGTAGTAACAAGACTCTCTAAACCCACACAGTAAAGTATAGTATGAATAAAGTATTTAAACTCACACAGTACTGTTTAGTATGAATAAAGTATTTAAACCCACATACAGTAAAGCTACAACAAGAGCCTCATACGCTTCACCCTATAGATACTTTACTGTTAAATAAATTATCTTTACGTATGACAATTCAGCGCTAACAGATTGTTTGTTGAAAGATTGATCTAAGGCAACATCTACCAATGCTTTGTGTTATACATTTGTAGGCTAATGACTGTATGCATAAGATAAGAAGAGTTGGTATCATTATATAGCATGTGGGCATGTTTGATAAAGTAGATAGACAGTAGACAGACACCATGGGACGTACCTTTGAGATGTGTTTTTGTACTTCTGCCTGAAAAACAAGATGAGGAGTGTACATTAGATGAATAGGCCATACAAAGTACACCATCGCTCTGAGATAGATCTGCAGCCCAAATGGCACCCTATTCCCTTATTCCTATAGTGCACTTTTGACCAGAGATTTTCAGTCAAAAGTAGTGCACTAAATAGCAGGGTTGGGCTCAATTCAGAATGTTTAAATTGACTCCCATTCAACTCAATTGTTGATGTTGAATTTGAGTTTTAGTTTAGTTTAGTTTAGTTACAGGAAGTATAATTTAATTCAGTGCAATTCAAAGAAATTCCACTCAGTGATAGAACATTTAATTGAATATGACAGGTCACACTTCAAAATCAAATCAAATCAAATTTTATTTGTCACATACACATGGTTAGCAGATGTTAATGCGAGTGTAGCGAAATGCTTGTGCTTCTAGTTCCGACAATGCAGTAATAACCAACAAGTAATCTAACTAACAATTCCCAAACTACTGTCTTATACACAATGTAAGGGGATAAAGAATATGTACATAAAGATATATGGATGAGTGATGGTACAGAGCAGCATAGGCAAGATACAGTAGATGGTATCGAGTACAGTATGAGATGAGTATGTAAACAAAGTGGCATAGTTAAAGTGGCTAGTGATACTGTATTACATAAGGATGCAGTAGTTGATAGAGTACAGTATATACGTATACATATGAGATGAATAATGTAGGGTATGTAAACATTATATTAGGTAGCATTGTTTAAACTGGCTAGTGATATATTTTACATCATTTCCCATCAATTCACATTATTAAAGTGGCTGGAGTTGAGTCAGTGTGTTGGCAGCAGCCACTCAATGTTAGTGGTGGCTGTTTAACAGTCTGATGGCCTTGAGATAGAAGCTGTTTTTCAGTCTCTCGGACCCAGCTTTGATGCACCTGTACTGACCTCGCCTTCTGGATGATAGCGGGGTGAACAGGCAGTGGCTCGGGTGGTTGCTGTCCTTGATGATCTTTATGGCCTTCCTGTGACATCGGGTGGTGTAGGTGTCCTGGAGGGCAGGTAGTTTGCCGTTGTGATGCGTTGTGCAAACCTCACTACCCTCTGGAGAGCCTTACGGTTGTGGGCGGAGCAGTTGCCGTACCAGGTGGTGATACAGCCCGCCAGGATGCTCTCGATTGTGCATCTGTAGAAGTTTGTGAGTGCTTTTGGTGACAAGCCAAATTTCTTCAGCCTCCTGAGGTTGAAGAGGCGCTGCTGCGCCTTCTTCACGATGCTGTCTGTGTGAGTGGACCAATTCAGTTTGTCTGTGATGTGTATGCCGAGGAACTTAAAACTTACTACCCTCTCCACTACTATTCCATCGATGTGGATAGGGGGGTGTTCCCTCTGCTGTTTCCTGAAGTCCACAATCATCTCCTTAGTTTTGTTGACGTTGAGTGTGATGTTATTTTCCTGACACCACACTCCGAGGGCCCTCACCTCCTCCCTGTAGGACGTCTCGTCGTTGTTGGTAATCATGCCTACCACTGTTGTGTCGTCCGCAAACTTGATGATTGAGTTGGAGGCGTGCGTGGCCACGCAGTCGTGGGTGAACAGGGAGTACAGGAGAGGGCTCAGAACGCACCCTTGTGGGGCCCCAGTGTTGAGGATCAGCGGGGTGGAGATGTTGTTGCCTACCCTCACCACCTGGGGGCGGCCCGTCAGGAAGTCCAGTACCCAGTTGCACAGGGCGGGGTCGAGACACAGGGTCTCGAGCTTGATGACGAGCTTGGAGGGTACTATGGTGTTGAATGCCGAGCTGTAGTCGATGAACAGCATTCTCACATAGGTATTCCTCTTGTCCAGATGGGTTAGGGCAGTGTGCAGTGTGGTTGAGATTGCATCGTCTGTGGACCTATTTGGGCGGTAAGCAAATTGGAGTGGGTCTAGGGTGTCAGGTAGGGTGGAGGTGATATGGTCCTTGACTAGTCTCTCAAAGCACTTCATGATGACGGAAGTGAGTGCTACGGGGCGGTAGTCGTTTAGCTCAGTTACCTTAGCTTTCTTGGGAACAGGAACAATGGTGGCCCTCTTGAAGCATGTGGGAACAGCAGACTGGTATAGGGATTGATTGAATATGTCCGTAAACACACCGGCCAGCTGGTCTGCGCATGCTCTGAGGGCGCGCCTGCAGCCTTGCGAGGGTTAACACGTTTAAATGTTTTACTCACCTCGGCTGCAGTGAAGGAGAGTCTGCATGTTTTCGTGGCAGGCCGTGTTGCAGGCCGTGTCAGTATTGTCATCAAAGCGGGCAAAAAAGTTATTTAGTCTGCCTGGGAGCAAGACATCCTGGTCCGTGACTGGGCTGGATTTCTTCTTGTAGTCCGTGATTGACTGTAGACCCTGCCACATACCTCTTGTGTCTGAGCCGTTGAATTGAGATTCTACTTTGTCTCTATACTGACACTTAGCTTGTTTGATAGCCTTGCGGAGGGAATAGCTGCACTGTTTGTATTCGGTCATGTTACCAGTCACCTTGCCCTGATTAAAAGCAGTGGTTCGCGCTTTCAGTTTCACGCGAATGCTGCCATCAATCCACGGTTTCTGGTTAGGGAATGTTTTAATCGTTGCTATGGGAACGACATCTTCAACGCACGTTCTAATGAACTCGCACACCGAATCAGCGTATTCGTCAATGTTGTTATCTGAGGCAATACGAAACATATCCCAGTCCACGTGATGGAAGCAGTCTTGGAGTGTGGAATCAGCTTGGTCGGACCAGCGTTGGACAGACCTCAGCGTGGGAGCTTCTTGTTTTAGTTTCTGTCTGTAGGCAGGGATCAGCAAAATGGAGTCGTGGTCAGCTTTTCCGAAAGGAGGGCGGGGCAGGGCCTTATATGCGTCGCGGAAGTTAGAATAACAATGATCCAAGGTTTTTCCAGCCCTGGTTGCGCAATCGATATGTTGATACAATTTAGGGAGTCTTGTTTTCAGATTAGCCTTGTTAAAATCCCCAGCTACAATGAATGCAGCCTCAGGATGTATGGATTCCAGTTTGCAAAGAGTCAAATAAAGTTCGTTCAGAGCCATCGATGTGTCTGCTTGGGGGGGAATATATACGGCTGTGATTATAATCGAAGATAATTCTCTTGGTAGATAATGCGGTCGACATTTGATTGTGAGGAATTCTAAATCAGGTGAACAGAAGGATTTGAGTTCCTGTATGTTTCTGTGATCACACCACGTCTCGTTAGCCATAAGGCATACGCCCCCGCCCCTCTTCTTACCAGAAAGATGTTTGTTTCTGTCGGCGCGATGCGTGGAGAAACCCGCTGGCTGCACCGCCTCCGATAGCGTCTCTCCAGTGAGCCATGTTTCCGTGAAGCAAAGAACGTTACAGTCTCTGATGTCCCTCTGGAATGCTACCCTTGCTCGGATTTCATCAACCTTGTTGTCAAGAGACTGGACATTGGCAAGAAGAATGCTAGGGAGGGGTGCACGATGTGCCCGTCTCCGGAGTCTGACCAGAAGACCGCCTCGTTTCCCTCTTTTACGGAGTCGTTTTTTGGGGTCGCCGGCTGGGGTCGCCGGCTGGTTGAAAGGCAGAACACAGGATCCGCTTTGCGAAAATCATATTCTTGGTTGTACTGATGGTGAGTTGACGCTGATCTTATATTCAGTAGTTCTTCTCGACTGTATGTAATGAAACCTAAGATGACCTGGGGTACTAATGTAAGAAATAACACGTAAAAAAACAAAAAACTGCATAGTTTCCTAGGAACACGAAGCGAGGCGGCCATCTCTGTCGGCGCCATGGCAACAAGAATACAAGAATTCCAGATACCACCTTAGTGTTTAGGATAGCCAATTATATTTCCACCAACCATTACATTTCTGTGGCTTCTTTTTGAAGGCCTTGAGGTCAACTTTAGTGTTAAACTAGTGCATTCTGGGAAATGTAGTATTTAGCAGAACTCTATTTGAGAGGAACTGACCTAGAAAGAAATAATGAGTGTGTTTCTGCTATGGAGCAGTATTGTCTGGGGGATTCAGACTAGTTATGAAGAAGCTCTTTTTCCTGTTTTCCCTCTTCTCTCCAGTGTCTCCTTCTATGTGTAGTGTAGGGGAGGACTCTCTCTCTCTCACACACACACACACACACACACACACACACACACACACACCAACAAGAACACACACACACACATACACACACAAACAAGAGCACACACACACCAACAAGAACACACACACACCCACACGTTTCATCTGGTGTGAAGATCCAGTGAAGAGGAGGAATGTTGGGAAAGAAATTATTACACTCACAGCAATCAACAGCAGTAAATGATGCATCACACAAAATGTGTTTGTCTCATTTTATTTAAAAAACTTGAAACCATCTTTAACGAGAAGTTAGGAGATAAGAACTAAAATCACTCAAATTTTGCGTAATCATTTTGTAAATGATTTTCTCCTGGACTGCTATATTGACAAATGTGTCCCTGTATGTCCCCCTGTATGTTGTTGTGAATGAACCGAGTTGATATGACCTGATGACTCCTCCAGTCCCGAAACAGAATTCTGGTAACACTGAAACAAGAAAGATGAAGAAGAAGCGGAAGAAGGACAGGAAGAGTGCTCAACCACAAGCAGCTAGAGAGCAGCAAAAACCAGTCAAAGGCAGAGAGGAAATAACAGGTGTGGGGTGGACTATCAGCAGAAGTTCCTCTGACGGAGGGCGGAGGTTCAACTCATATGGCGACACCCCCGTCAAACTCAAGCACTGGGATGGAGCTGGTGGAGTTGCCTGATGGCACGTGGACCATGAAGCAGATGACACCACTGCCTGTATGTCCCCCTGTATGTCCCCCTGTAATTCTGCCTGTATGTCCCCCTGTATGTCCCCCTGTATATGACCCTTTATGTCCGCCTGTATGCCCCCCTGTATATGATCCTGTATGTCTGCCTGTATGTCCCCCTGTATGGGACCCTGTATGTCCCCCTGTATGTCTGCCTGTATGTCCCCCTGTATGTCTGCCTGTATGTCCCCCTGTATGTCTGCCTGTATGTGACCCTGTATGTCTGCCTGTATGTGACCCTGTATATGACCCTGTATGTCTGCCTGTAATTCTGCCTGTATGTCCCCCTGTACGCCTGCCTGCATGTCCCCCTGTATGTCTCCCTTTAGGTCCCCCTGTATGTCTGCCTGTATGTCTCCCTGTATGTCTGCCTGTATGTCCTCCTGTATGTCTGCCTGTATGTCTGCCTGTATGTGACCCTGTATGTCCCCCTGTATGTCTGCCTGTAGGTCCCCCTGTATGTCTGCCTGTATGTCCTCCTGTATGTCTGCCTGTATGTCTGCCTGTATGTGACCCTGTATGTCCCCATGTATGTCTGCCTGTATGTCTGCCTGTATGTCCCCCTGCGCTCTGGAGCAGGTTATCATCAATGATCTATCTGTATTTTGCTCCATTCATCTTTCCCTCGTTCCTGACTAGTCTCCCAGTCCCTGCCACTGAAAATCATCCACACAACATGATGCTGCCACCACCATGCTTCACTGTAGGGATGGTGCCAGGTTTCTTCCAGACGTGAATACTTGCCAAAGAGTTCAATATTGGTTTCTTCAGACCAGAGAATCTTGTTTCTCATGATCTGAGAGTATTTTAGGTGCCTTTTGGCAAACTCCAGGTGGACTGTCTTGTGCCTTTTGCTGAGGAGTGGCTTCCATCTGACAACTCTACCATGAAGGCCATTGTCCTTCAGGAAGGTTCTACCATCGCCACAGAGGAACTCTGGAGCTCTGTCAGAGTGACCATCGGGTTCTTGGTCACCTCGCTGACCAAGGCCCTTCTCCCCCGATTGCTCAGTTTGACCTGGCGGCCAGCTCAAGGAAGAGCCTCTGATGGAGGCCACTGACATGTTTTGGTACCCTTCCCCAGATCTGTGCCTCGACACAATCATGTCTCTGAGCTCTACGGACAATTCCTTCTACCTCATGGCTTGGTTTTTGCTCTGACATGCACTGTCATCCGTGGGACCTTATATAGACAGGTGTGTGCCTTTCCAAATCATGTCCAATCAATTGAATTTACCACAGGTGGACTCCAGTCAAGATGTAGAAACATCTCAAGCATGATCAATGGAAACAGAATGCACCTGAGCTCAATTTCAACTCTCATATTAAAGGGTCTGAATACTTATGTAAATAAGGTACGGTATTTCTGTTTCGCTTTGTCATTATGGGGTATTGTGTGTAGATTGATGAAGACATTTCTTTATTTAATCCATTTAATAATAAGTACTTTCCGAATGCACTGTAAACAGAGGCTCAGTGTGACACCATGTTATTGCAGTGCTCAGTGGAGATGCCTGACTAAATGTAAAAAGGGCTTTATAAATACATTTGATTTGATTTGATTAAATAATGTGTATGTGTGTGTGCGTGTGTGTGCGCTGCTCTTTGTGAGCTGAGGTGATTAGAATGTTTTTAATCTCTGAGATCAGCCAGTTAACCAGACAGCCACCCAACCAGCCAGAAACAGCCAGTCAGTGGTCACCATTTCCACCAGTGTGCTGACTTAGATCAGCCCGCCTAAAAATGGACAGATATCTGCCCTACTCTGCTCTAACCTCTGTTCTCCTCTACTCTACTTTCCTTCTCCCCTCTCCTCCCTTCCTCTCCTCTTCCTTCCTCTGCTATTCTCTTCTCTCCTTTGCGCCTTCTGTCCTCTCTTCTACTCCCCTCTCTCCTCCTCTCCTCTCCCCTCCTTTCCTCTCTTCTCCTCCTCCTATCCTATTCTCTCTTCTCTTCTTCCCTTTCCCTTCCTCTCCTCTTCTCTCCCCTCCTCTCCTCTCTCCTCCGTTTCTCTCTCAGACACGACAGTCAGCACTACTCCTCTGCTCTCCTTTGCTCCATGGCAACACACCTGTCTGTCTCCTGCACCAGCGAGCCACAGGTATTCAGGGCATTACATTGCGAGAACTTGTCCCACACTTCAGATTGGTAGAGGAGCAGTGTGTGTGTATGTGTGTGTGTGTGTGTGTGTGTGTGTGCGTGCGTGCGTGGGTGGAGATGCTCAGGGGACAGGGTGTGACTGAGGACTATGTGATAAGGGATTTCAGCGGTAGAGTGTGTGTAGGCGCAAACGTGTATATAGAGCGTGACTGCACGTTATAATGAACTATTGAATACATAATGGGTTTAGTCAAGCTTCAGTGATAAACAGTTTGCTTCTACTGAGACACATGTTTGTCAGATACAAGTTTAACAGCTACATAATTGACCCATTCATTTGTTGCAAGCTGTGAAATATATTATGTAATAGCATATTAGTCTAATCATGCTGCCAGCTGTATTTAGCTTGATCAATTTGTTGTGGTAACATATTGATTAGACGGTAAAAACACAACTGCAGAAGAACACATATTATACCATTATAACTTCCATTCATTCAATCATTCATTCATTGATGAATTGATGAATGAATTAATTAATTTACTGTAAAAACAGTAGGTAAATACAAGTGCAGGTGTGCAGCACCTGACTACCAACTTACCTACATACCTATCTGCTTTACGTATACACGAATATGCGCATATGCTAAGGTATGTACTTACCTGCATACCACAGGAGGTTGGTGGCACCTTAATCGGGGAGGACGGGATCTTGGTAATGACTGGAGCGGATGGGTCGATGCCATTCCATTTGCGCCGTTCCAGCCATTATTATGAGCCATCCTCCCCTCAGCAGCCTCCACCGATAGGTACATTTGTTCATACATACATTGAAATCATGAAATGTACAAACCTACAGTTGTAGTGCTTTATACACACTAATGTATTGTTTACAAAACAAAGATGTGCACATAAGAATACTATTAAACGTGCTTCAATATACAGCACAGTGATGGAAAACTAAGATACTGTAGAAACGCGACAGAACGCGGCATCAACACGGCATCACTTCTGATAACAAATAAACATTTCACAAGAGCTTGAAATAACCTCACTCTTTCAACCACCCTGACAGATCACATGCCTCTAAGTCAGTCCCTCTCTGGGGAAGTTAAACACAAGAAGAGGGATGAAAGAAAGAGAAAACTTACATTCCCTTGAGTCGCATCCACATTTTCTCTGTCTGCTCAGTCTTTGGGTACTTTAGGGAGTTTTTGTCCATGCTATCTGTGCATGTACACAGTTCATCCATGCTGAATGTGTTATAAGGTGCAGCGGTTAACTGCGGTATCTCAGGTACGTACAGCAGACCTCTGTCTGCACTCTGCAGTGTGAATCCCTGATTCCTAAGAGCACTCCTCAGTCTGGTCCTCAGAGCATCCTCCCTGTGCTGTAGTCACGGGAGTATTGTCTCTTCTCTCCTCTCTACAGCACCTGCATTACTTGTCTCATTAACCTATTAGTTTATCAGAGCAGAGAGAGACAGCGGCTTCACACACTGCAGCTCTGTCAGGCAGGCAGGAAGGAACCACTCTCCACTACACACTGTCACTCACCGTCTGACTGTCAGATAGTTTAATCTCTCTCTAGAGTACCTCTCTCTCTTTGTTTCTTTCTCTCTCTCTCACACTATCTCTCTCTCTCTCTAGTACTTCTCTCTGTTTCTCTCTCTGTGTTTCTCTCTCTCTCTGGTTCTTTCTCTCGCTGTCTGTCTCTCTCTCTTGCACCTCTCTGATCACTCTCTCACCATGCGGTTTTACTGCTCTGTGTACACTGATGGTGCCGCTGCTTTATAGAACCCTCACTCCTGCGCAATGCTCCATCCATCCACGACATCGGTGCAGGTAGGTAGGTGGGTAGCGTTCCTTTGACAGACAGAGAGGGTTGGTGCGGTACGGAAACGCAGAAGTAGCAGATGGTATCAGACACGACAGGGTCAGCACCACCAAATCCTGCGATCACAGAGCGTTCAGAGCAGTCAGACTATGGTGAGCGGCTCCACCACACAGAAGCAGAGGTAGAGATTCCTCTCTCACCAAGAGGAGTTCAGTTGCATTTCCTCACATCAAGATCCAATGTAACGTGATGTGGCCAGTAGATGCACATCACAAGCTGTAACAGCAGTATCCTCTACGGCTCTCACATTACAGGCGCTCCGTTTGTCCAGGCAGTTCCATTGAGAGATGCTAGAGATGTTCAATTAGCGTCAGCTGCTTATGGCATAATTATCAAGCCCACCTAGAAATCTTTCAGTGCGCCTCGCTGAGGTAACTACAAACAGTTGAGGCAGCCAGGGAAGCAGAGCATCGGCAGCTGTATAATAGATCCAAGTCCTAGAGCTTGCTGCGTTTGGTTCCTTTATTATCACTAAGGTGCAGTAGCAATGAACTAAAGCAGATCGGTAGCAGCATCTTGCATCCTGACTCCTCTCAGTGCCTCCTCTTACAGTATATTGTCCTGCTGCTGAGGCTGTTACATCTCACCCCCCCATTCCACTACTGTCACTCCGGCTTTCACTGCAGGATGGAAGGAATGGAGAGCTCTGATCTGATGAAAATGTCCCGATTGTTTGTGAAGCAAAACAGGCACCGTGGCTGATTAGTGGGACAGAGGGAAGAAGAAAATATAGAGAAAGAGGGAATAAAAGAAAGAGGGAATATAAGAATGGAGAGATAAAAGGTAATGTAGCTAGAAGGCTTGTGCTAAAGGTCAGTACTCTACACGTGCCCTTAATCATTCAAAATAATGGCAGAAGCTGGAGAAAAACAAGGTCCAACAGAGAAAGGGGCTACCTCTTTGTGATTAACATATAAGATTATACTGTAGCTATTATCCCACTGAGAAATAGTCTCACTAGAACAACAATACCGCTGCAATGAATTAACACATTTCTCCATTTCACCACGTCACTTCTCTACCTAGAATTCATTTCAAGGGTGCACACTGCACTGTGCAGGTCTCTCAGAACAGAATAATCCTAATCATATCATCGAGGTCTGCTTGCTTTGTCTTCATATAATTACAGAACAGGAGATAGCAACACGCAGAACAACTCAATTGTTTTCAGATTAGCATGGCACGCCAAGCAGAAGCACATTTCCTCTATTAAATGAATCTAGAGTGGAAAAAGAGAGCTTCTCATGATAGTCACACATGTTGTCTTGCCCAAGAATTAGTCTATATCATGTGCAAGATTACACAATCCACAATATATAATAATGTAACACTTTACTTACAGCTTGCAGGACCTAGTGTACTATGACAGTGTTATAATGCAATGTAAGCAATTATTCACAGGGTATAGGCCTAATTCACAGATTACACTGTAAAGGGGTTACTGTGAATTTGACAGTAGCTTACAGGCAGCTCGGTGGCAAGTACAATTCTGTATTTCATATTACAGTACACCTACTGTAATATAAATACGGTATCATGACACACAGTACAATACTTTAAAATTGACTCTATTATACTGTAAAAAAGTAAATGCTACTGTAATCAGAATTAATTCAATAAATTAATGAGATTCATTGAGGGGAGGGTTTGTTTTTCCACAGTATTTTACTGTAATTACAAGGGATTGGTGAAAGCAAGTGTTTACACTCCGTAACAGTGTAGCCTATAGTTTTCAAAAAACGAAGAGAAGAGAAAATATCAGCAAAAGTTTCAAGTTTTATTAGTTGTATGTACGGGATACGCATGGCAAACATCGTCCAACTAAATGATTACCTGCAGGTTCCTTCTTGACAATGCAACATCAATAATACATAATAAAAGATAAGAATACGAACATAAAGTAAACAGCAGTAGAATATACTGTATATTTTTTGCATAAGTATAATACAGGAAGGCACAATTTATAATCCAATATTTACACGTGTATTGGGGAGGGGTGGGGATGAGGGGCAAGTGTTTACAGTGCCTTCAGAAGGCAGTGCCTTTTCTAGATGTTTTGTTGTAATCAGAAATTATGTTTTGACTGTCTGAACTTATTTTCATTCGAAGATAATTGGAAAACAACAACATAAACCGTCAATAACGGTAAATATGAACATTCACCCTGAGCAAATCAATCAAACATTATTCTTCCTATTTGCTCCCTGCTTCGTGATTGATAAGATGGGTTGCCGTGGTAACACAAATTTTCTTGTTATACAAATGGCTTCTTAGTACAGAGGGTGATGACTTGACTGCTGTAAAAATAATATATATATATAAGAACAGAGAAGAATGGACCTGATGCCGAGAGACAGGGGAGCTTATTATTTTTTTTATATACTTTTTATGTATTGGTTTTAGGGAAGCTTATTCTAATGCTTGAAGTAGTTTTTTCTTTTAAACAAACTGTTTTTCTTCCCTGAAGCGCTGACAGACAACTGTATACCAAATACATAACATCTACTTCCATTCAGCATCACAAAAGCATCCCACGTCTTTCTGTGTTATTGTCTTTGGGCAGAATTCTACAGTAGAGAACATAGCTCAGTAAGTTCTAGGGCAATGTAAGACTAAATTCTCCTGCAATAATATTATTATGCAGAAAGGCCATTTCCATAATCCTAAAGAATGAATGTCTTATTTATGAATAACAAATTAGCCGTAGGAAGCTAAGCTCCCTTCAACAGTGCACACTAATAGATGTGTGAATGTCAATCTCCCTCGGAGAGGGCATGTGTCAATAAACATAAGCAGAAATGGTAATTGGATGTATAGAATCGTACGTACTGTACGTTAACCTACAGTATATAGGCTATGTTACAGTGTGCTGCTCAAGGCCACATCCACATCCTTCCTTTCAACCCCCTGCATAAAGCCAGAGCATGTCATCAGTGTACATCTGATACAGAGCACACACAGTTTCCATCCACGCAAGAGGCATTAAGGGGCAAAGGCATTACATCTGCTCTGATTAACTCTGCTTTCAATCCTCTGTGATACAATGACAGATACCTGCCAGACCAGTGAATGGCCAACAATGAACATGATTTGACTTCTATAAACATTTGTCTTCAAGCTTTAGTGACCCAGTAATGCACTGACAGACACACAGCCTTGAGGTCAGAGCTCAGAGAAAACAATCATCGTCAGGACAGGAAGTTGATGGTTAGCAGAGAAAGCACTGTGTGGGGGCGTACATGGTTATAACACACCTTTTAGTTAAATGGCTTTCTAAGTACCTACAGACAGTATGACAGTATGACTGTCTGCATGTTTATCTCCAACGGCAGTAAAATATAATAGCCGGCCTACTAGCTGCCACTGATTATTTTCTCCCCTCCTTATGTGTTTATTGAGTACACCCGTTTTGAGTTGGTGATAATTAGTGAGGCTTTATTAGTCAGCCGGCCCGTCTGGTTCTTTGTGCGGGACTGGTTATTGTAACCCTGGTGTTTGCATTAGATGTACATGTTTGTGTATTTAGTGCTAGACTGTTTTCGTTTCCCTGTGTCTGGGGCATTTGGTTTGAGCACCCGTAAGTGGGGTGACCGTAGTTCACCGTGTGTGCATTAAAGTAGCACTTTTTGAACTCTGCTTTCCTGCGCCTGATTTCACCCTCACGACACCTAGGACCTTACAGATTAGCAGATGTTATTGTGGGTGTAGCGAAATGCTTGTGCTTCTAGCTCCAACAGTGCAGTAATATCTTACAAGTAATATCTAACAAATTACACAACATATACCCAATACACACAAATCTAAGTAGGAATGAATTAAGACTATATGCATATGGACGTGAGATATCAGAGCGGAACGGACTAAGATACAGTAGAATAGTATAGAAAACAGTATATACGTACACATGAGATGAGTAATGCCAGATATGTAAACATTAAGTGACTAAGATACCGTAGAATAGTATAGAACACAACAAAGTATATATAGTTGAAGTCGGAAGTTTACATACACTTAGGTTGGAGTCATTAAAACTAGTTTTTCAACCACTCCACAAATTTCTTGTCAACAAACTTTAGTTTTGGCAAGTCGGTTAGGACATCTATTTTTTGTATTTTTGTATTTTTTTTAATCTAAGTCATTTTTCCAACAATTGTTTACAGACAGATTATTTCACTTATTTTTTTCTTTACCTTCATTTAACTAGGCAAGTCAGTTAAGAACAAATTCTTATTTTCAATGACAGCCTAGGAACAGTGGGTTAACTGCCTTGTTCAGGGGCAGAACGACAGATTTGTACCTTGTCAGCTCGGGGATTCAAACGTTCAACCACTAGCCCAGCGCTCTAACCACTAGGCTACACTGCAATTGTATCACAATTCCAGTGAGTCAGAAGTTTACATACTCTAAGATGACTGTGCCTTTAAACAAAAATTATGTCATGGCTTTAAAAGCTTCTGATAAGCTAATTGACATCATTTGAGTCAATTGGAGATGTACCTGTGGATGTATTTCAAGGCCTACCTTCAAACTCAGTGCCTCTTTGCTTGACATCATGGGAAAATCAAAATAAATCAGCCAAGAAATTGTAGACCTTCACAAGTCTGGGTCATCCTTGGGAGCAATTTCCAAACGCCTGAAGATACCACGTTCATCTGTACAAACAATAGTACGCAAGTATAATCACCATGGGACCACGCATCCGTCATACCGCTCAGGAAGGAGACGCGTTCTGTCTCCTAGAGATGAATGTACTTTGGTGCGAAAAGTGCAAATCAATCCCAGAACAACAGCAAAGGACCTTGTGAAGATGCTGATGGAAACCAGTACAAAAGTACTGGTATAACCTGGTATAACCACAGTCAAACGAGTCCAATATCGACCTAACCTGAAAGGCCGCTCAGCAAGGAAGAAGCCACTGCTCCTAAACCACCATAAAAAAAAGCCAGACTACGGGGACAAAGGTCGTACTTTTTGGAGAAATGTTCTCTGGTCTTATGAAATAAAAATAGAACTGTTTGGCCAGAATGACCATCATTATGATGCTTTGCTGCAGGAGGGACTGGTGCACTTCACAAAATAGATGGCATCATGAGGAAAGGAAAATGATGTGGATATATTGAAGCAACATCTCAAGACATCAGTCAGGAAATAGGTTTTCCAAATGGACAGTGACCCCAAGTATACTTCCAAAGTTGTGGCAAAATGGCTTAAGGACAACAAAGTCAAGGTATTGGAGTGGCCATCACAAAGCCTTGACCTCAATCCTATTTGAGATTTGTGGGCAGAACTGAAAAAGCGTGTGCGAGCAAGGAGGCCTACAAACCTGACTCCAGCTCTGTCAGGAGGAATGGGCCAAAATTCACCCAACTTATTGTCGGAAGCTTGTGAAAGGCTATCCGAAATATTTGACCCAAGTTAAACAATTTAAAGGCAATGCTACCAAATACTAATTGAGTGTAAGTAAACTTCTGACCCACGGGGACACCATGCAGATGAGCACTGGTTGGTCGGCCCAATTGAGGTAGTATGTACATGAATGTATAGTTAAAGTGACTATGCATATAATAAACAGAGAGTAGCAGCAGCGTAAAAAAGAGGGTTTGGGGGGGGAACACAATGCAAATAGTCTGGGTAGCCATTTGATTACCTGTTCAGGAGTCTTATGGCTTGGGGGTAAAAACTGTTGAGAAGCCTTTTTGTCCTAGACTCCGGTACCGCTTGCCATGCGGTAGTAGAGAGAACAGTCTATGACTGAGGTGGCTGGGGTCTTTGACCATTTTTAGGGTCTTCCTCTGACACCGCCTGGTGTAGAGGTCCTGATTTGCAGGCAGCTTAGCCCGGTGATGTACTGGGCCGTACGCACTGCCCTCTGTAGTGCCTTGCGGTCAGAGGATGAGCAATTGCCGTACCAGGCAGTGATGCAACAAGTCAGGATGCTCTCGATGTTGCAGCTGTAGAACCTTTTGAGGATCTCAGGACCCATGCCAAATCTTTTTAGTTTCCTGAGGGGGAATAGACTTGGTCGTGTCCTCTTCACGACTGTCTTGGTGTGTTTGGACCATTCTAGTTTGTTGTTGATGTGGACACTGTCGTGTCTTTACTATCATTAAATTGAAGACTTATAGTTATCAAAGATTCTCTGTAATTAGTATTACACGATCAACTGATTAATATTTTAACTGTAATTGACTAGGAAGTCGGGGCACCAAGGAAAAATATTCAGATTACAAAGTTCTTAAAATAACTTTTCAGATATTTTATCTGATCAATTAGTCTTCGAATTAATGAATTATTTACTTTACCTCACGTTAGTCTCATTCCAAACGTCGTAAATGGTTGGTTATCTGCACGAACCCAGTCTTCACTATGAGTCATCCATACATCAATTGTCTTAAATCATGTATTTATTATTAACAAGTAATTCACAGAAATGCATAAACAAACAAACAAGGTAAATGTGGTTACAAGAAATGATAGGTGAATGTGCCCTAGTGGGTTAAACCGGCATGGCGGCTTGTTAGACAAAAGGGGAAGTGGGGGTCGACTAAGAAGTCACTACAGAGTTAATAATTATAACAATTGAAATGTTAATCCTTTACACATGAACGCTCACTCATTCGGGAACAATTGCAATCAATATATATATTTACCCTCAGTGTGTCGTCTTGATCGCTGGTGAAAAGTTTGTTTCTTTTGTATAATTGTCCGTCTCTCTCCATCGGTTGTGGTTAGAGGGGATAGTTCAGAGTGACATTCATTAGTTTCGTTAAAGAATGGATGTTTCGGCGGTTGTCGTTCTTCGCGTTCAATGATACCGAATTCCTAGCTGCAGACTAGTAATTCATATCAAAGACTTGTTCTTATTCTGTCGGTATCGATAGTCTAAGAGTTTAACCATGTGGTATGGTTAAAAGATTCAACAATGGTCTACAACCTTTGTCCTCTCCTAATGGAGAAAAACACGGTCTGGTGATAATTTCTCAAAGTTAGTTTAATTCGGAATTGCAGAAAAGGGCTGTCCCAGGACGCCTGACCCTAACTGGGCTCAGGGGCGGTCCTCTGATTTAGTTAACTCCAATTCCCTTTTTGAGTTTTCCTTCATTAAACAGTCCAAAATCACAGTGTAAAATTGTGTAAACAGTATCATACTCACTCATTCATCTTATACAAATATCAGATGTAAACCTAAAATCTGATATATTTATATATTTATATATAAATATATAATATATAATATATAAACAGCGTTATGGTAATGTGGCCACACCGTCTCCCATGAGCTTCCCCAAGTTGTAACAAATTGACCAGTTCGTAGCTGGATTCTTCACCGATCTTCTATACTTTCTCCAGAACATGAAATTTGTTCGGACCTCGAGTTCTGTGAGGTGGAAAAAATTCCCCTGTTCTCTATGAAATTTTACTCTCTCTATACTGTGTGTCCATGAGGAGATCCTCAGGAATTTACGACATCTCTCTGACCACAGCAGCCTAGTTGAAAAAGGAAAGGGGGAGACAGGGAGAGGGGGATGGGGCTCGCCACACCCAAAGAGGGCAACGTCATGACAACACCAAGGAACATGAAGCTCTCAACCTGCTCAACTACAGTTCCGTCGATGAGAATGGGGGCATGCTCGGTCCTCCTTTTCCTGTAGTCCACAATCATCTCCTTAGTCTTGGTTACGTTGAGGGATATGTTGTTATTCTGGCACCACCTGGCCAGGTCTTTGACCTCCTCCCTATAGGCTGTCTTGTTGTTGACGGTGATCAGGCCTACCACTGTTGTGTCGACTGCAAACTTAATGGTGTTGGAGTCGTGCCTGGCCATGCAGTTGTGGGTGAACAGGGAGTACAGGAGGGGACTGAGTACGCACCCTTGGGGAGCTCCAGTGTTGAGGATCAGCGTGGCAGATGTGTTGCTGCCTACCCTCTGGTGTTGAACGCTGAGCTGTAGTCAATGAATAGCATTCTCACACAAGTGTTCCTTTTGTCCAGGTGGGAAAGGGCAGTGTGGAGTGCAATAGAGATTGCATCATCAGTGGATCTGTTTGGGCGGTATGCAAATTGGAGTGGGTCTAGGGTTTCTGGGATAAGGGTGTTGATGTGAGCCATTACCAACCTTTCAAAGCACTACATGGCTACGGACGTGAGTCCAATAGAAAATGTGTGGGCAGAACTGAAATAGCGTGTGCGAGTAAGGAGGCCTACAAACCTGACTCAGTTACACCAGCTCTGTCAGGAGGAACGGGCCAAAATTCACCCAACTTATTGTGGGAAGCTTGTTGAAGGCTAACTGAAATGTTTGACCCAAGTTAAACAATTTAAAGGCAATGCTACCAAATACTGTCAAGACCCGGTTACGAACTCGGGTCTCCGGTGTGAGAAACAGTCACATAGCAAACTGAGCCATTAATAGTCAGCAGAACCCAGAAGATGAGGCAGACACAGCAGTACTTGAGACTGTGTTTTAATAAAGTTAAAATGAAAGTTCTTCAGGCAAAAATATAAATCCACAACGTCAAAAGTAATTCCAAGAGAAAAAGGTAATCCTCCAAGTCAAAAGGTAAATCCACAAGGTGGTAGGTACAGCAGAAAAAAGCCTTAAAAGATAATCCAAAAGAAATAAATGAGAACAAAAACAGAGTACCACAAGAGAGTCCAACTAGAGCAACAAATGTTCACAGCATCGCTGGGGCTGGGTGCTAACATTCAAACACAGAGCAAAGAACTGAGGAAAACTAAGGGTTTAAATACAGTCAAGGGAAACGAGGCACAGGTGCAAATAATACCTGGAAACAAGGGAAAACAAAAGGGTCAAAAAGCACAATGGGGGCATCTAGTGGCCAAAACTGGAACAATCCTGGCCAAATCCTGACAAATACTAATTGAGTGTATGTAAACTTCTGACCCACTGGGAATGTGATGAAAGAAATAAGAGCTGATTACTCTGATTAAATGTCAGGAATTGTGAAAAACTGAGATTAAATGTATTTGGCTAAGGTGTATGCAAATGTTTGACTTCAACTGTACATATGAGATGAGTAATGCCATATATGTAAACATTATTAAAGTGACTAGTGTTCCATTCCTTAAAATGGCCAGTGATTCCTAGTCTATGCCTATAGGCAGCACCCTCTAATGGGCTAGTGACGGCTGTTTACCAGTCTGATGGTCTTGAGATAGAAGCTGTCTTTCAGTCTCTCGGTCCCAGCTTTGATGCTCCTGTACTGACCTCGCCGCCTTGATGATGGCAGGGTGAACAGGCAGTGGCTCGGGTTGTTGATGTCCTTGATGACCTTTTTGGCGATCCTTTGACATTTGGTGCTGTAGGTGTCCAGGAAGGCGGGTAGTTTGCCCCCGATAATGCTTTGGGCAGACTGCACCACCCTCTGGAGAGCCTTGCGGTTGCGGGCGGTGCAGTTGCCGTACCAGGCAGTGATACAGCCCGACAGGATGCTTTCAATTGCGCTTCTGTAAAAATGTGTGAGGGTTTTAGGTGACAAGCCACATTCCTTTAGCCTTCTGAGGTTGAAGAGGCTCTGTTGCGCCTTCTTCACCACACTGTCTGTGTGGGTAGTCCATTTCAGTTTGTCAGTGATGTGTACGCCAAGGAACTCGAAGCTTTCCACCTTCTCCACTGCGGTCCTGTTGATGTAGATAGGGGCGTGCACCTTCTGCTGTTTCCTGAAGTCCATGATCATCTCCTTTGTTTTGTTGACATTGAGTGAGAGGTTATTTAGGCCCATTGAAAGTCTCTTACTGACCTCATATAAACAAATATGGCTGTGAAACGCTGATATCACCATGGAGACCAATCCTGAATAAGGCAATGAGTGAAAATATAATCTCTTTATTTAGATTAATATGTTGGCATTTACTTTGGATGAGCACAAGGGACAGACAATGCCCAAGAGAAAAGAGATTTAGATATGAGGGTGGATATGAGGCTATAGGGTTAGGGTGATCATTCTCCTTGTTTCATTACCATATAGTATATTATGTCCTGGCTCGTTAGTTATTGATTGTGTACGTCCCAAATGGCATTCTATTCCTAATGATAGCGCACTATTTTTGACAAGGACCCATAGTGTTTTGGTAAAAAAGTAGTGCACAATGCAGGGAACAGGGTGCCATTTGGGATGCAGTTATTGAGTTTCAAAGGGAAATTTCCAGAATTATGTTTTTATGGGCTCCATTGTAAAAGCTGATGGTACTGATTACTGCAGCATGTTAAGGGGGAAACTGGAGAGACATTAAATAAAACAGAATCCCCTGTAGATTCATTAAAATTGTCTGCATTTCCTTAATCTTCTGTATCCATTTACAAAGTCTTCATTATGCTTCACAAACTGGGAACAAAATGTAATATCTTGATAAGTGACACGTGTTCACATTCAATGTCGATTCCACAGGAATTAACAACATGTTAACTTAGGTAACATTTATCAGGACGTTACTCCACAAACAGAGATGCGTACAAAGCTCTCCTTCGTCCTCCATTTGGCAAATCTGACCATAACTCTATCCTCCTGATTCCTGCTTACAAGCAAAAATTAAAGCAGGAAGTACTAGTGACTCGCTCAATACGAAAGTGGTCAGATGACGTAGATGCTAAGCTACAGGACTGTTTTGCTAGCCGTACGAAGCTAAGCTCACTTCAACAGTGCACACTAATAATTGTGTGGGTGTCAACCTTCCTCGTAGCACGTGGCAATAAACATAAACATACTGTCTGTAGGTACTTAGAAAGCCATTTAACTAAAAAGGTGTGCTATAACCATGTACGCCCACACAGTGCTTTCTCTGCTAACCATCAACTTCCTGTCCTGATGATGATTGTTTTCCCTGAGCTCTGACATCAAGGCTGTGTGTCTGTCAGTGCATTACTGGGTCACTTAAGCTTGAAGACAAATGTTTATAGAAGTCAAATCATGTTCATTATTGGCCATTCACTGGTCTGGCAGGTATCTGTCGTTGTATCACAGAATGGAATAGATTCCAAGATTCTTCCAATGGCATTGAGGAGTAAACCACATCAGTCACTGGCTTCATCAATAAGTGCATCAATGATGTCTTCCCCACAGTGAACGTACGTACATACCCCAACCAGAAGCCATAGATTACAGGCAACATCCGCACTGAGCTTAAGGTTAGAGCTGCCGCTTTCAAGGAGCAGGACTCTAGCCCGGACGCTTATAAGAAATCCCACTATGCCCACCGACAAACCATCAAACAGGCAAAGCTTCAATAAAGGACTAAGATTGAATCCTACTGCACCGGCTCCGATGCTCATCGGATGTGGCAGGGCTTGCAAACTATTATGAACTAGAAAGGGAAGCACAGCTGTGAGCTGCCCAGTGACACAAGCCTACGAGCTAAATTACTTCTGTGCGTGCTTCGAGGCAAGCAACACTGAAACATGCATGAGAGCACCAGCTGTTCCGGACGATTGTGTGATCACGCTTTCCGTAGCCGATGTGAGTAAGACCTTTAAACAGGTCAACATTCACAAGACCGAGGGCCATACAGATTACCAGGACGTGTACTCCGAGCATGCGCTAACCAACTGGCAAGTGTCTTCACTGACATTTTCAACCTGTCCCTGACCGAGTCAGAAATACCAACATGTTTCAAGCAGACCATCATAGCCCCTGTGCCCAAGAACGCAAAAGTAGCCTGTCTAAATGACTACCAACCCATAGCACTCACGTCTGTAGTCATGAAGTGCTTTGAAAGCCTGGTCATGGCCCACATCAACACCATTATCCCAGAAACCCTAGACCCACTCCAATTTGCATACCGCCCCAACAGATCCACAGATGACGCTATCTATAGTGCACTCCACACTGCACTTTCCTACCTGAACAAAAGGAACACCTACATGAGAATGCTATTCATTGACTACAGCTCAGCGTTCAACACCATAGTACCCTCAAAGCTCATCACTAAGCTATCACTAGCTACCCTGTAACTAAACACCTCCCTCTGCAACCTCATCCTGGACTTCCTGATAGCCGCCCCCAGGTGGTAAGGGTAGGTAACAACACATCTGCCACGCTGATCCTCAACACGGGGGCCCCTCAGGGGTGTGTACTCGGTCCCCTACTGTACTCCCTGTTCACCCATGACTGCATGGCCAAGCACAACTCCAACATCATAATTAAGTTTTCTGATGACACACCAGTGATCACCGAAAACGATGACACAGTCTATAGGGAGGAGGTCAAAGACCTGGCAGTGTGGTGCCAGGATAACAACCTCTCCCTCAACGTGATCAAGACAAATGAGATGATAGTGGAGTACTGGTTGAGAGCTTCAGGATCCTTAGTGTCCACATCACCAACGAACTGTCATGGTTCAAACACACCAAGACAGTCGTGAAGAGGGCACGACAATGCCTATGCACCCTCAGAAGACTGAATATATTTGGCATGGGTCCTCAGATCCTGAAAGTTCTACAGCTGCACCATCGAAAGCATCCTGACTGGTTGTATCACCGCCTGGTATGCTTCCAACCGCAAGGCACTACGAAGGGTAATGCGTTCGGCCAAGTACATCACTGGGCCAAGCTTCCTGCCATACAGGACCTCTATACCAGGCGGTGTCAGAGGAAGGCCCAAAAAATTGCCAAAGACTCCAGAAACCCTAGTCATAGAGCGCCAAGTCTAGGTCCAAAAGGCTTCTTAATGGCTTCTACCCCCAAGACTCCTGAACAGCTAACCAAATGGCTACCCGGACTATTTGCATTGAGACCCCCATTTTTACGCTGCTTCTACTCTCTGTTTATTATCTATGCATTTTCACTTTACCTCTACCTTTTTACATATTACCTCAATTACCTCGTCTAACCTGTATCCCTGCACATTGATACCTGCAATGAAGAGAGGAGCTACAGATGTGGGCTAGCCTAGTTAGTTCACACATTCAACACAGAAAGTCCTCCTAAGCTGGCCACACAGGCATCATTAGCTCCATAACGAAGAGAGGGATAGTGACATTAGCATGGTGCTGTAACTGGAGGAGACAAGACAGCCTTAACACTATGTGTGTCTCAAATGGCACCCTGTTCCCTTTCTAGTGCACTACTTTATCGTCCATAAGGCTCTGGTCAAAAGTAGTGGACTATCAAATCAAACTTTATTTGCCACATGCGCCGAATACAACAAGTATAGACTTTACCATGAAATGCTTACTTACGCCCTTAACCAACAGTGCAGGTCAAGAAGCAGAAACTGTTTACCAAGTAGGCTAAAATAAAAAGTAATAATAAAAAGAAACACAATAAGAATAACAATAACAAGACTATATACAGGGGGCACCGGTACCAAGTCAGTGTGCAGGGGTACAGGCTTGTTGAGGTAATATGTACATGTAGGTGGGGGCGAAGTGACTATGCATAGGTAACAAACAGCGAGTAGCAGCAGTGTACAAGAGGGGAGTGTAGTCAATGTAAATTGTCCGGTAGCGATTTTTATGAATTCTTCAGCAGTCTAATGGCTTGGGGGTAGAAGCTGTTGAGGAGCCATTTGGTCCTAGACTTCGCACTTGCCGTGCGGTAGCAGAGAAAACAGTCTATTACTTGGGTGACTGGAGTCTCTCACAATTTTCTGGGCTTTCCTCTGACACCGCCTATTATATAGGTCCTGGATGGCAGGAAGCTTGGCCCCAATGATGTACTGGGACGTTCGCACTTCCCTCTGTAGCGCCTTACGATCAGATGCCGAGCAGTTGCCATACCAGGTGGTGATGCAACCGGTCAGGATGCTCTCGATGGTGCAGCTGTAAAACGTTTTGAGGATCTGGGGACCCATGCCAAATATTTTCAGTCTCCTGAGGGGGAAAAGATTTTGTCATGCCCTCTTCACGACTGTCTTGGTATGTTTGGACCATGATAGTTCGTTGGTGATGTGGACACCAAGGAACTTGAAGCTCTCGACCCGTTCCACTACAGCCCCGTCAATGTTAATTGTGGGCCTGTTCGGTCTGCCTTTTCCTGTAGTCCATGATCAGCTCCTTTGTCTTGCTCACATTGAGCGAGAGGTTGTTGTCCTGGCACTATACTGCCAGTTATCTGACCTCCTCCCTATAGGCTGTCTCATCATTGTCTGTGATCAGGCCTACCACTGTTGTGTCGTCAGCAAACTTAATGATGTTGCAGTCGTGTTTGGCCACGCAGTCGTGGATGAACAGGGAATACAGGAAGGGACTAAGTACACACCTCTGTGGGGCCCCAGTGTTAAGGATCAGCGTGACAGACTTGCCTTCTCTTACCACCTGGGGGCGGCCCGTCAGGAAGTCCAGGATCCAGTTGCAGAGGGAGGTGTTTAGTCCCAGAGCCCATAGCTTAGTGATGAGCTTTGTGAAACCTATGGAGTTGAATGCTGAGCTGTAGTCAATGAACAGCATTTTCACATAGGTGTTCCTTTTGTCCAGGTGAGAAAGGGCAGTGTGTAGTGCGATTGAGATTGCGTCATCTGTGGATCTGTTGGGGCGGTATGCGAATTGGTGTGGGTCTAGGGTATCCGGGAGGATGCTGTTGATGTGAGCCGTGACCAGCCTTTCAAAGCACTTCATGGCTACCGACATGAGTGCCATGGGGCAGTAATCATTTAGGCAGGTTACCTTCGCTTCCTTGGGCACAGGGACTATGGTGGTCTGCTTGAAACATGTAGGTATTACAGACTCAGTCAGGGAGAGGTTGAAAATGTGAAGACACTTGACAGTTGGTCCGTGCATGCTTTGAGGTCACGTCCTGGTAATCCATCTGGCCCAGTGGCTTTGTGAATGTTGACCTGTTTAAAGGTCTTACTCACATCGGATTCACTCTTAATCCTGTATTGACGCTTTGCTTGTTTGATGGTTCGTCTGAGGGCAAAGCGGGATTTCTTATAACCGTCCGGATTAGTCTCCCACTCCTTGAAAGCGCCAGCTCTAGCCTTTATCTCGATGCGGATGTTGCCTGTAATCCATGGTTTCTGGTTGGGATATGTACGTACAGTCACTGTGGGGACGACGTCATTGTTACGCACGCCTCTGTGAAGAGGGAACGCAACACCCTGCTACAACTCAACTCCCCGTGAAGTGAAAGAGGTATGGACCTTAGGTGTGAGTAAGGATGACAAAAGGCAGAGAGAGTGGTACCGTTTACAAGGAATTTATTCCATCACAGGTCTTACCTAGTGTGCCTAGACAGTGAATATACTACGGGTATATGTATGCGGGCCTCTTGCCTAAGCACTCCCTAGGTGCCTACCCCCTGGGAACAAATTAAACAGAATATTAAACAATTTCACAAACATACTAAGAAACAAAGGACATCAAATAAGCTCTATCTGATTATGCAACAAACTAACACAGTACATACCAACTGCCTGTATCACTCTCAGAAACAACAAACATAATATGACCCTCATCCATCAGCCTCCTCTCTCAGCCATGATCTCTCTTTTGAACAACAGAACACTGGCTTTTATAACTGGAGAAGGAGTCTAATGGGATACAGCTGTAACTTGATGAGGGGGCGGGGTCAGCTCCAATTAACCGTGGAGTCGACCAATCAGCTGCTGGGGGATTTCAGGTAGCCATCTCCTGAAACACAATCAAATACACAAACTACCACACAGAAACTGGGGAACGTAACAGTCATCGATGCACTTATTGATGAAGCCAATGACTGAAGTGGTGTATTCCTCAATGCCATTAAATGAATGCCGGAACATATTCCAGTCTGTGCTAGCAAAACAGTCCTGTAGTGTAGCATCTGACCACTTCTATACTGAGCTAGTCACTGGTACATCCTGCTTTAGTTTTAGCTTGTAAGCAGGAATCGGGAGGATAGAATTATGGTCAGATTTTCCAAATAGATGGTGGGGGAGAGCTTGCATCTCTGTGTGTGGAGTAAAGGTAGTCTCGGATTCTTTTCCCCCTGGTTTGCTCATGTGACATGCTGGTAAAAATTTGGTAAAAAAGATTTAAGTTTGCCTGCATTAAAGTACCCGGCCACTAGGAGCGCCGCTTCTGGGTGAGCATTTGGGTGAGCGTCTCTGTTCTGCCGGTTCATGGAAAATCCCGCCAGCTCTATATTGTCATCTCGGTGAAACATAAGATGTTACTTTTTTTAATGTCCCGTTGGTAGGATAATCTTAATAGTAGGTCATCAATTTTATTTTCCAACGATTGCATGTTAGCAAGGAGAATGGAAGGCATTGGGAGTTTGCTCGCTTGCCTCCAGATTCTCAGAAGGATCCCCGATCTGCGCCCTCTTTTCCGATGTCTTTTCTTCACACAAAAGTTGTGGATCTGGGCGTGTTCCAGTGAAAGCAGGATATCCTTCCCGTCAGAGTCATTAAAGGAAAAAGTTTCTTCCAGTGAGTAATTGCTTTTCTGATGTCCAGAAGTTATTTTCGGTCATAAGAGACGGTAGCAGCAACATTACGTACGCAATAAGTTTAAAAATAAGTTTCACAAAACGCAATTTATTAAACAAAATTTCACAATTGGTTGGGAGAATGTAAAACGTCAGCCATGTTCTTCGGCGCCATCTCAGTAATATATAGGGAATAGGGTGCCATTTAAGACACAGTCACTGTATCACTGTGATAAATTACTTCTGTTACCTCAGTCTTATGTGGTGTTACTCAGAACTACATCCTCTGATTGGGGTCAGAGCTGTACTGGTCCTGGCAGCTAGCTATCATGTGTGGATAAGTAGAGTGCCGCAAGGTCAAGGGTTCAACTCCCACAGGGATCACACATACACATTCAAAAAATGTATGCACTTACTGTAATGTAGTTGCTTTCCATAAAAGTGTCTGCTAAGAGACACAGTATATTATTACATATATTTGTCTTAGTATGTGGCTGCTCTACATTCTAGTTTCACTGCGTTGTACCTTGGCTCTTTGCAGGCTGAAACATTGAGGTAGACTGTTGCTCCTTCGATGTGCAAAGGACTGTTAATATTGCAAAGTGTTCGTGATTTCAATTCCAGGACTTTGACTGAAATTTGTTTATGAGAGCAACAGAGGAGCAGAGTGGACTTGTTGCTATGGCTACCTGAGCCTGAGCATGTGTGTCTGTGTGTTTCTGCATTAGAAAAGATGCCAAAGCATTACATTTCATTACTCCCACCATTTATATCCCCCACGCAAAACAGAGCATTTTGCTAATGAATCAAAGAGGATCAAAGAGGATATTTTAATGTGATATAGACTCTAAATAACAAATCCAAGTGTACATCAAACTATCCGGCTCGAAGAACCAGTGTGCTGGGACAGGGAACGATGAAACAGATTCTAAGCTTTTTACCTTGCAAGAATTCCCTACCTCCTATGTGCCCTCTTGGGATCCTTTTGCCATTATATATATCCTTGCTCTTAAATGTGAAAACAACCCTGTGAAGTGAGGTGATAGATATAGTAATAAGTCAACATGAGAACCGGCAATTGTGACAGCCTGTTGTAGCCGTCCAGTCTCCCATTGGGGCCCTTACCTGATCCTGGGGTCTTTGGCTGCAGTTACATTGTTCTCCTTCCCTGATCCTCCTGTCCTAGGCCCTGTCCTTGGCTGCAGCTGAGGCCGGACCCCCACAGTGCTACACCTGGTCCTCAGTGGCCAGGATGAGGGGTGGGGTGGCTGGTGGGATGTTGGGTGGGATGGCTGGTGCACCGTGAAGATGGAGTGCAGTGAGTCACCTGGCAGGAAAGGAGGAGCAGACTGTTAGAACCACACCTCAGACAACACACTGTGAATCGTGTCCTGAATCGTTTCTCTGATTCCTTGTGTCCTTTCTACTCACCTCCTTCTCAAAATGTCACAGAAGGAGTGAGGACTAGGGTTGAATATTTTCCCTGTATTTTACAAATGTTACATCCCGAGAATAAATCACTTTTCTCCAGGTAACACAGTATTTCCCGCCAAAACCGTAAGTGTCATTCAAAAGCATTATAAAGTATATACTGTAAATATGTCTAGATTTGATTAGAGCTTTGATCAGTACAACAATTCTAACCTGATGCTAGCTGAGCTTGATGAGTCATATATTAAATACATTTTATGAGCCCTACATAAACAACATTTAATGAGAACAAAGACCTAAAAAGCGCAAATGATTGTGCCATTATCCAATACACATATGATAGAGTCTACTGCACATTACACAAGACAGAAAAACATAAAAGCCCATAGATGTAGCTAACTACTCTCTTGGGTAAATAAATTAAACTAGCTTCAGTAGGCTAATCTTTTTGAGTGTGAACTGTATTACTGTACTGTATTGTATTATATTGTATTACTGTATATGGAGTGGAATTATGCACATTGTTCAAACCATGATAAAGCAGAGATTCTAGTGCAGCACATGCGGGCTACCAAGTATAGGCTAGCGAATTTGATTTAAATTTTTTAAATATAATAGGGCCTACTGTATTTGTATAATTAGTAGACTGACGCATATATACTTTCATAATATTTCCCAAAATGTTATTAGTCTACCTCCTATTTCACTCTATTGTTGCTTCGTTCCTTCCTTGCTTTCAAGTGCTAAGGATGTTTTTTTAAGAAGAGGCCAGCGAAGCACAGGTGCTTGTGTATTGTGAAAGAAACAGAGGCCTAAAGTTAGAAACTTATTATGCATAACCCATCATTAATTAGCTAAATATAAGGCTAATACTGCAGTGAATGTATTACCTGAAAGAGGTAGGCTAGGACATCTACTATATACAGTTGAAGTCGGAAGTTTACATACACCTTAGCCAAATACATTTAAACTCAGTTTTTCACAATTCCTGACATTTAATCATAGTTAAATTCCCTGTTTTAGGTCAGTTAGGATCACCACTTTATTTTAAGAATGTGAAATGTCAGAATAATAGTAGAGAGAATTATTTATTTCAGCTTTTATTTCTTTCATCACATTCCCAGTGGGTCAGAAGTTTACATACACTCAATTAGTATTTGGTAGCATAGCATTTAAATTGTTTAACTTGGGTCAAATATTTCGGGCAGCCTTTCTCAAGCTTCCCACAATAATTTGGGTGAATTTTGGCCCATTCCTCCTGACAGAGCTGGTGTAACTGAGTCAGGTTTGTAGGCCTCCTTGCTCGCACATGCTTTTTCAGTTCTGCCCACAAATCTTCTATAGGATTGAGGTCGGGGCTTTGTGATGGCCGCTCCAATACCTTGACTTTGTTGTCCTTAAGCCATTTTGCCACAACTTTGGAAGTATACTTGGGGTCATTGTCCATTTGGAAAACCCATTTGCGACCAAGCTTTAACTTCCTGACTGATGTCTTGAGATGTTGCTTTAATATATCCACATAATTTTCCTGCCTCATGATGCCATCTATTTTGTGAAGTGCACCAGTCCCTCCTGCAGCAAAGCATCCCCACAACATGATGCTGCCACCCCGTGCTTCATGGGTTGGGATGGTGTTCTTCGGCTTGTAAGCCTCCCCATTTTTCCTCCAAACATAACGATGGTCATTATGGCCAAACAGTTATATTTTGTTTCATCAGACCAGAGGACATTAGTCCAAAAAGTACAATCTTTGTCCCCGTGTGCAGTTGCAAACCGTAGTCTGGCTTTTTTATGGCGGTTTTGGAGCATTGGCTTCTTCCTTGCTGAGCGGCCTTTCAGGTTATGTCGATATTGGACTCGTTTGACTGTGGATATAGATACTTTTGTACCTGTTTCCTACAGCATCTTCACAAGGTCTTTTGCTGTTGTTCTGGGATTGATTTGCACATTTCGCACCAAAGTACATTCATCTCTAGGAGACAGAACACATCTACTTCCTGAGCGGTATGACGGCTGTGTGGTCCCATGGTGTTTATACTTGCATACTATTGTTTGTACAGATAAACGTGGTACCTTCAGGCGTTTGGAAATTGCTCCCAAGGATGAACCAGATTTGTGGAGGTCTACAATTTTTTCTGAGGTCTTGGCTGATCTCTTTTGATTTTCCCATGATGTCAAGTAAAGAGGCACTGAGTTTGAAGGTAGGCCTTGAAATACATCCACAGGTACACATCCAATTGACTCATATTGTGTCAATTAGCCTATCAGGAGCTTCTAAAGCATTTTCTGGAATTTTCCAAGCTGTTTAAAGGCACAGACAACTTAGTGTATGTAAACTTCTGACCCACTGGAATTGTGATACAGTGAATTATAAGTGAAATAATCTGTCGGTAAACAATTGTTGGAGAAATGACTTGTGTCATGCACAAAGTAGATGTCCTAACTGTCTTGCCAAAACTATTGTTTGTTTACAAGAAATGTGTGGAGTGATTGAAAAACGAGTTGAATGACTAAACCTAAGTGTATGTAAACTTCCGACTTCAACTGTATATAGGGCTATACTGTATATCAATCTAGAACAGGATTATCTATTTTAGATGCAATTTGAATGGGGTTGATGGAGAGAGAGAGACTGAGAGAGTGTTCGCACGTGCACTGATTTATAGCAACAATATTCGAGTGAAAGGCTGTTTTAAAAAACTCTGCAGCTACAGTTAAAAACATATGAATCTTTACAATTTAAAAACAAGGTGACCCCTGAAAGCCAGATGGAGATGTATGAATTAGACATGCACTCTGTCTTTATATTACTATAGCATAGGCTATTCTGCAGCAAATGTAGGCCTACCTGTCACAAGAAAAAAAAGTTACCATGATGAGATGATAGGTCTACAATACATGCATTGTGAAGTGGGTTCCATACTGAGATGGGCTGTCTTTCCCTACCCTGAGCGTTGATGATTCATCATGCAGAGTCCATAGAGAAGCCCGATTTAGACATCGCACATCATTTAAAAGTTCAATTTCACGCCATGCTGTTCATATAAATAATGTATTATAATTTACCGGTTTCTCACACTTATTTATCCCAGGAAAAGGTAGTGGTTTTGGGCAGTAAAACACGGTTAATCTTGGTAACCAGGTTCCCGCAATTTCACCTTAGTGAGTACAGAGGCAAGAGCAATCAAGGAAAATGCTTTTGAGAGATGGAGTGCAGTGAGTCACCTGTCAGGTAAGAATTACATTACAGACAACAGATTTTACACATTGTTCAGCACAACAGCACACTGGTCAAGACTGTGACAGATGCAAGAGTAGCTTACAGTATATTGAATCAGATTTGTCAGGGCAAACTACACAGCAAATTGTCTGGTGTAGATTTTCTTTTGTGGAACATTTCTAATGTTAAATTTACTCTGTAAAAATTAAATTAACACTCAGTGGTGTAAAATAACACTTTGGCGAGTAAAACGGTCCCATCAAAACCACACCCATCATTATCATCATTATTTCCCACCATGCTCTACTTCAGGTCGATTTTTTGGGGGGGATTGTTTTCAATATCTATGTTTTTGCATGTACATTGATTCATTTATTAATCTTATGCTACACAAAGATAAATGACATACATTTTCTAAACTAATCCAAATAGATTTTTGCACCCATTACTGAAATTGTTGTTCCAGTTTAAATGTTTTAGATAGTCTTCTTACCAATGTTCCTACCCCTGACAATCATTCTGAATGCAGGAATAAAAATGCCAAGTGTTGGATATTCTAACTCTGGCTGGATTCCAATAGGAATTACACATCACTTTGCAAGCCAGCAAAATTTTACTTGCAGGCATGACATGGCCTTTAAACCAGGAGTTTCCTAACAACACTGTGTTGGGGCGGCAGGGTAGCCTAGTGGTTAGAGCGTTGGGCTAGTAACTGAACGGTTGCAAGTTTGAATCCCCGAGCTAACAAGATATAAATCTGTCTTTCTGCCCCTGAACAAGGCAGTTAACCCACTGTTCCTAGGCTGTCATTGTAAATACGAATCTGTTCTTAACTGACTTGTCTAGTTAAATAAAGGTAAAATGGTAAAACCAGGCCATCAAACACCTTGTTGTATTTTAATGACAGCATTCGCGTAGGTACTCACTTGGTTAGGTACTCACTTGGTGAAAGCCAAGTGAGTACCTTTAAAAGGAAATAATTCAAATAATTCATTAACCGTGTCTCTGTCACTAACAAATACAGTCATGGGAAATATGCAAAATAGGCTTTACATAATACAGTGTTAAAACAACACCAAAAAAGTATTTACTGTAACACAACAGGTGTTCATTTCTTACACTGAGAAAGTGTAACAACGTCAGCACTAAGCAAAGTTAGTCTAGTTTACTCTAAATCAAGTGTTATGTTTTACACTGTAGGTGCTGTGTATTACTCCACAGTAGACCTATGCAAACACCACAACCAAGTTCAGTTACACAGTTTAAGAGTTGAATGGGGAACTCTACAACAGAGTTAAATCTTTAACACTTTCAAAAGTGTTATTTTAACTCCAGTTCAGTGGGACTCATGCTCACTGAAAAGTGTACATTTAACAAACCCTGACAATCTGCACCAAATATGATTCTACCTATTTCTAGAACTAATTTCCTTCATGTCTATGGAGAAATTATGACCATCCGACATACTATTAGAATACGAATGTATTATTGTCATCTAGGAATGTGTAATTATTTCATCCCACTAGCAGTGTTTAAATATGGACGTCATTAATATACTAATGGTTTTCCGGACTCTTTTTCTTGTTAGGCCTAGAGCGCAAAGTCATCAGGGTGAAAATGAGACAATATTAACAGAAATCCATTACTGTAATTAAAACAGAGAGAGCGAGAGATCGAGAGAGGGGGGGAGAGAGAGAGAGATAGTGTGAGTGAGTAAGTAAGTGAGAAAGAGTTGGGTGGGCTAGACAGAAAGAAGGAGAAGGAAAGAGAAAGAAACGGAGAGAGAGCTTTTTTATACAAACAATCACTGTATAGCGGTGCCGTATCTAGGCATATGTGACGTAAGTGCTAGGTGTGTGTGTCCCCCCCCCCCGAAAAAAAGCAGAAAACAAATTAGGAAGTCAGTCGGAGTCTCAACTTACTGTTAGGACATTAACTTTAAAGCTGCACATTTTTCTTTCCACCACCAAGAGGGGGCCACTACAATGTTTTGCCCGCAAGGTAGGGCCCCCCCTAGAACACGATGTGGGTTGCTCTGGATGGGAGTCCCCCCCAACCAAATCTCGCTTAGGGTCCCCAAAACACTAGAAACGGCCCTGACTGTTAGTGACAGTCAGTCAGTGGTTAAACAGGTTGCCATGGAGACACAGTCAGTGTAGCCCTTTCAAAGTTAGCAGAGCACACTAACGTAATGGCAAAGCTTCTAATCCATGATGTACACAGCAAATTCCCCAGTGTAAAATTAAATAGACACTGAACAGTGTTGCATTAACACACTGCTTAGTGTAAAGCTTTATTTGCATGTTTGCATATTTGCCTTTCAAGTCAATTGTAGCTTTTTTTTTTACAACCCTTTTTTTATTGAATATATATATATATATATATATACATACAATCTACTTGCAGTGAAGCCGCTCAACATCTACATCACATTAGTCATCTAACAGACTCCCATCCAGAGCAACCCACAGAAGCAACCTGCGTCAACGCCCTGCTCAAGGGCACGTCAACAGATCTCCCACAAGGTCAGAAATGGGGGACCCAGCGGCACCACCAGGCCACCAGCCCTCCAAGATCCCCCCCACAGTTCCCCAAGAGCTGCCCCTCAACCATCTGAGAAACCCCCCCCCCCCCCCCCCTTTAAGAAAATCATTGAATATGTTTGCGTGCATGAAAATCATAACAGCAAGGCCAACTGAATATGTTTGCGTGCATGTATGGCACTATTTACATGTGTGTACGTGTTAGCATTTGAATGAGAGTGTGTGTATATAGTGGGGAGAACAAGTATTTGATACTCTGCCGATTTTGCAGGTTTTCCTACTTACAAAGCATGTCTGTCATATTTATCATAGGTACACTTCAACTGTGAGAGACGGAATCTAAAACAAAAATCCAGAAAATCACATTGTATGATATTTAAAAAATTACAGACCTCTACATGCTTTGTAAGTAGAAAAACCTGCAATATCGGCAGTGTATCAAATACTCTCCCCACTGTATGTGTACCAACACCTGAATGGCATCAACCTCGGGCAAACATACATCTGTAACAATACTGCCCCTCCGTATCATTCAAACATTATTTTTGTTATGTTTTATTTTGACTTTATTTTTGTACTTTTAACTTTGACTGTCATTCTGCCCCCCGCCCAGCAACTCAACTCCCACTTTTCTCCAATTCCACATCCCAACCCTCAGCCCATCCCACCTATCTCTGCTTGCAACCCTCTTCGGATTTACAGTATATGCACCATATATCTTTCAACTATGCTGTGATGATTACATACAATTTGAATGTATCTAATCGAATAGCATCCACAGATTACGAGTTGACGGTAAATACTTTTACTAAGAGGGCATTGGGACAGTAACCGAAAGGTTGCTGGATTGAATCCCCGAACTGACAAGGTAAATCAATGTTTTAGATCAATGTTGTGCTTTTTTCAGCCATTCCTGATCCTGATACCAGAAACAGGCTACCTGAAGGCAATACCAACACAAATGGTCTATTGATCCTGTATCCTCACAACAAAATCTGCGGAGCTGTGATGATTGTATGCCCCAAATATTCAACATTTTGTTGGTGGCAAGAATTCTGTACAATAATTTTAGCTGAAAAGCACGGTCTTGAATCTTGCGTTGTTTTATATATCAACTCTTACACCCTGTACCATGGAATCGGTACATAAAAAATGTCTTCCAACTATTTTGAAATCTGTATGGCACAGCTGTCAACATCCTGGTCATCAAATGAAACTGGTATACTTTCCTATTTTTATTCCTCCGCAGGATTTGATCCTTTATATCAGGCAGACAGACCAGTTCCCTACCTCCTCCCGCTGCCACCTGCCTCTTCCATTTTTGGGGTAAAGTTGTAATGAATTGGTTGTAATCTTGGATTAAGCAGACCTTCCCATTCAATTCTGATAACTCCATGAAAAACATAACTCTACCATTCCAATTTACAATATAATTTAAAAACAAAATACCACTTTCAAACATATTTTCAATAAATACAGGTCTTTTATCAACCAGCACATTTGAATTCAGCCATAATATTGGTTGTAATATTTATTCTATCTCTTCAGGGGGATGAAATTGAAAGTGTAGCCAGCTCTGCAATGCTTGTTTGAAAAAGAGATACTTTGAAAAAAGGCAATTTATAAGCAATGGAAGAGCTTTTCTTAGTAATCTACTTGAGAGCCATTTAAACCATTCAAGTAAAATAATGTTAATCCACCTAGTTCATATTCATTATATAGATAGGCACGCTTTATCTTGTCTGGTTTAGCATCCCAGATAAAGCTAAATAGTTTTTGCTCATATGAGTTGAAAAGCGAATCATCAGGAGTAGGCAGCGCCATAAGAAAGTGAGTAAACTGAGATATGACTAAGGAGTTCATCAGGGAAATGTTTCCATAAATACAGTTATTTACCTCTCCATGGTTGCAGGATCTTGTCTATTTTTATAAGTTTTCTTTTGCAATTCATTGTGGAGAGCTCATTTGTATCTTTTGTGATATTCACCATCCACCCATTTTATAGGTAAACTGCAGGGTAATGTAAAAGTTGTATTTTTTAAAGATCCAATATGTAATATTGTACACTTATCATAATTAGGTTTTAATCAAATCAAATACATTTTTATTAGTCACATACACATGGTTAGCAGATGTTCTGACCGTGCAGTAATATCTAACAAGTAATCTAACAATTTCACAACAACTACCTTATACACACACAAGTGTAAAGGAATGATTAAGAATGTGTACATATAAATATATGGATGAGCGATGGCCGAACGGTATTGACAAGATGCAGTAGATGGTATAGAGTACAGTGAATGAAAACCCAAAATTAAAAAAAAAAAAAGTTTTTTTAAATGGTATGTAAACATTATATAAAGTGCCATTGTTTAAGTGACTAGTGATACATTTATTGCATCCAATTATTAAAGTGGCTAGAGATTGAGTCTGTATGTTGGCAGCAACCACTCAATGTAAGTGAGGCCTGTTGAACAGTCTGATGGCCTGTTTTTCAGAATCTCGGTTCCAGCTTTGATGCACCTCTACTGACCTCGCCTTCTGGATGGTAGTGGGGTGAACAGGCAGCGGCTCTGGTGGTTGTTGTTCTTGATTAACTTTTTGGCCTTCCTGTGACATCGGGTGGTGTAGGTGTCCTGGAAGGCTGATAGTTTGCCCCTGGTGATGCGTTGTGCAGACCTCACAACCCTCTGGAGAGCCTTACGGTTGTGGGCGGAGCTGTTGCCGTACCAGGCGGGGATACAGCCCGACAGGATGCTCTCTATTGTGCATTTGTAAAAGTTTGAGTGTTTTTGGTGACAAGCCAAATTTCTTCAGCCTCCTGAGGTTGAAGAGGCGCTGTTGCACCTTCTTGGTCCACCCACACCATCTTCTTCTGTGTGGGTGGACCATTTCAGTTTGTCAGTGATGTGTATGCCGAGGAACTTAAAACTCCACCTTCTCCACTACTGTCCCATCGATGTGGATATGGGGGTGCTCCCTCTGCTGTTTCCTGAAGTCCACAATCATCTCCTTTGTTTTGTTGATGTTTAGTGCAAGGTTATTTTCCTGACGCCACACTCTGATGGCCCTCACCTCCTCCCTGTAGACTGTCTCGTCATTGTTGGTAATCAAGCCTACCACTGTTGTGTCGTCTGCAAACCTGATGCTTGAGTTGAAGGCGTGCATGGCCACGCAGTCATGGGAGAACAGGGAGTACAGGAGAGGGCTGAGAACGCACCCTTATGGGGCCCCAATGTTGAGGATCAGCGGGGTGGAGATGTTGTTTCCTACCCTCACCACCTGGGGGGCGGCCCGTCAGAAAGTCCAGGACCCAGTCGAGACCTAGGGTCTCGAGCTTAATGACGAGTTTGGAGGGTACTATGGTGTTGAATGTTGAGCATTCTTACATAGGTATTCCTCTTGTGCAATTTAAGGATTACATTTAAAAACAAGAACCAGCTGCTTGGTCAACTCAGTATGAAAGTGAATGAAAACCCAGACCTTAAATTAAGTCACGTTCGGATAAGGCGAACAACCCAACATGTTGGGTTAGTCACGCAACCTGTCACATTATGCTGGCTTGCAAAGTGGTATACAATTCCTATTGAAATCCAACCAGAGAGGAGATATCCAACCTTTTACATTTTCATCACCCAAAAGCTGCATTCAGAATGACTGCCAGAGTTGAGAAAATCCTTTAGGTATGAGACTACTTAAAGCATCTCAACTGGAACAACCATTTCAGAAATGATTGCAATAAGTCCAAGTAACATATTGGAGAAGGTTTAGAAAATGTATGTAATTTATATTTGAGAAGCATAAGATTAAATCAATCAATCAATGTACATGCAAAAAGATAGATATTGAAATAAACTATTCTTAAAATGAACCTGCAATAGTGCATGCAGGGAAATATGATAATGATGGGCATGGTTTTGGTTAAACACTGGTTATTAGCACTTAACACTGGAGGGTTATTTTACACCAATAAGTGCTAATTCAAAACTTACAGAGTTAATTGTTATGTTTAGAGTGTAGTTCCTCTAAATAAGACCTTATGAAATACGTATTGTGTTAGATATTGAACCTTAAACGATAACATATTCCATAGGACGATAAAATAACATATCCCATAGAACTGAAAATTGATAAATGCAACAACTGTCTCTGTCACTAACAAACACAGTCATGGGTGGTAACTCTATGATTCACTCGAAAGGCAAGGCACTTGAAATAAGGCTTTACACCAATCAGTGTGCTAATGTTCCAGTGTCTATATGGGTCCACACTCTCAGTGTTGATTTAACACTGGAGAACTTGCTGTGTAACAATAATATAGAGCAAATACATGTTTTCTGTCTCTAGTGAGCAGGAACGTTGGGGAATTCTAAAGTAGAATAGTGGAGAGAGTGGAGACATTCTCTTTCTAAAAGTGGAGGATCCATTTCAGAATAGCGATGGGGGAAAAAAATCAATGCAGTATTGAATCACAATCCATACACTATAGAATCGTGGGAATTGCAATAAGTATCATGATAATATCGTATATTGAGGCCCCTGGCAAATCCTAGCCCTAGTGGAAAACAGAGGAGGTAGGAGCTATAGGAGGACGGGATCATTGTAATGGCTGGAATGGAATCAATGGAACGATAGCAAACACATCAAACACATGGAAACAACTCGTTTGACTCCGTTCCATTAATTCATTTCCAGCCCTTACAATGAGCCCGTCCTCCTATAGCTCATCCCACCAGCCTCCTTTGGTGGAGAATGTTCAAATCCTTCTATAGAACATCTATTACAAAATATGAAGATTCAGTTAGGCTGTTGCGCTGTAATACTGTTTCCCCAGTGATATAAAACCGATAATGATATCAGGACATATTTCTCGTTAACTTTGAACGATTAGTCTATTCCAGACATTCTGCTGTGATGTCTTATAAAGAGAAGTGCAGAAGACAAAAGATTGAACCTGACAATGGAGTGTCAGTGGAATGTCTGTCTCTCATGTATTTGAACCGATCTGACTTGCATGAAGCTCAGACCAAACACACAGACACGTGCACACACACCGTCAGTAACTTTCATGGAGATCAAAGATTCATTTAAATCTTTGAGTTATTGAGAAAGAGCAATGACTTAATTTGTGTACATACTGAAAGAGTGACCCACCAACAATTAACTAGATGTAAATATGCAAATGGTACTTGATAGTTCAATGACACATCTGATGTACTGCAATTCCCAATCAAATCATCCCCATACTGTGTGTGTGTTCTGCCATTGCAGCCCATTAGCAGGCGATCTGATTCTGATCGGATCATGGCACGTCCATGCTCCTGAGAACAGAACACACTAACTGCTTTGTTCTCTGGTTGCCATGGTAAAAGATAAGAACCAGATACATGTGTCCAATCACATCCCACCAGGAAACATAATGAATACATGAAATAATGAGTTCTGAAACAGAAACCACAGCCACAGGTTACACTGATGTTAACCATTTCACGTCAGGCTGACAGTTAGTGGCCTATCCACTATCAATGTGAACACGTTGAATCAACGTGGAAAACTGATTGGATTTGAAAAAGTCAAACGTAAGCGAATTTTGTCTTTTTTTCACACAACTTTTTACATAAATCGAATGACATGGTGAATTTCTTTGTTGATTTAAAGTTGAATTTACGCTAGTTGACAACGCAACCAAATGAAAATTAGATGTTGAAATGACATCTGTGCCCAGTAGGTAGATGGTATGTAGCTACATCCCCCCTCCCCCTCTCTCTAAATGTTATGTGCAGGCGGTTTGACTAGTTGTCTATGACAACATACATATGTGCTCTGCCACAGAATGCCACATTGTGAGATTTCCACACAGTTGCAATTGTAAAAACGCTAAACTGCTCCATTTGCTTCAGAAGACTGACAAATTAGACACTTGATGAGGGTCACTGATAACCAGACTGTACTGTGCTCTGATCTTGTTACAACATGTCTGACATTAGGCCTAGCAAATCCAAGTAATGTTTCATTGAAATTGCCATGCATGCTTTGCTCAAAGCAAACCAAATAGGTACAATTTAATGGAAAAACATTTTCATGCTCCTTTATGAATTAAACATTTATTTAACCAGGAAAAGTACCTTGGGGTTGGAAACCTGTTTTGCGAGGGGGACCTAGGAACCTGCTAGGGCAATAATAGGTTCAATGTATTGGAAATACATTTTCATGGTCCTTGATGAATTAAACATTTATTTCACCAGGAAAAGAGCATTGAGGTTAGAAACCTCTTTTGCGAGGGGGACCTGGGTACCTGCTAGGGTGGCAGGTAGCCTAGCGGTTAGAGTGTTGGGCCAGTAATGAAAAGGTTTCTGTTTCAAATATCTGAGCTGACAAGCTTAAAAATCTGTGGATGTACCTTTGAGCAAGGCACTTAACTCTAATTAGTTCCATGGGTGCTGTGCTACTTTGACTGACCCTGTAAAACAACACATTTCACTGCACCTACCTGGTGTATGTGACAACACATCAACTTTTTTTTTTAAGAGGTCAGCAGGAAATATCATGAATTTACCATTACCTATTAAAACAAAGTCTACTTCCCTGAAAATAACTATGGCTTTACTGTCAGTCCGCACAGCACCTAATGTAACGGCTCTCGTTGAAAGGAGTGGACCAAAGTGCAGCGTGGAACGTGTTCATGATATTTTATTTTCAAAAAACACTCAAACAAAATAACCAAAGTGAAACCGAAAGCGCAAAGTTCTGTCAGGTACAGACACTAAACAGAAAACAAGATCCCACAAACTCAGGTGGAAAACAGGCTGCCTAAGTATGATTCCCAATCAGAGACAACGATAGACAGCTGCCTCTGATTGAGAACCACACTTGGCCAAAAACAAAGAAATAGAAAACATAGAATTTCCCACCCGAGTCACACCCTGACCTAACCAAACATAGAGAATAATAAAAATCTCCAAGGTCAGGGCGTGACACCTAACTCTGTACTGTTCACCTTCTCACAAAGTAGGTGAACAGTACAGAGTTAGGTGTCACGCCCTGACCTTGGAGATTTTTATTATTCTCTATGTTTGGTTAGGTCAGGGTGTGACTCGGGTTGCTGCTTTATGCTTTATATCTGCAGTATGATTCTCTCTGTATGACCTTTCTACTACAACCATCTTAATGGGCATAGCACAAACAAGCACATATTATACAGGAAGGGATTCTCATTGTCCACAGAGGGTTTAGCAAAGGACCTGTTTGTTTTGTACGTTTGCTTTTAACAGTTCACAATCACATTAAACAACATTTGTCTCATTATCGGGTTTCGGCACAACAGTAAAACGCTAGATGTCCAATTAAAACGTCTGATACCCATTGAAATATCCAATGAAATGGAAAGGAAGTTGTAACAGTTGAGACATTACTCTGCATCCCAAATGGCACAATATTATTTAAACATTAGTGCACTACTTTTACACTATATAGGGGACAGAGTGCCATTTGGGATGCACCCTATGGCTTTCTGTTGGAGCTGCCAGCGGTATACAATACTATTTATGGTCCCACTGAAACTGTTACTGGCCAATCTAGTAAAATTGCTCCTGTTCTCCGTTTTCTTCATTACAGTTTGTGAGTTTGCACTCTGCGACTCCGTAGTAGCAATGGGTTCCACATCAATTAGTTTGATGCGACAATTCTCCCTCTCCCTCTTTATTTTTAGTTTTAAAAAATCCCATTTATTTCGACAGGCAGAAATGCTGAGACCAAGGTCTCTTTCACAGATGAGCCCTGCATACACAATAATAGACATCAATACACATCAATATACACTATACACATCACTACACACATCAATATTCACACAAATACACTAAAAGCAAAAACAATGGCTTGGAGGCAACAAACGTAAAACTGTTATTGCCTCAACTAACACTCTCCAAAACCAAATGTCATCCACATTTCCTGCCTTCACACACACACACATATAGAGATGCCATTGGTTTTATTAACCTGCTCACCCTCATCTGTTAGAAACCTCACAGAGCTATCAACAACCAATCAGAGTAAGGGCCACTCCAGAGGTCTGAGAGTGACTTTGGATGAACCTGTGTTCTTTGGCTTCGTTCCAAATGGTACCCTATTCCCTATATAGTGCACTACCTCTGGTCAAAAGTAGTGTGCCCTAAAGAGAATATGGTGCCATTTGGGAAGCAACCTAGGTGCTCAGGTGCATCATCATTCTGAAACAATAACAAGGTCAAAGTCATCAGTCCATACAGACAAACTGGCAGTAAATATTGAGGTTGAATGTCACCAATACAACTGCTGTAGAGTATTTTTGTAGTGTTTGGACTGGATGTACGCTTAGTAAATGTTTGTCAGGGCAGGCATCAAGTAAAAGCTGCCTGGGAAAAAGATCACTAATGACAGAGTGACTGCCATGAGACTGATTGTTAGTTCATGGTCTCTCTGTCTCGCTTCTAAAAACAAATCCTCCCTGCCCGCTATTGTAATAACATTGTAGTTAATAACACAAGGCTATGGCTAATATAGCCTATTTATATAACTAGTGATGGGCACTAGAAAGTCCATATCGATAAAAGCGGAGAGAAGCAGACTGGAAAAGGTCATGCGCTTTTTTGGTGCTAGCTGATTACACCAATCAAAATGTTCTGCTTCCCTGTTTGGCTTAAGGCTAGCTAGCTAACAAACCCCTAAACCCCCAATGATAAAATCAACACCCACCAGCAATTATAATGGGAAAGACTATAAGGACACAGCTGATGCTTAAACTGACTAGCAAAAACCTAAAAATGTCCCTTACCTTAACTGTAACATTAACCAAACCTTTAACCCTCACCCTGACCCCAACTTAATTTTAATCAATACTGAAATTAAATATCGGTTTGGGCGTCAGGAGTGTCCGTATAGCCTTTTCTAATTATAGCAGTAATTAAGTCTTAGATGTTAGCTAGCATAGCAATGTTAGCATAAATCACTAGCTAGCTAACTAGCTACATCTAAACGGGTATACACAAGATTTGTAAACATACTTAAGTTACAAAACAAATAGCTAGTTAGTTGTAGGTAGTTACCCACACCACAAAACTGCTTGTATTATTTGGAAAACATACATATTTGTTTACTAGAAAAGTAAAATTAGTGGTGTTTTTCATATGGGGGTTTTCACCACAGCTGCCATCTTGGTTTGACAAATATTTGCGCTCCCGCCTCTTTTGAAGATTGTCATTTTCATTGAATGCCAAGATGAGTTCCACTGCTCAGAGCAAAAAGGTAAAAGTAAGGTAACATCCCGTTGCCTGGCAATATTAAAATTGCCAAAAAGCTCATGGCCTTAAAAGGCTGGCTATGATAAAACCACAGCTGAAAGAGAAAAAGTATCTTTGATAAAACAATATGAAACAGATCGCTACAGTACTATTGAATTATCGTGCCCATCACTATTTATAACCACCTACAAAGACATCAACACTGATTTGTTGGACAATGTGGGAAATTAATATTAGGAGTTCATTTAATATAGCAAAAAATGTCCCAGGTTCATTTACTAGACATTCTAAAATTGTTGCTAAGATAATTATCTGACAAAAATTAATTAATGATGTCTGCACTTATAATGAAGCCAAACCGTGTTAAAAAAGTATGTCTTACGCACTCGTTGTCAAAGGTGATATATGCCTTGTATTAAATATTATTACGTATATCAGAAGGTAATACATCTGCCAGGGATAAAAAATAGTAACCTAATTGAATAGACTCATATATTCTCTGTGTAATCAAGAAACCCATTGGCTCCCTGACATCTCCTTCCTTTTCCCCTGAATTAATGTCAGCCCACAAACACCCCACAGCCCTGGAATTAGAACTATTTTTGTGGCATTGAAACAGGCCTAAATGTTCTAAATGTTCTCTGTGTCTACAGGATGGTCTACAACACCCCCGTGTGACCTACTTGTTGTGTGTACAGTATGTACTGACATGCATGTGTAACTGATAGATGCACGCACGCACACTACATGTTAATGTTTTTTAAATGTATTTCAATTGTAAAGTATTTTGTCTGTAATGTCTTTCGTTATGTCAGACCCCAGTAAAACTAGCTGTCACCATTGGCGTCAGCTAATACGGATCCTAATAAATCAAATACATTTCAAAACACCACAAGAATAGAATAGAAATTTGCCCATTGGAATCCTCCAGCTGTTTACTCATTGTACTGCTCTTATAGCAAATCATATGCAATGTTCATGAATAGAATGCTGCATCATTAGGCCTGGTAATCAATAGTATTTATGTGGTTCCTTTTTCCATATCAAAATAGCTATAGCTATTCACAAATACATGTGAAAGCTTGTATGGCAGAAATACTTAAATAATTGACTAATCAGTCAACAAAAACTATCAATGGGAACCATAATCAACTGCTTCTCTTATTCACAGTTAGCAAGAGGAACAAACAGGATCAAACATTAGATTTAATCCTGACTCCTGGCCCACATCAACATTGTTCAAAGGTCTCTGTAATCCTCAGGCACATGGCCCCTATGAATCCATACAAAAAAAGAGGAAAGGGAAAAGCAATAAGGTAAATTAATTCATGTTTTATCAAGGATCAGCTTTCTGGGTGTGACAAGATAATCATTTTAAGATTAAACAAGCCAAAATGTAAAATAACGTTTTTGGTTCAATTCAGTCTTGCCTAGTTAAATAAAGGTTAAATAAATAAATAAAAAATCCAGTCTGACAGAGGCGGACTGGGACAAGAATTTGACCCTGGCATTTTATTCACACCAGTCTGTCTGCTTAAAACTTAAACGTTATAAAGACAAGCTGATTTAGGAAATATTTAGCAAATTAGTGCTGTCATATGTGTTCCCCTAAATAAACACCTTAATTAATGATTACTATTACAGGGCTACAGACTTACATTTTCCCCTGGTGTTACTGGTGACACAATTTTAAGGCTCGCACACATCGCACCGAATGTGGATTTAGCGTTTGTCTGCCAATTGTAAAGTCGGTGCGCACTCGGTTCGCAAATGCTATGTACTCTTGGCCAGCAAACTCTATTGGTGTGTCTGAGTCCTTACAATTGGTGGCACCAGGCAATTATTTGGTCTGACACAAATCATGAGTAATCATCTTGTAAAGTAATTCATAGTGCTTTATTAAGAAGTATAATACATAGACTACTGAGGTATTCAATATACAAGTTGTTTCATCTAACACATCCAAGCAAGAATGCATGATTCATGACATTTTGATGTGCAACCTAATCCAGTGATTGTCAAGTATTTTAGGTTGACAATTAGAATTTACTGTAGTTATATTTTACTGTCAAAAAAGGAATCCAGAATTTCCACATTTGTTTTGTTCAAGAGAGATGAATTACATCTTTATGTGCACTAACTAATATTATAGGCTATTTCATTTGGGGTTCAACACCTGAGGAAGTGGAATCTGAAAACATATTAACTAGATCACTAACTCTAAACATAATACCCACGTTTATAGGCATGTCGTGTCTGAATCCTGGCTTAGGAAGGCCACCAAAAAAAAACTGAGATTTCCATATCCAACTATAACATTTTCCGTCAAGAAAGAACTGCCAAAGGGGGAGGAGTTGCAGTCTACTGCAGAGATAGCCTGCAAAGTAATGTCATACTTTCCAGGTCCATACCCAAACAGTTCGAACTTCTAATTTAAAAAAATGTATCTCTCCAGAAATAAGTCTCTCACTGTTGCCGCCTGCTACCGAACCCCCTCAGCTCCCAGCTGTGCCCTGGACACCATTTGTGAATTGATCGCCCCCATCTAGCTTCAGAGTTTGTTCTGTTAGGTGACCTAAACTGGGATATGCTTAACACCCCGGCAGTCCTACAATCTAAGCTAGATGCCCTCAATCTCACACAAATCATCAAGGAACCCACCAGGTACAACCCTAAATCTGTAAACATGGGCACCCTCATAGACATTATCCTGACCAACTGGCCCTCCAAATACACCTCCGTTGTCTTCAATCAAGATCTCAGCGATCACTGCCTCATTGCCTGTATCCGCTACGGGTCCGCGGTCAAACGACCACCCCTCATCACTGTCAAACACTCTCTAAAACACTTCTGTGAGCAGGCCTTTCTAATCGACCTGGCCCGGGTGTCCTGGAAGGATATTGACCTCATCCCGTCAGTTGAGGATGCCTGGTCATTCTTTAAAAGTAACTTCCTCACCATCTTAGATAAGCATGCTCCGTTCAAAAAATGCAGAACTAAGAACAGATATAGCCCTTGGTTCACTCCAGATCTGACTGCCCTCGACCAGCACAAAAACATCCTGTGGCGGACTGCAATAGCATCGAATAGTCCCCGCGATATGCAACTGTTCAGGGAAGTCAGGAACCAATACACGCAGTTAGTCAGGAAAGCAAAGGCCAGCTTATTCAAGCAGAAATTTGCATCCTGTAGCTCTAACTCCAAAAAGTTCTGGGACACTGTAAAGTCAATGGAGAACAAGAGCACCTTCTCCCAGCTGCCCACTGCACTGAGGCTGCTAGGTAACACGGTCACCACTGATAAATCCATGATAATCGAAAACTTCAACAAGCATTTCTCAACGGCTGGCCATGCCTTCCTCCTGGCTACTCCAACCCCGGCCAACAGCTCCTCCCCCCTCCCGCAGCTACTCGGCCAAGCCTCCCAGCTTCTCCTTTACCCAAATCCAGATAGCAGATGTTCTGAAAGATCTGCAAAACCTGGACCCATACAAATCAGCTGGGCTTGACAATCTGGACCCTCTATTTCTGAAACTATCCGCCGCCATTGTCGCAACCCCTATTACCAGCCTGTTCAACCTCTCTTTCGTATCGTCTGAGATCCCCAAGGATTGGAAAGCTGCCGCGGTAATCCCCCTCTTCAAAGGGGGAGACACCCTGGACCCAAACTGCCAAGTCAACAAACAGATCACTGACCATCTCGAATCCCACCGTACCTTCTCCCCTGTGCAATCTGGTTTCCAAGCCGGTCACGGGTGCACCTCAGCCACGCTTAAGGTACTAAACGATATCATAACCGCCATCGATAAAAGACAGTACTGTGCAGCCGTCTTCATCGACCTGGCCGAGGCTTTCGACTCCGTCAATCACCATATTCTTATTGGCAGACTCAGTAGCCTCGGTTTTTCTAATGACTGCTTTGCCTGGTTCACCAACTACTTTGCAGACAGAGTTCAGTGTGTCAAATCGGAGGGCATGTTGTCCGGTCCTCTGGCAGTCTCTATGGGGGTTCAATTCTCAGGCCGACTCTTTTCTCTGTATATATCAATGATGTTGCTCTTGCTGCGGGTGATTCCCTGATCCACCTTTACGCAGACGACACCATTCTGTATACTTCTGGCCCTTCCTTGGACATTGTGATATCTAACCTCCAAACGAGCTTCAATGCCATACAACACTCCTTCCGTGGCCTCCAACTGCTCTTAAACGTTAGTAAAACCAAATGCATGCTTTTCAACCGTTCGCTGCCTGCACCTGCACGCCCGACTAGCATCACCACCCTGGAGGGTTCCGACTTAGAATATGTGGACATCTATAAGTACCTAGGTGTCTGGCTAGACTGTAAACTCTCCTTCCAGACTCATATCAAACATCTCCAATCCAAAATCAAATCTAGAGTCGGCTTTCTATTTCGCAACAAAGCCTCCTTCACTCACGCCGCCAAACTTACCCTAGTAAAACTGACTATCCTACCGATCCTCGACTTCGGCGATGTCATCTACAAAATAGCTTCCAATACTCTACCCAGCAAACTAGATGCAGTTTATCACAGTGTCATCCGTTTTGTTACTAAAGCACCTTATACCACCCACCACTGCGACCTGTATGCTCTAGTCAGCTGGCCCTCGCTACATATTCGTCGTCAGACCCACTGGCTCCAGGTCATCTACAAGTCCATGCTAGGTAAAGCTCTGCCTTATCTCAGTTCACTGGTCACGATGGCAACACCCACCTGTAGGACGCACTCCAGCAGGTGTATCTCACTGATCATCCCTAAAGCCAACACCTCATTTGGCCGCCTTTCCTTCCAGTTCTCTGCTGCCTGTGACTGGAATGAATTGCAAAAATCGCTGATGTTGGAGACTTTTATTTCCCTCACCAACTTTAAACATCTGCTATCTGAGCAGCTAACCGATCGCTGCAGCTGTACATAGTCCATCTGTAAATAGCCCACCCAATTTACCTACCTCATCCCCATTATGTTTTTATTTATTTACTTTTCTGCTCTTTTGCACACCAGTATCTCTACTTGCACATGGTTTTCTTCAGTAGACGAAGGATCGGACCAAAGCGCAGCGTGGTTAGAGTTCAACATGTTTAATAAAGACCATAAACGTGAACACTACAAAATACCAAAACAACAAATGTGAAAAACCGAAACAGTCCTATCTAGTGCATAGCCACAAAGACAGAAGACAACCACCCACAAAGTACCCACAGAATATGGCTGCCTAAATATGGTTCCCAATCAGACACAACGATAGACAGCTGCCTCTAATTGAGAACCAATCTAGGCAACCATAGACATACAAACTACCTAGAAAGGAAACAGCCGTATAAACATACAAAACACCTAGACAGACAAAACACATACAATCACCCATGTCACACCCTGACCTAACCAAAATAACAAGGAAAACAAAGAACACTAAGGTCAGGGTGTGACACTTGTTCTCAACTAGCCTACCTGGTTAAATAAAGGTGAAATAAAAAAAATAGGCACCCTTTCCGTTTTTTATTATGCATAATCTTGGATGTCTAACTGACGACAGAGTCGGAGCAGGTCTCTTTGCTAATGCCACATTTGACTTTGACTGCGAGTTCAGCTCAGCTCATCAGAAAACCAGGACAACGAGCCGCAGCAGCGAGAGTGACAGCAGCGAGAGCGAGGCTGCATTGGAATCTGTTGACAAGCAAGTTGATGAGCAACATACTGAAATAAGATAAATTGACACTGTTCCTGTTCTCCGTCATGGATAGGCTTAGGCCTCCTACTCCTATGAGGTTATTAACAGGCAATTTAGCTGACAATTGGAAACGTTTCAAGCAGAGATTCAATATCTACCTAGCAGCCAGTGGTGCAGGGGGAGATGATGACAAATTGAAAGCTTCTATTTTTCTACATGTTATTGGAGAGGATGCATTGGACATTTACAATAGCTTTCAGCAAGACGAGGCAAACTTGACATTGACTGTGCTAATGGCTAAATTTGAAAAATTGAAAAGTGAATTTGAAAATCTGAAAGAAACTAGTGAAAGAAAGGATAGTCTGTGGCATACTTGATCATGGACTCAAGGAGAGATTGCTGCGTGAGCAAGATTTAACTTTGGATAAAGCAGTAAATATGTGTCGAGCAGCTGAAACCATCAGAGCACAAGCTAAAGAGCTGTGCAGGGAAGAGACGTCAATGTATGCAATAAAAAGAGAGGAGCACCACGCACAACACCTTACAAAACAAAAACAAGCAAAAGAGAGAAATCTAAAAACACTACATGTGGAAAATGTGGATTTATCCACAAGCCAAAAAAATGTCCTGCATATGGCAAATCATGTAACAACTGTGGGAAAAATAATAATTTCTCAAAATGCTGCAAAGCTGAGGCTACAAAGAAAAAGGTTCACACAGTTGAGGAGATGGAAGAATTCTTTGTTGATTCTGTGGAAATATGCAATACAGTAAATGCTGAATGGATTGTGCCATTGACTGTGAATGAAACTATAATACCATTCAAGCTTGATACTGGAGCACAGGTAAACCTGTTGTCGCTGGATGACTACAAAACACTGAAGGTGAAGAGCAAAATACACCCGGTGAAAATTAAGGTTACTGGTTATACTGGGGAGAACGTACCAGTCAAAGGTAGCTGCATAGTAACTTTACAACACAAAGGAAAACTGTTCAGAGCACAGCTGCTGATTGTGGAAAAGAGTGTACAGCCTATTCTAGGAATCAATGCATGTGAAAAGCTCAATTTGTTGAAAAGAGTGTATATAGTGACATCACAGACTGAAAATGTCCAAGAATCAGTACTGGCTATGAGGATGTGTTTGAGGGTCTTGGATGTTTACCAGGAGAACACTAAATATGTACTGATGACAAAATTACTCCAGTTGTGCATGCATGCAGAAAAGTTCAATTTGCACTGAGGAAAAAGCTCAAAGAGGAAATCGGACGCATGGAAAAGATGGACGTCATCAAAAAAATGGATGAACCTACAGACTGGGTAATCTCACTGGTTATTATGGTGAAAAAGAACGGCGATCTCAGGATATGTCTAGACCCGAGAGATCTCAACAAAGCAATCAAGAGAGAGGATTTCAAGTTGCCAACCAGAGAAGAGATAATGTTGCAGTTTGCTGGAGCAAAGTGGTTCAGTAAGCTTGATGCCTCCTCAGGATTCTGGCAAATGAAGCTAGATGATGCAAGCTCAAGGCTATACACATTCAACACACTCGAGGGCAGGTACAGATTTCTTCATCTACCATATGGGACTCTCAGCGCCAGAAGTGTACCACAAGACAATCCACATGATCTTCGAGCACATTCCAGGAATGGAGACTATGATGGATGACATCATCGTCTGAGGGTCCACAAAAGAAGAACACGATGCGAGAGTGAGGCAAGTGCTGGACCAGACACGGAAGGTCAACCTAAAACTAAACAAGGACAAATGCGAGTTTGGTGTGAAAACACTTACCTTCGTGGGAGTACTTTCTAAAGGACGGAGTCAAACCAGACCCGAGGAAAACATCCGCCATCAACAACATGGAGCGCCCGAAGAACAAGGACGATGTGAGACGCTTCATGGGCATGATCTTGCAAAGTTAATACCTCAACTGTCAGCACAGTCCGCTCCACTCAGATGTCTTCTGGAACAGAAAAAGGAATGGGAATAGTCCCATTAACAGGAAAAGTGCTTCAAAAACCTAAAGAAGACAATCACAGAAGAGCCAGTGCTCAGGTTCTATGATCCAGAGAAAAGCACAATGATTTCTGCAGACGCGTCACAGTTTGGCCTGGGAGCAGTTCTTCTGCAACAGCATGACGACACATGGCAACCCGTCGCTTATGCGTCCAGAGCCTTGACAGGCGCAGAGACAAGGTATGCACAAATAGAGAAAGAACTACTGGCGAGCACATACGCTTGTGAAAGGTTTCACTAATACGCCTACGGACGAGACTTCAAAGTAGAAACTGACCACAAACCATTGATGTCAATCATGTGTAAGCCACTGAATGATTGTCCAATGAGAATCCAGAGAATGTTGATCAGACTGCAAAAGTATGATGTGAAGATGATCTATACTCCGGGAAAGTTCATGTACGCCGCCGACACTCTTTCGAGCAGTCGACAAGAAGGAGAGCTTCGACACACAGAAAAACACTGAGATTCATGCCTACGTTGACATGATCGTAGCATCACTTCCTGTGTCTTCTGAGAGAATGGAGCAGATCAAAAGAGAGACCGCAGCTGACCAAACAATGACAGAGTTGAAAGAAACAACACTGATAGGATGGCCTGCACAGAAAAACAACTGTCCAAGGAGAATACAGGATTACTGGATGTGCAGAGCAGAGCTCACCATTGTGGATGACATAGTGTTCAAAGGCAACAAGATTGTCATTCCCATGACACTACGCAAAGAAATGCTACAGAAAATACACGAGGGCCACTTGGGTGAGGAAAAATGCAAACGACGAGCACGAGAAGTAATGTACTGGCCAAGAATGAACCAGGAAATCAGCCAGACCACTGCTTCATGTGAACTGTGTTTGACCTACAGGCCAAAGCAGCAAGCAGAGCCGCTAATGCCTCATCCAGTACCCAACAGACCTTGTACCAGTACCCAACAGTCACATTGTTGTTACCGACTACTACTCAAACTACCCTGAAGTAGCAACACTGCCAACTACCTCCAGCAAAGCTGTAATCACCTGCCTGAAATCAGTCTTTGTAAGACATGGGGTTGCGTCTAACTGTACTCGGACAATGGTCCGCAGTTTTCAAGTTCTGAATTCCGATCGTTCGCTAACAACTCGGGATTCTGACACAACACCTCCAGCCCCAACTACCCAAGGTCCAACGGCTTAGCAGAGAGTTCAGTCAAAATTGTCAAAGGTCTGATGAAAAAGGTACACGATGGAAAGGAGGATTTCCTAAAAAATCTGATGATCTACCGCAGCGCACCGCTGCAGAACGGACTTTCACCTGCACAAATGTTGATGGGACGTCGCATCAGAACCAACCTACCCATCCATGAGGACTTGCTAACACCCAGAGCTGCTCACAAAGTCAAACTCTCAAAGGAAAAACGGAAACACAAACAAAAACAGCGACACAACAAAAGTGCAAGACACTTACCGGAACTGAAACCTGGAGATTATGTACGACTCTGAGACATCACTACAGGAACATGGATGCAGCAAGGGTGTGTGCAGATAGAAGTTGCACCGCGATCCTATGAGATACAAACGGATTATGGATCACAACTGAGACGAAACAGAGTGGATCTAAGGCTTCAGCCATTCACTCAAGGGACTGAAGATCATCAGGAGGATACTGCGGAAGCGTCAAATGCCTTTAGAAATGGACAATTCGGTCAGAACACCCTGACTGACAGTGAACGTTGTCCAACTGTTTCAGGAAGCACTTCAGCAGAACGACCAAAAAGGACTGTCAGAGCCCCTGAAAGGCTTATTGAGAATTGCTAAAAAATACAAAAAAGGGGCACCTGGACTGAATGTTTGGGTTATGTGAAAAGAAATAGAGCCACAATAAAGTATTGTTGGACAGACTATATTTCTTTTTAGATAGAAGAAAACAAATTTGGGGAAAGAAATGGGTGTTATTGAAAATTGCATGTTATGCAGGTTGAGTAAACAAATGTGATGTGACGTGTAGTTACATACAAAAGTAGTTTTCTTTTAAAGGAAAGAAGATGTGTTGTTATGTGTTAATAACATTTAGACTACGTTACCCAGCAGGCTATGCTGATTGTTGAAGAATGCCTTGCATGGCTAAACATGGAGTTTTCTAGCTGAAGTATATGTTCATTAAAAGTAGTTAAACCTACACCCCAGTTTGTCATTATATAAGGAACAAACATAACAGCAATGTTTTCATGAGCTAGCAAAGTTTGTCAGAAATAGCTAGCAATGCTAACGCTAGCTAGCTAAAAATATTGTGCTTTCCCCTCAATCCTAGCTAAAGTTATACTGCATCTAAAGTCAATCTGGAGACATCATAATGATGACACCCATTGAGACTTCATCGAGTAGAATGCTCAGCTGGGCATCAGTCCTAAAACAAACGTTCAAAACAATTTTGTGATGAAACGTGCAACCAATGAATAGATTAGTATAACAGAGAAATCACCCCAAAAAATGTAATACAAAGATCCCCTCTTGGGGATAGGGGGCAGAATTTAAACTTTTGGATAAATAGTGTGCCCAATTTCAACTTCCTGCTACTCATGCTAAGAATATAAGATATGCATATTATTAGTAGATTTGGATAGAAAACACTCTGAAGTTTCTAAAACTGTTTGAATCATGTCTGGGAGTATAACAGAACTTATGCAGCAGGCAAAACCCGAGGACTAACCGTTCAGAATTTTTGGGGGGGTCTCAGTCTGTTCAGTGCGTTCTTGTTGGCAAACAATATTTCTTAGGAACTGGTTTTCAGTTCCTACCGCTTCCACTGGATGTCACCAGTCTTTGGAATTTGATTGAGGTTATTCATTTGTGCAATGAAGAAGTAAGCCAACTAGGAACTGGGTAACACTGTTGAGAGTTGCGCAAGACGCGAAAAGTAGGGTTGGTTTGTTGTCTTCCTGTATTGGCCACAGATAGACCAGTCTACAATTTGATTGATTATTAACGTTTAAAAATACCTAAAGTTGTATTACAAAAGTAGTTTCAAATATTTTGGCAAAGTTTATAGGCAACTTTTGAAATATTTTGTAGTGACGTTGCGTTTTTTGGAAGCTGTTTTTTCTGGATCAAACACGCTTTATAAATTGACATTTACACACAGGTGGATTGTATTTATCATCATTAGTCATTTAGGTCAACATTGGATCATTCAGAGATCCTCACTGAACTTCTGGAGAGAGTTTGCTGCACTGAAAGTAAAGGGGCTGAATAATTTTGCACGCCCAATTTTTCAGTTTTTGATTTGTTAAATTTTTTAAACATATCCAATAAATGTCGTTCCACTTCATGATTGTGTCCCACTTGTTGTTGATTCTTCACAAAAAAATACAGTTTTATATCTTTATGTTTGAAGCCTGAAATGTGGCAAAAGGTCGCAAAGTTCAAGGGGGCCGAATACTTTCGCAAGGCACTGTATATGGACGGAATTAATCGAACAATAGGACCAATTGTGATGTTTATAAGACATATTGGAGTGCCAACAAAAGAAGCTCGTCAAAGGTAATGCATGTTTTATATTTTATTTCTGCGTTTTGTGTAGCGCCTGCTGGGTTGAAATATGCTACCCTCTTTGTTTACTGGTTGTGCTATCAGATAATAGCTTCTTATGCTTTCGCCGAAAAGCCTTTTTAAAATCTGACATGTTGGCTGGATTCAATGAGTGTAGTTTTAATTGAGTATCTTACATGTGTGATTTAATGAAAGTTTGATTTTATATCATTTTTTTTTTTTATTTGCCGCGCTGCATTTTCCCTGTTTTTTTGCCCAAGTGGGACGCGACTGTCCCACCTATCCGTAAGGTCCATGGGCCGCCGGCCATGTCACCTTTTTCAATGTTTTATTTTTATATACAAAAAATGTTTGCGAGTGTGTGTCAATTTCGACCAGCCCAACCAACTAAAAATGGTCCAACCCATCTGACATTTGCCAGAATTGCCAAATGGCCAATCCACCACTGCAGTCTGAGCACATTGATTCCTAGAGGTCACACTCCCTCAAAGAGATGGCGTACTATGTTGCACTCCATACACCTGCTCAACACACACACAGTAGAGACATCAGTGTTTCCCATATATTCCCCTTAAGGAGATGATTGTGGACTACAGGAAAAGGAGGACCGAGCACGCCCCCATTCTCATCGACGGGGCTATAGTGGAGCAGGTTGAGAGCTTCAAGTTCCCTGGCTTCCACATCACCAACAAACTATCATGGTCCAAGCACACCAAGACAGTTGTGAAGAGGGCACGACAAAACCTATTCCCCCTCAGGAGACTGAAAATATTTGGCATAGGTCCTCAGATCCTCAAAAGGTTTTACAGCTGCACCATCGAGAACATCCTGACGGGTTGCATCACTGCCTGGTATGGCAACTGCTCGGCCTACGACCGCAAGGCACTATGGCCCAGTACATCACCGGGGCCAAGCTTCCCGCCATTCAGAACCTCTATACCAGGCGGTGTCAGAGGAAGGCTCTAAAAATTGTCAAAGACTCCAGCCACCCTAGTCATAGACTCTTCTCTCTGCTATTGCACGGCAAGCGGTACGGAAACGGCAAGTCTAGGTCCAAGAGGATTCTAAACAGCTTCTATCCCTAAGCCATAAGACTCCTGAACAGCTAATCAAATGGCTACCCAGACTATTTGAATTGCCCCCCCCCACCCTCTTTTACGCTGCTGCTACTCTTTGTTATTATCTATGCATTGTCACTACTTTAAATGTAGTTATTACCTCAATTACCTCGACACCGGTGCCCCCGCACATTGACTCTGTACTGGTACTCCCTGTATATAGCCCCACTATTGTTATTTATTGCTGCTCTTCAATTATGTGTTAATGTTATCTCTAAAAATTGTTTTTTTCTTAAAACTGCATTGTTGGTTAAGGGCTTGTAAGTAAGCATTTCACCTTAAGGTCTACCTAAACTAATCTTAGGGGAAACACCACGCACGCCCACGGCATGCTATGTTGCACTCAATACACCTGCTCACCACCTATATTTCTTCATCCTTTGAGCCTCCAGAGAGAAGTGGGAGTTATTTTGTTGCAGGTTGGTTTATAGTTACAGGGCACCATCTAGTGGCCATCCATGTTAGATTAAAATCCTCTTTATAAACCTAACCAGAACCCCAGTGCATTAGTATTTCCCACCACGTGATTAGCAGTTTGACTGATCTTCTGCTAGGTGGCAACAGAAAGAATACTTAATATTTGTATATATTCTTGAGGACTGATTACATTTACATTTTGATCATTTAGGAGACATGTATTTACAATCAGTGCAAATGGGTATTTGCAAATACAAAATGAAAGAAGTGGAAGAGGTGACTTGATTACTGTAAATCATACACTTGTTTTGTTTCAGCTGTGATTGTGTGTGCAATTTGTTGTACAGTCACTGGAGAAGCTAAATTACATAGCGTGCCTTTAAAGGTTTCTGTTGCTCATTGACCTGACTGCTAACGGGGAATTCTCGTATACTGTGTGGCCTGTGGCTTGACATTGCAAGGGCAGTGAATCTTTCTCAGTATCTAACTAACAGTGTGGTCTAGACTCTAGGTCTCAGAAATACCGGTGGCATACATCAGGCTCAAACTTCTACCCTACAAGGTAATGCTGTGGCCTGTGAATGGAAGATGTTACAAGGCAGGACTGCTCATTACCGTGAGAAGTCAAAGACTTAATTATGTACTATTAAATATAGATTACTAGTCTATTAGCTAAATCCCTATAGGACGTCAAGAGCTATGTATCTCTTTGTATTCAATGAAAGGAACATATGCCTTTCACGATGCAAAAAGCTGTATCACTCATTTTCAATTTTCTCTTCTCACATCTCTCTTCTCTCAGCGGTTGTGAGAGGAGACTATCACATCTACAATATTTCTCCATTCACACAGACTAGGCTAATACACAGTTCACTGGCACCATTAAGAGCAAATTAACATCTAAAAATAACAATTTTGTTGATTGTAGAGATTGGATGTATTGAGGAACTACCGCTGGAAAAATACAGTGCAGACTGACCCTGGTTTGTACTCATTTTAATTTAACAGCTCTTCACTGTGATTGGGCTGAGTTCATTCCTCTTAATTACGCCTCATGTGGCTGTCTTTAATTGCTAATAAGCTTTGGCAGCAGATAGCAACAAACACGGGTTTAAATAGTATTTGATCTCTTTCATATACTTTGACAGTTTGCTCTAGCCTGCCTAGAGTGCCATGTGGGCGGGGGTTTATAGTTTTGGGAGTGTACTATTGACCCAGACAAGCTCAATCAAGCCCGGATAAAGTATTTGAACCCAGGTCTGGAGAGTGAATTAGAGATTGAACCTGCAGTGCACTCAATATCCTGTCCAAAGAGGAAATGTGTGTGTGTGTGTGTGTGTGTGTTCTCACTCTACTGCCCAGAGAGTAGTGGAGAGGACCCATTATGAATTCCATTGTCTTTGTTCTGCCTACTCAACCCAGTCCAGTGGGCTTAAAATAAAACAGTTCGATTTAGTCATTATCATGGATTTCTAAAGGGTAATGAAGACGAAAACAACAGCAATATGCTACACAGCAACACTGAAACACCTTTATAGTAGTGGTGCGCGGGTTGACTCATAACCCGAAGTCCCGGCGGTTATATCTTTATGAAGGGCAGGTGGGTGGTGGGCGGTTGAATAAAGAGAAAACAAAACCTTAAAAAATCCATCAATGTATCATTCTTATGCAATTTATATCTATAGGGTACATTGAGATTTTTCTTTCATTGTTTTAGGCTGTCTAGCATTAGGGCATAAGACTAAGCTTCATGGCCTAACTGTATGCACGCCAAATAGCCTATACACGGAAATCACCAAATGCTTTTGAGAATGGGCAGAAAAACTTAACGCCAATCCATGGAGGCAAAAAGGACAGTGGCGGAGTTTATTTCAATAAGAGAAAATCTGCGAAAGAGTTGAAAATAAAGAGAAAGGAGAGACAGAAAAGTCAAAGATTTTGCGAAGTGGTAGAAGAGGATGATAGCAATGTCGGCTATGTTATGTGTGACGATTGAGGCACTATAGAAATAATCGCAAGACAGGGACTTCAAATAGGCCTATGGCACGTCAAGAGAACTGAAGCCTACTGTCAGATGGGTACAATGGAAAATGTTATCTGGACATTGACTGTAAGTCTCTAACCTTTTCACATAGCCTTAATATTAACTCCTGCAGAATTAAGCATTTCTTGCAATAAAATGCTACACCAAATGTAGGCAAAAATGTTACTGGAAATGGAGGGGAGAAATATTATTTCTTTCTTTCAGCATCTTGAGAGAATGCTAATACTCAGATAGCACATCTACAGATGGTATCTTTATCAACATCATAAAAGCTGATAGTATTTCAACCACATAAAATATGCATCTAAGCCAAACGGAAATGTTAGCAGAAACATGTTGGGTCATTTTCATAGCTTTCTATTTCCTGATGTCATTTGGAAATGTTGCACAGAATATCTTCACCGGTCAGAATAAACTTCTTTGCTCTGCAAAAGAAGATGACAAAGAAAACTTTACCGATGTCAGCTAGATTGAAGCATTAATTTATGACATGGTGAAAAGGGTTTATTTAGTCGTCTAGGGCAACATATAATGACAAAAGAGAAGCTACATATATCTAATTATAGACAAGTTGACTAACAAATAGCCTACCAAAATATTGGAAATTATAAGCAGAAACATATCTAAAAGAAAATCCGGCACCCCCTGTCAAAAAATAATTCCGCTGTCTTTGACTGTAGCCTGTAGCACATTTTCCATATTTGAGGGTTTTGGTTGGGTGTGGGCCTCAGATTTTTACTTTATTACCACAGTCAGGTGGTTGCAGATAGGTTATTAGCAATTGAGGGCGGGTGTGGTTGAGCAAACAGATGACCCATGCACCACTACTATATAGACACTGAACAGTGTTTAATTAACACACTGCTTAGCGTAAAGCTTTATTTGCATATTTCCCAGAATGCTTTGCTTTTCGAGTGCATTGTAGAGTTACCACATGACTGAATTTGTTAGTGACAGAGACATGCTTGTTGCATACTTCCATTTTCAGACCAATAGGCTTCACCAAGTGAATATGCTATAATTATTATTTAACACAATAGAATATGTATTTCATAAGGCTTTATTTTGAGGGCTTGCACTCTAAAAAAATATTGGGTTGTTTGGATGACCCAACTGCTGGGTTGCAAGTAGTGATGTTACGTTTGATGCCGGCACTCCAAAGCATGTGTCAAAATCGCTAAGCAGTTTACTTCTAAGCAGTGTACTGATGCCTGTATCACTTTTTCACAAGCATGTGATCAATGATGCCTGAAGCTTGTTTCATCAAAAAAACACCTAATTGGTTTGGTATTGGTTTGGTAATAGACAAAGGCTGCGCACGTGCTACAGGGTGTGGGGCATCATCTATAATAATATGGCTGCTCAGGAAGTTATTGTTGGTCACTCGTGAGAGTAAATTTCAGTCCGGTTCATCTCTTCTGTTGAATTGTTATCACGTTACCGTTGAATACTGGCACGTTTGTAGCATTAACGAAGCTTACAGGAGTGTATGAGTTCCTTAAAAACCTATCCAAATCCCAATGTAATATCCCCAATCGGTTTGTAACTAGTGATGGGGAAACGAAGCTCCTTGATGCATTGAGGCTTTCCAGACAATTGTGTCGAAATAGGTTAATTTACTCGAGGCTTTGAGCAAAACAGTGTACACTAGTGGCACCTGCTGGTCAAAATAATTTAGAGCAGCCAAATAATTATATATGATGTCCCACACGATGTAGCACGTGCGAAGGGAATTGTTTTTATCTTCTACTGAAACAAACGCCAAACCAATCAGGTGTTTTTTTCGACGAAACAAAGCTTTGGACGTCATTGGTCATTTCACTCTGATAAAGTGATGCAGGTATTGGCACACTGCTTCAAAAGTAAACTTCTAAGCGATTTCTATGCATGCCTCGGAGGTCCAGTATCAAACGTGTCAACACTAATAGTAACCACTTTGTTGCAATGTGTAAATGATCATGTTAATAGTTTTGTATTAGAATATGTCATGTCCAATAATATTCAAGGAAAATTTAACATTCCAGTGCACAAACTTAACCTGACCAACAGGTGGCCAAAAGTAACTATCTAAAAGCCACCCGCCTCCTGAAAGTAACCAAAGACAAAGCAATAACAGGATTTTTTAAATGTTTGCAAATGTATGTTTAAAACAAAACTTTGAGACTTGAAATTGAGCTCAGGTGCATCCTTTATCCATTGATCATCCTTAAGATGTTTCTACAACTTCGTTGGAGTCCACCTGTGGTAAATTCAATTGATTGGACATGATTTGGAAAGGCACACACCTGTCTATATAAGGTCCCACAGTAGACAGTGCATGTCAGAGCAAAAACCAAACCATGAGGTTGAAAGAATTGTCCGTAGACCTCCGAGACAGGATTGTGTTGAGGCACAGATCTGGGGAAGGGTACCAAAAACATTTTTGCAGAATTGAAGGTCCCCAAGAATGCAGTGGCCTCCATCATTCTTAAACGGAAGAAGTTTGGAACCACCAAGATTCTTCCAAGAGCTGTCTGCCCGGCCAAACATAGCAATTGCGGGAGAAGGGCCTTGGTCAGGGAGGTGACAGAGCTCCAGAGTTCCTCTGTGGAGATGGGGACAACCTTCCAGAAGGACAACAATCTCTGCAGCACTCCATCAATCAGGCCTTTATGGTAGAGTGGCCAGAAGGAAGCCACTCCTTAGTAAAAAGCACATGACAGCCCGATTGCCAAAAGGCACCTAAAGGACTCTCAGACCATGAGAAACAAGATTATTTGGTCTGATGACACCAAGAATGAACTCTTTGGCCTGAATGTCAAGCTTCACGCCTGGAGGAAACCAGGCACCGCTCATCACCTGGCCAATATCATCCCTACGGTGAAGCATGTTGATGGCAGCATCATGCTGTGGGGATGTATTTCAGTGGCAGGGACTGGGAGACTAGTCAGGATCGCGGGAAAGATGAACAGAGCTAAGTTTTTCGGCAGAATAGAACAGCAGCCTCTGGTAAGACAAGGGGTGGAGGTCTATGTATATTTGTAAACAACAGGTGGAAATCTAAGTTTTGATAGCCTGAGGTAGAGGATCTCATGATAAGCTGTAGAAAACACTACTTAGCAAGAGAGTTTTCACCTGCATTTTTCGAAGTTGTCTATATACCACCACAAACCGATGGTGGCACAAAGACCGCACTCAATGAGCTGTATACGGCCATAAGCAAGCAGAAAAAAATGCATCCAGAGGCGGCGCTCCTAGTGGCCGGGGACTTTAATGCAGGGAAACTCCGACCAATCTGATTCCACGCTTCAAGACTGCTTCGATCACGTGGATTGGGATATGTTCCACACTGCGTCCAACATCAACATTGACGAATACACTGATTCGGTGAGCGAGTTCATTAGAAAGTGCATCAGCGATGTTATACCCACAGCAACGATTAAAACATTCCCAAACCAGAAACCGTGGATTGATGGCAGCATTCGCACAAAACTGAAAGCGCGAACCACTGCTTTTAACCAGGGCAAGGTGACCGGAAACATGACCGAATACAAACAGTGTAGCTATTCCCTCCGCAAGGCAATCAAACAAGCTAAGCGTCAGTATAGAGACAAAGTAGAGTCGCAATTCAACGGCTCAGACACAAGAGGTATGTGGCAGGGTCTACAGTCAATCACGGATTACAAAAAGAAAACCAGCCCCGTCACGGACCAGGATGTCTTGCTCCCAGACAGACTAAATAACTTTTTGGCTCGTTTTGAGGACAATACAGTGCCACAGACACGGCCCGCTACCAAAACCTGTGGACTCTGCTTCACTGCAGCCGATGTGAGTAAAACATTTAAACGTGTTAACCCTCGCAAGGCTGCATGCCCAGACGGCATCTCCAGCCGCGTCCTCAGAGAATGCGCAGACCAGCTGGCTGGTGTGTTTACGAACATATTCAATCAATCATTATCCCAGTCTGCTGTTCCCACATGCTTCAAGAGGGCCACCATTGTTCCTGTTCCCAAGAAAGCTAAGGTAACTGAGCTAAACGACTACCGTCCCGTAGCACTCACTTCCGTCATCATGAAGTGCTTTGAGAGACTAGTCAAGGACCATATCACCTCCACCCTACCTGACACCCTAGACCCACTCCAATTTGCTTACCGCCCCAATAGGTTCACAGACGACGCAATCGCAACCACACTGCACACTGCCCTAACCCATCTGGACAAGAGGAATACCTATGTGAGAATGCTGTTCATCGACTACAGCTCGGCATTCAACACCATAGTACCCTCCAAGCTCGTCATCAAGCTCGAGACCCTGGGTCTCGACCCCACCTTGTGCAACTGGGTACTGGACTTCCTGACGGGCCGCCCCCAGGTGGTGAGGGTAGGTAACAACATCCCCACAAGGGTGCGTTCTGAGCCCTCTCCTGTACTCCCTGTTCACCCACGACTGCGTGGCCATGCACGCCTCCAACTCAATCATCAAGTTTGCGGACGACACTACAGTGGTAGGCTTGATTACCAACAACGACGAGACAGCCTACAGGGAGGAGGTGAGGGCCCTCGGAGTGTGGTGTCAGGAAAATAACCTCACACTCAACGTCAACAAAACAAAGGAGATGATTGTGGACTTCAGGAAACAGCAGAGGGAGCACCCCCCTATCCACATCGACGGGACAGTAGTGGAAAGGGTAGTAAGTTTTAAGTTCCTCGGCGTACACATCATGGACAAACTGAATTGGTCCATCCACACAGACAGCGTTGTGAAGAAGGTGCAGCAGCGCCTCTTCAACCTCAGGAGGCTGAAGAAATTTGGTTTGTTACCAAAAGTGACAAACTCACAAACTTCTACAGATGCACAATCAAGAGCATCCTGTCGGGCTGTATCACCGCCTAGTACGGAAACTGCTCCGCCCACAACCGTAAGGCTCTCCAGAGGGTAGTGAGGTCTGCACAACGCATCACCGGGGGCAAACTACCTGCCCTCCAGGACACCTACACCCCCCGATGTCACAGGAAGGCCATAAAGATCATCAATGACAACAACCAGCTGAGCCACTGCCTGTTCACCCCGCTATCATCCAGAAGGCGAGGTCAGTACAGGTGCATCAGAGCAGGGACCGAGAGACTGAAAAACAGCTTATATCTCAAGGCCATCAGACTGTTAAACAGACACCACTAACATTGAGTGGCTGCTGCCAACATACTGACTGAACTCCAGCCACTTTAATAATGGAAATTGATGGAAATGGATGTAAAAAATGTAGCACTAGCCACTTTAAACAATGCCACTTAATATAATGTTTACATACCCTACATTACTCATCTCATATGTATATAATGTACTCTATATCATCTACTGCATCTTTATGTAACACATGTATCACTAGCCACTTTAAACTATGCCACTTTGTTTACATACCCTACATTACTCATCTCATATGTATATACTGTACTCGATACCATCTACTGCATCTTGCCTATGTCGTTCTGTACCATCACTCATTCATCTATCTTTATGTACATATTCTTCTTCCCTTTACACTTGTGTGTATAAGGTAGTAGTTGTGGAATTGTTAGGTAGATTACTCGTTGGTTATTACTGCATTGTCAGAACTAGAAGCACAAGCATTTCGCTACACTCACATTAACATCTGCTAACCATGTGTATGTGACAAATAAGATTTGATTTGACTCAAATCCGTTTTACCTATTTCCTACCAGCATGTTAAATATGCAACCAGAGGGACAAAAAAAAAAAACTCTAGACCACCTTTACTCCACACACAGATGAGTACAAAGCTCTCCCTCGCCCTCCATTTGGCAAATCTGACCATAATTCTATCCTCCTGATTCCTGCTTACAAGCAAAAACGAAAGCAGGGAGCACCAGTGACTCGGCCAATAAGAAAGTGGTCAGATGAAACAGATGCTAAGCTACAGGACTGTTTTGCTAGCACAGACTGGATTATGTTATGGGATTCTTCCGAAACATCACATCAGTCACTGGCTTCATCAATAAGTGCATCGATGACGTCGTCCCCACAATGACCGTACGTACATATCCCAACCAGAAGCCATGGATTACAGGCAACATCCGCAATGCGCTAAAGCGTAGAACTGCCGCTTTCAAGGAGCAGGACTCTAACCTGGACGCTTATAAGAAATCCCGCTATGCCCTCCGTGTAACCATCAAATAGTCAAAGCGTCAATACAGGACTAAGATTGAATCGTACTACACCTGCTCCGACGCTCGTCAGATGTGGTAGGGCTTGCAAACTATTACAGAACATAAAGGGAACCACAGCCGTGAGCTGCCCAGTGACACGAGCCTATCAGACGACCTAAATTACTTCTATGCTCACTTTGAGGCAAGTAACACTGAAGCATGCATGAGAGCATCAGCTGTTCCGGACGATGTGTGATCACGCTTTCCGTAGCCGAAATTAGTAAAACCTTTAAACAGGTCAACATTCACAAGGCCGCAGGGCCAGACGGATTACCAGGATGTGTACTGCGAGCATGCGCTGACCAACTGGCAAGTGTCACTGACATTTTCAACCTGTCCCTGACTGAATCTGTAATACCAACATATTTCAAGCAAACCACAATAGAACACGAAGGTAACCTGCCTAAATGACTACCGACCCGTAGCACTCAAGTCTGCAGCCATGACGTGCTTTGAAATTCTGGTCATGGCTCACATCAACATTATCCCAGAAACCCTAGACCCACTCCAATTTGCATACCGCCCCAACAGATCCCCAGATGATGCAATCTCTATTGCACTCAACACTGCCCTTTCCCACCTGGACAAAAGGAACACCTACAGTCGGAAGGTTACATACAATCAGGTTGGAGTCATTAAAACCACTCCACACATTTCTTGTTAACAAACTATAGTTTTGGCAAGTCGGTTAGGACATCTACTTTGTGAATGACACAAGTCATTTAAAAAAAAATTGTTTACAGACAGATTATTTCACTTATAATTCACTGTATCACAATTCCAGTGGGTCAGAAGTTTACATACACTTAGTTGACTGTGCCTTTAAACAGCTCGGAAAATTCCAGAAAATTATGTCATGGCTTTAGAATTTTCTGATAGGCTAATTGACATAATTTGACTCAATTGGAGGTGTACCTATGGATGTATTTCAAGGCCTACCTTCAAACTCATTGCCTCTTTGCTTGACACCATGGGAAAATCAAAAGATATCAGCCAAGACCTCAGAAAAACAATTATAGACCACAAGTCTGGTTCATCCTTGGGAGTAATTTCTGAAGGCACCATATTCATCTGTACAAACAATAGTACGCAAATATAAACACCATGGGACCACGCAGCCGTCATACCGCTCAGGAAGGAGACGCGTTCTGTCTCCTAGAGAAGAACGTACATTGGTGCGAAAAGCACAAATCAATCCCAGAACAACAGCAAAGGACATTGTGAAGATGCTGGAGGAAACAAGTACAAAAGTATCTATATCCACAGTAAAACGAGTCCTATATCGACATAACCTGAAAGGCCGCTCAGCAAGGAAGAAGCCACTGCTCCAAAACAGCCATAAAAAAGCCAGACTACGGTTTGCAACTGCACATGGGGACAAAGATTGTACTTTTTGGAGAAATGTCCTCTGGTCTGATGAAACAAAAATGGAATTGTTTGGCCATAATGACCATTGTTATGTTTGAAGGAAAAAGGGGGATGCTTGCAAGCCGAAGAACACCATCCCAACCATGAAGCACAGGAGTTGCAGAATCATCTTGCGGGGCTGCTTTTCTGCAGGAGGGTCTGGTGCGCTTCACAAAATAGACGGCATCCCGAGGAAGGAAAATTATGTGGATATATTGAAGCAATATCTCAAGACATCAGTCAGGAAGTTAAAGCTTGGTCACAAATTGGTCTTCCAAATGGACAATGACCCCAAGCATACTTGCAAAATGGCTTAAGGACAACAAATTCAAGGTATTGGAGTGGCCATCACAAATCCCTGACCTCAACATTTGTGGGCAGAACTGAAAAAGCGTGTGCGAGCAAGGAGGACTACAAACCTGACTCCGTTATACCAGCTTTGTCAGGAGGAATGGTCCAAAATTCACCCAACTTATTGTGGGAAGCTTGTGGAAGGCTACCCAAAACATTTGACGCAAGATAAACAATTTAAAGGCAATGCTACCAAATACTAATTGAGTGTATGTAAACTTCTGACGCACTGGGAATGTGATGAAAGAAATACAAGCTAAAATAAATCATTATCTCTATTATTATTCTGACATTAAACATTCTTAAAATAAAGTGGTTATCCTAACTGACCAAAGACGGGGAATTTTTTACTAGGGTTAAATGTCAGGAATTGTGAAAAACTGACTTTAAATGTATTTGGCTAATGTATTTGGCTAAGGTGTATGTAAACTTCAGACTTCCGACAACTGTATGTGAGAATGCTATTCATTAACTACAGCTCAGCGTTCAATACCATCGTGCCCTCAAAGCTAATCACTAAGCTAAGGACCCTGGGACTAAAAACCTCCCTCTGCAACTGGATCCTGGACTTCCTGACGGGCCGCCCCCAGATGGTAAGGGAAGGTAACAACACATCCGCCACACTGATCCTCAACACAGGTGCCCCTCAGGGGTGCGTGCTCAGTCCAGTCCTGAACTCCCTGTTTACTCATGACTGCATGGCCAGGCACGACTCCAACACCATCATTAAGCATGCCGATAACACAACAGTGGTAGGCCTGATCACCAACAACGATGAGACAGCCTATAGTGAGGAGGTCAGAGAACTGGCCATGTGGTGACAGGACAACAACCTCTCCCTCAATGTGATCAAGACAAAGGAGATGATTGTGGACTACAGGAAAAGGAGGGCCGAGCACGCCCCCATTCTCATCGACGGGGCTGCAGTGGAGCAGGTTGAGAACTTCAAGTTCCTTGGTGTCCACATCACCAACAAACTATCATGGTCCAAACACACCAAGACAGTCGTAAAGAGGGCACAAAAGAACCTATTCCCCCTCAGGAGACTGAAAAGATTTGGCATGGGTCCTCAGATCCTCAAAAGGTTCTACAGCTGCACCATCACTGCCTGGTATGGCAACTGCTCGGCCTCCAACCGTAAGGCACTACAGACGGTAGTGCGTAAGGCCCAGTACATCACTGGGGCCAAGCTTTCTGCAATCCCGGACCTCTATACCACGAGGTATCAGAGGAAGGCCCTAAAAAGTATCAAAGACTCCAGCCACCCTAGTCATGGACTGTTCTCTCTGCTATTGCACGGCAAGCGGTACCGTAGCGCCAAGTCTAGGTCCAAATGGCTTCTTAACAGCTTCTACCTCCAAGCCATAAGACTCCTGAGTAGCTAATCAAAGGGCTACCCAGACCCCTCTTTTACGCTGCTGCTACTCTCTGTTTATTATCTATGCATAGTCACTTTAACTCTACCTACATGTACGTATTACCTCAATTACCTCGACTAACTGGTGCCCCCGCACATTGACTCTCTACCAGTACCCCTGTATATAACTTCGCTATTGTTATTTTACTGCTGCTGTTTAAATATGTTACTTTTATTTTCAATTTTTTTACTTAACACTTTTTTCTTAAAACATTGTTGGTTAAGGGCTTGTAAGTAAGTATTTCATTGTAAGGTCTACACCTGATGTATTTAGAGCATGTGACAAATACAATTTGATTTGATTTTGACCTCAGACTGGGGCAAAGGTTCACCTTCCAACAGGACAACGCCCCTAAGCACACAGCCAAGACAACGCTCAGGATCACAGACTGGGGCGAAGGTTCACAACGATCCTAAGCACACAGCCAAGATAATACAGGAGTGGCTTCAGGACAAGTCTCTGAACGGCCTTGAGTGGCCCAGCCAGAGCCCGAACTTGAACCTGATCGAACATCTCTGGAGAGACCTGAAAATAGCTGTGCAGCAACGCTCCCCATCCAACCTGACAGATCTTGAGAGGTTCTGCAGAGAGGTATGGAGAAACTCCCCAAATACAGGTGCAACGCTTGTAGCGTCATAGCCAAGAATACTCAAGGCTGTAATTGCTGCCAAAGGTGCTGCGACAAAGTACTGAATAAAGGGTCTGAATACTTATGCAAATGGTATATTTCAGTTTTTGTTTTTGTATAGATTTGCTAAAATGTCTAAAAAACAGTTTTTGCTTTGTCTTCATGGGGTATTGTGTGTAGATTGATGAGGAAACAAAACAATTTAATCAATTCTAGAATAAGGATGTATCGTAAGAAATTGTGGAGAAAGTGAAGGAATGGTACCAAACACCTCAAACACATAGAAACAACGGTTTGACCCTGTTCCATTGATTACTCCTATAGCTCCCGCCACCAGCCTCCTCTGAGGTATATTACAGGCTAACCGTTATTTACAATCTTTCATAAGTGTGTTTTGATTGTATTCTGAGGGTGATGTAAATGAGTCCTGCCTCATGTCCAACCCATGCTGTTATCTGACCAGTTTGTTCTTAATAAGTAAGATTTGTAACTTTAATTGATGGTGGTATAATTAGGTATAAGGGTGGTATAATATTATCCCCAAAGAAAAAATATTTCAGTGACCTCAGCTGTAAAGGCTATAACAATGTTCAATTTGGAGGGTATTTTTGTAAGCTACAGGGGAGGCCTTGCACATTAGAAAAATTACTTCAATATTAGACTCTGATGTGCAAGCTGCATGATGTTGTGCAAGCTGCATGATGTTGTGCAAGCTGCATGATGTTGTGCAAGCTGCATGATGTTGTGCAAGCTGCATGATGTTGTCAAAGCCTTGGAAGCCATTATGCAGCTTGCAACCTCCAATGTGGGTGTGTTGCAGGGTGCAACATATACTGTCTCTAGGGAAATCATGAGGTCTATATGGAATAGTGTTTAGGCTACTGCAAACTGTGAGACTCATCTTGCTTACTTTACAGTTTAAAATTTGCTATCTAATAACCAGCAAGTTGTAGTCTGTCATAGGCAACGTGAGTATTGTAACGATAGACTCTGCCGCACGAGCATGCTTTCGCGGAACAGTCGAAAGCGTGCTGGACTTTGGGCTAGAAGGTCGAGGGTTCGAGACCTGCTCCTTGCCTGTTTCATTACAGTATGTTTAGTTGAAGTAGGCCTACTGAATGAGAGAAGTAACTGACTGACATTAATACCTGCCTAACTAATTCAATATTTTAAATATAAAATATTAAGTTGTCTTTACAAAATAAAGCAACTTGACATTTTCTTATTCTCTCTATTCAGCCGCACTGACATTCACCCCGACAACAGGGTATATGCTGCGTTGATAAGGGCAACGAAAGTTTCAGCACTTGCCTTCCTCGCTGATGACAGAAACATTCTGCATCTCTGGAGCGACCTTTTGAACCGCATTTTTAATTACGGCATTCGGTCCAGTTTCGGTCAGGTGGTTCTCGTTCGCTGCTGTCCACACCGGATCATCCCGCTCCGTGACTATGACCGAGACAACTGCAGTATTCCGTCGCGTAAGCTTCGAAGAGAGCGTGCCCATGTAGAATATAGAAATCCCCGCCGAAGCCTGTCTGCATGTGAGAGGTTAAGCTTTCCCGCGATCGACTCCTCACAGCGATGGAGAGCCCATGGCCACACCTGTTCTGTTGAATGCAAAATCCATGCCATGTAGTTAGAGTCTAGTACTGGTCAGTCTGTTTTGTCTTCTCATTTCCCAGCTCGCTGCTATTGATGTTCAGTAGTCTAAATACAGTTAGTTGTCTTGTCTACCACAGCATCCCCTCGATTAGGCGGCAATATTGGAGCCGCTCTCTTGTGATTAAACATGACAAGCAAACGCGCCAACAGCATTTGGCATCATGGTGCCTTATTTACAGATGATGAGTAGGCTAATTTGTTTTTGCAAATTTTGCAAATTTTCCCAAATTAATAAAACATCTTGAGCCAATAAGTATTCAACCCCTTTGTTATTGCAAGCCTAAATAAGTTCAGGAATACAAATGTGCTTAACAAGTCACATAATAAATTGCATGAACTCACTCTGTGTGCAATAATAGAGTTTAACCTGTTTAATGACTACCTCATCTCTGTACTCCACACATACAGATAATTGTAAGGTCCCTCAGTCAAGCTGTGAATTTCAAATACAGATTCATCCACAAAGACCAGGGAGGTTGTCCAATGGACATATTAGTAGATGGGTACAATTTTAAAAAGCATACGTTGAATATCCCTTGGAGCATGGTGAAGTTCTTAATTACACTTTGGATGGTGTATCAATACACCCAGTCACTACAAAGATACAGGCATCCATCCTAACTCGGTTGCCGGAGAGGATGGAAACCTTTCAGGGATTTCACCATGAGGACAATGGGGACTTTAAAACAGTTACAGAGTTTAATGGCTGTGATAGGAGAAAAGTGAGGATGGATCAGCAACATTGAAGTTACTCCGCAATACTGACCTCATGTAACGGATCTCGTCCTCCTCTTCTGAGGAGGAGTAGCGAGAAAGGGTACGTCTTGGATCGGAGGACCAATGCACAGCTTGGTAAGTGTCCATAATGTTTAATTAAACACAACAGAACACTGGAACAAAACAATAAACGTGAATGAACGAAACAGTCCCGTGTGGTAACAAACACTGACACGGAAGACAAACACCCATTACTCAAAAGTGAAACCAGGCTACCTAAGTATGATTCTCAATCAGGGACAACGATTGACAGCTGCCTCTGATTGAGAACCATACTAGGCCGAACACAGAAATCCCAAATTATAGAAAAACGAACAAAGACAACCTACCCAACTCACGCCCTGACCATACTAAAACAAAGACATAACAAAGGAACTAAGGTCAGAACGTGACACCTAATTGACAGAGTGAAAAGAAGGAAGCCTGTACAGAATACAAATATTCCAAAACATTCATCCTGTTTGCAACAAGGCACTAAAGTAATCCTGCAAAAAATGTGGCAAAGCAATTAACTTTTTATCCTGAATACAAAGTGTTATGTTTGTGGCAAATACAATACAACACATTACTGAGTACCTCTCTCCATATTTTTAAGCATAGTGGTGGCTGCATCATGTTATGGGTATGCTTGTAATCATTAAGGACTGGGGAGTTTTTCAGGATCGAAAATAAATGGAATGGATCTAAGCACAGGCAAAATCCTAGAAGAAAACTTTGTTGAGTCTGCTTTCCACCAGACACTGGAAGATACATTCACCTTTCAGCAGGACAATAACCAAAAACACATCTACACTGGAATTGCTTACTAAGAAGACGGTGAATGTTCCTGAATGGCCGAATACAGTTGACTTAAATCTAGTTGAAAATCTATGGCAAGACCTGAAAATAGCTGTCTTGCAATGAGCAACAACCAATTTGACAGCTTGAATAATTTTGAAAAGAACAATGGGCAGATGTTACACAATCCAGGTGTAGAAACCTCTTAGAGATGTACTCCAAAAGACTCAGTGGTAATCACTGCCAAAAGGTGCTTCTACAAAGTATTGACTCTGGCGTGAATACTTATGTAAATGAGATGTTTCTGTATTTCATTTTCAATAAATGTGCTACATTTTCAAAAATATGTTTTCACTTTGCCATTATCGGGTATTGTGTGTGGATGGGTGAAACAAATCTATTTAATCAATTTTGAATACATATTCTGAATACACACACACACACACACATTTATCAAAAGGGTTCATTCATGCATTAATCAAAAGATAGGTTCTTGATTAATAATTCACACTAGTTGCCAAAACAAATATTATGGAGCAAATGTAAGCAGTACATTGTGTATGGAAGCCAAAATAAAGCAAAACAGTAAACATGTCATCCACCACGATTGATGCAGTGCCACCCTTTGGCCAATCAGTGAAATTTTGTCAATGACAGATCTCTATGGCATGACGCTTCATTAATCCAAGTTTCATCAAAATCGGGCCAGTGGTGTTTGAGATATCATGTGTGACTAATGTACGTACAGTTGATTACTATAACGTCCCCCTTGGGCCAATCAGTGTAATTTTGTAAAAGGTGGATCTCTATGGCAAGACCCATCATTCACCAAAGTTTAGTCAAAATCGGGCGAGTGCTGTCTGAGATATCACGTGTAATGAACGAACATACAAATGTACTATACAGACAGAGACATATCCACAGTCCCCTTCCCGATTTGCTCATGGGTGACAAAAATCCAAGAAACTCAAATAAAATATGTTTACATTCTAGAATAGGGATCTGCAACAAGCGGCCCACGGCCCACCTTTTGTAGTCCCTCAGATCAATTTCCAAAAAAAGGCCCCCGACCAACAATATACAAAAGTATATTTATTTTTCTTCATTTTTTTTCCCCTTTAACTTACTGTTGAGAGTTAGAATAGTAGAATACACAAGGTGCAAATTTGGTTGTGAATCAGCAGTTTTTCTCTTGTTATGTCAATCACTGACAGTTACTGAATTAGCCATTTCAGCTAACAATTTTTAGATTGATTAATGACATAAGTCACGGTAAAATGTGTAGATTTGCAGGAAATTTGCTTTAAAACGGCAACAATCTCTCCACCCCATGGAAAAATGCATGAGAAAATCAGCTGTAAAACTACACATTCTTTCGCTCTGCCCCATGACAAAATGAGTAGAATTGTATGAAATGTGTCATAAAATTGAAAAAGTTCTCTCCACCCCATGGCAAAATGAGTAGAATTGCAGAAAACTCGCCTTAAAACTGCAACATTTTCTTAACACCCCATGGCCAAATTGCAGGAAATGAACTTCAAAACAAAAATGTGAACTGCGTAAATAGATTGATTGCACAAATCAGTTTGACTGCATGCCTGTATGGATGTGTGTACGCAGAACCGCGAGCCATTGTGGGCACTGATTTTTTTTGTGGCCCCCACCCCCATCAAAGTTGCTCATCCCTGTTCTTGAACAAGAGTTCACATTTTATTTTGCAGTCAAACATGTTCATATATGTCACGGTCGTCATAAGGAGGAGACCATGGTGCATGCGTGATAAGCGAACATAACTCTTTAATTAAAGAGAGAACACTGAACAGAACTAAACAAAACGAACAATGAAGCAATATGGCTAGTGCAAAACAGGCAACTAAACATAGAATAACAACCCACAAAATAACCAAGGAATATGGCTACCTAAATATGGTTTCCAATCAGAGACAACGTTAAACAGCTGCCTCTGATTGAGAACCAATCTAGGCAACCATAGACATATAAACTGTCATGTTCTGACCATAGTTCTGTTATTTTATTATTTGTTTTAGTATGGTCAGGGCGTGAGTTGGGGTGGGCAGTCTGTTTGTTTTTCTGTTGGTTTTTGTGTTCGGCCTAGTATGGTTCTCAATCAGAGGCAGGTGTCGTTAGTTGTCTCTGATTGGGAATCATACTTAGGTAGCCTGGGATTCACTTTTGGTTTGTGGGTGTTTGTTTCCATGTGAGTGTTTGGGCTACACGGTACTGTTTCGGATATTTATTATTTATTATTTTGTTCCAGTGTTCAGTTGTGTTTTTGAATAAATCAATATGGACACTTACCATGCTGCGTTTTGGTCCGATCCTTACTCCTCCACAGACGAAGAGGAGGAAATCCGTTACAGAAACACCCACCACAAGAGGACCAAGCAGCGTGGTAACGGGCAGCAGCAGCAGCGGCCGAAAACACAAGACTCCTGGACTTGGGAGGAGATTTTGGACGGCAAGGGACCCTGGGCACAAGCAGGGGAATATCGCCGCCCTAAAGCAGAGCTGGAGGCAGCGAAAGCGGAGAGGCGACAGTATGAGGCGGCAGTACGGCAGCGCGGCTGGAAGCCCGAGAGGCAGCCCCAAAAATGTATTGGGGGTGCACACGGGGAGTGTGGCTAAGTCAGGTAGGAGACCTGAGCCAACTCCCTGTGCTTACCGGAGAGCGAGAGGGAGCGGGCAGGCACCGTGTTATGCGGTGGAGTGCACGGTGTCCCCGGTGCGTGTGCATAGTCCGGTGCGGTACATTCCAGCTCCTCGTATCGGCCGGGCTAGAATGGGCATCGAGCCAGGTGCCATGAAGCCGGCTCTACGCATCTGGTCTCCAGCCTTACGCATGGTGTCCCCGGTTCGCCAGCACAGCCCAGTGCGGGCTATGCCACCTCGCCGCACTGGCCTGGCTACGGGGAGCATTCAACCAGGTAAGGTTAGGCAGGCTCGGTGCTCAAGAGCTTGTGCGCCTGCACGGTCCGGTCTATCTGGTGGCAGATCCGTCTTCTCCCTACAGGTGCTCCCGCCTGTCCAGCGCTGTCAGAGCCTTCCTCCTGCCCAGCGCTGTCAGAGTCTCCCGTCTGACCTGAGCCGCCAGAGTCTCCCGTCTGACCTGAGCCGCCAGAGTCTCCCGTCGTTCCTGAGCCGCCAGAGTCTCCCGTCGTTCCTGAGCCGCCAGAGTCTCCCGTCGTTCCTGAGCCGCCAGAGTCTCCCGTCTGTCCTGAGTCGCCAGAGTCTCCCGTCTGTCCTGAGCCGCCAGAGTCTCCCGTCTTTCCTTGGTTCTGGACGCCACCCCCCTTCTTTATACTGAGTCCGCTCTTGTAGCACTGAACCGTGGATCATCGCCGGATGCTCTGGACTGCGGATCCTCACCGTAGGCCCCGGGCTGGGGACCCTCGCTACTTGGATCATCGCCGGATTTTCTGGACTGGGAACCGTCGCTGGAGACGCCGGTCTGGGGACCGTCGTTGTAGGCTCCGGACTGTGGCCCGTCGTAGGAGGTTCTTGACTGTTGCCCGTCTTTGGAGGTTCCGGACTGTGGCCCGTCGTTGGAGGTTCCGGTCTGTGAACCGTCGTTGGAGGTTCCAGTCTGTGAACCGTCGCCGGACGCTCCGGATTGGGCACCGTCGCCGGACGCTCCGGACTGGGCACCGTCGCCAGATACTCTGTACTGCCGAGACGCACTGTAGGCACTGTAGGCCTGGTGCGTGGTGCCGGAATTGGTGGTACCGGGCTGGGGACACGCACCTCTGGGCGAGTGCGAGGAGCAGGAACAGGGCGTACTGGACCCTGGAGGCGCACTGGAAGCCTGGTGCGTGATGCCGGCACTGGTAGTACTGGGCTGGTGACACACACCTCAGGGCGAGTGCGGGGTGGAGGAACAGGATGTACTGGACTGTGGAGGCGTACTGGAGGTCTTGAGTGTAGAGTTGACACAACCCGTCCTGGCGGGACGTACTGGGCTGTGTAGACTCACCGGAGACACAGTACGCAAAGCCGGCGCAGGATATCCTGGTCCAAGGAGGTACACTGGAGACCAGGAGCACTGAGCCGGCACCCTCCTTCCTGGCTGGATGCCCATTCTAGCCTGGCCAATGCGAGGAGCTGGAATAGAGCGCACCGGGCTAGAATAGCGCACTGGAGACACCGTGCGCTCCACCGCATAACACGGTGCCTGACCAGTAACACGCTTCCCACAGTAAGCACGAGGAGTTGGCTCCGGTCTCCGACCTGACTCATGCAATCTCCTCGTGTTCCCCCCCAAAAAAACATATTGGGACTGCCTCTCGGGCCTCCGTGCCAGCCATGTACCCTCATATCAACGCTGTTCCTCCTGTGCCATCTCCTCCTGCTTCCATGGCAGGGTCTTGTCCCCTGCCATTACCTCCTCCCAGGTCCAGGATGTCCTACACTCCTCTTTCTCCCGGGTCCACGATGTCCACTCCTAACACGCAGCTTGGTCCTTTTTTGGTGGGTTGTTCTGTCACGGTCGTCATAAGGAGGAGACCAAGGTGCAACGTGGTAAGCGAACATAACTCTTTAATTAAAGACAGAACTAAACAAAACAACAAAACGAATCATGAAGCAATATGGCTAGTGCAGAACAGGCAACTAAACATAGAATAACAACCCACAAAATAACCAAGGAATATGGCTACCTAAATATGGTACCCAATCAGAGACAACAATAAACAGCTACCTCTGATTGAAAACCAATCTAGGCAACCATTGATATATAAACACCTAGACAAGGAAAACACCTAGACATACGACACCCCTTAGAAAATAAAAAAAAACTAAACAAACCACCCTTGTCACACCCTGACCTAACCAAATAATAAAGAAAACAAAGATAACCAAGGCCAGGGCGTGACAATATAAAACAAATTAACATTAGTAAACAAGTCATTTCATATACCCACAATCATTAAATATCTAAAAGGACTTCTTGAAGGATAGTAATATTTTTTACAATAAAAAACACATTTTAAACTAAAGATAATAAAATCTAAAATAATATGTCTGTTACAAAATCATGTAAGTAAAATTATAACATTTAAAATCTTGCCTCCACTAGAATAGATCTGTTATTCAACGTCCCATACATTTTTACAATAATACAACTAAGGATGTCTGTAATATTTCTTAAACCAAAATGAACGTTAATCAAATTAAAACTCTACATTAAACAATAATATTTTTGTATCAGTTTAGTCCATTTTCTTTACCTGTCACCCCACACATTTTTGGTACAAAAAAAGAAAGACTCTAAATTAATTTAAGAATTGTTGCACAGACATGGCATCGTTCATAAAGTTGAGAATTGTATATTTATACCTTTCCTATTCAAATTAGATTATTTTCAATTCCATTGTGGCCTCAAACCACCCTGAGTGGTTTATAGAAATTGATGACGGGAATGTTTAACTATTGGATAACACTGGCCCCACAGTGTAAATTGACAGGACATTGTAGGGCATTTCAAAATGACGGCTAATGAACACCTCAACATGATGGTGGGATTCCTTGGATTAGGGGATTAGGGGCCATATTAAGATCCATAATGTCACCCAATTCCCTATATAGTGCATTACGTTTGACCAGGGCCCCAGTGCACAATACTGTATAGGGAATAGAGTGCTATTTCGGACACAGCCAAGGATCTTTATCAGAATGATCTCTTTATGAGAAACAGTGGCTGATGATGAAATGCATTACTCTGGCGCTGCAGGTGTTGCTGTTGTTGCTCATTCATAGTCCCCACCATTGGCTTGTATGCCCCATTTAGGTTTGAAACCTTTCAACTGTTCGACAAAGCCTGGGTTTGGGCATGTGGCTGGCCAGGCTGATTTTACCAAGGCAAATGCGTCATCAAAAGGCTTCCCTTCCCTGGACATCAGGTATCCAATGACAACCGAGGCGGACCTCGAGACTCCAGAATTGCAGTGAACCAACACAACTCTATTCTGAGGGGGAAGAAGAGGGAAACAAGCCTTATGCCAGTAGAATGAAGGCATGCCCAAAAGCACTTCAGCCCAGTTTGATCAAAAAAGGGAATTAATAGCTCAACTGAGGGACTTGATAATCAAAAAAACCTTTAAGTGTTCTGGGATTTTTTATTTTATTTTTATAAAGCCTTATGTCAGTTTAGTGCTATCTAGTCCAAAAGCATGAGACATGAGGTGCTCGGCTGCTTTAAATATTAATCCCATCCCTTCAATTCACACAGCCTCAGTAACACAAGATCAATTACACCATCCTGCACTTCATGGTAGTCTAATAAAAGACTCTTATGCTAATCACACACAATGGCACAATTACAAGCTGTAAGGTGATAGAATTATTCTCCCAGTCAGCTAAGCATCATTGATGGTTTGATTAGTCAAATTGGAGTTACCCCTGCATGGTATCACAGGTTACAAAGGGAAATAAAATAGCCAGTAGCCACCAACCTCCATTCAACGGAGAGTGGAAAGTTATTTCCAATAGGCCAAGTTATTGTAATCATAAACCTTTGGTGAATTTTCAGCATGAGGCAGTGTTCGGTTGTTGGGTAACCAGCACCGCATTTTGCTAAAAGGTTGTATAGCAAACATAGGGCTACTATATATATGATATTTCTACAACAGGATAAATTATGCATGGTGAAAACTCTGCCGTGTATTATTTATTACACATTGGGGATACCTAGAGGTAGTGAGGGAGGCTTTGCATTGGCTCACTGCTGTCCAGTATCAGTTATAGTCCAGGTAATAAACTTGAACAGTCAATGAAATTACTAAAGTAAAGTTAAACAAAGTAGCTTAACGTAAAGTAAAGTATTTTGACCTATGTGCTGTATACAGTAGAGTGATTATTAATAAAACAAGGTTAGCAAGTGGAAAACACTTGTGTCACCATTCATGATGCTTAGGAATGTTTACTGTCAGGTAAGATGAATGCAGTGAAATATAGGGTATTAAAGCATAAACAGAAAATATTAAAATAAACTGGATATTACTGCACCCAATTAGCCTACAAGGTCGTGAGAACATTAACAACTTACCTCTTTATTTGCTTGGTCTATGAATTTTGAGCACTCTTGGAAATAGGATGTTATGTCAGTATCAGACACATCCAGAATGCTCAGTGTTTTATAAATGAACAGGTCTGGAAAGGCGTTTTCAACACCATAGGCTACATTCAATATGTGGGACACCTAAAATGGAAGAAGAACATTTATGAAATGCCAAAACAAAACAGAAGTAGACAGAAAATTATATAAACATGTCTCTATTACATTAAACAATACCTTATATGTGCAGCATCTTGTGAGCCTACACCAATAATTAACAACCATCAAATTGTGAATCTGTGAGGCATTTTGTAATGGAAATTTAACTGAGCCTATAGAGATTTGGCAATATATGTTTATATTGACTTACTACAGTAATGGTACTGTAAAAGTTTCAACTGTTTGAAGGGAAAAATACATGTGTTTACATGCAATAATCCAGTGGACTCAGAGTCTCAGTGGCAACAAACTTAAAACTCCCATCATTTATTGATACCTCTGTGTGTCTGTGTAGGCACCTGTCAATTGTATTATGACAGCTAAGTGTCCCCTGTCAATAACACATCTCATCCACTCACCTAATATTAAGTAAGGTTTAATAACTCCAACTTGTAAGTCCCAGCTGTTTTTATTTTTTTATTTTATTTTATTTTATTTTACCTTTATTTAACCAGGCAAGTCAGTTAAGAACAAATTCTTATTTTCAATGACGGCCTGGGAACAGTGGGTTAACTGCCTGTTCAGGGGCAGAACGACAGATTTGTACCTTGTCAGCTCGGGGGTTTGAACTCGCAACCTTCCAGTTACTAGTCCAACGCTCTAACCACTAGGCTACGCTGCCGCCCTGTTGTCCTGTACATAGCCGCATGCTTTCTCAGGCTGAGTTTTATCCTCTACGACATGAATAGTCGACCCTTTCCATGTCTCAATAATCCTCCTGCAACTCATTGTTGTCACGCGGGTGCATTGTTTTCTCAAATTGGTCTTGGAAAATGTCTTTATTTCCTGGGCAAAAGACTGCATCACATTTGTCTTCTCAAAACAAAGCAAATAATAATTGGTATGCTACTCCCTTGGATGAACTGTGAACAGTGCCTAGCTCCTGGTTCAAATGGACTCCTGCATGTTTTCTGGACAGGTTTTGTCAACACCAATTAGAAAATTGAGAACACCTATCAGTCAATCAGCCCAAATCAGTCAATCAACCCATATGGGTCCCTGGGCTTTTTTTCTGGGTGTCACAGATGTCACTATCACATGATACCATTCTAAAGCCTGTGAATGTGAATGTGTGTGTCTCCAGTAGGCTGGTGCAGTGGTATATTATTTCAAAGTCTATTTTACATACTGTCATCATCATTTTCCAACACAACTGAGATACCATTGAATCGAGGATTGCTCTAAAGGGCTTGCCCATATGAAGTTTTACACATGAACAGTATGTATGTTTAAATAATGTATTCTACAACAGGTGGGTCAAAACAAGCATTGTGATTGGTTGAGATGAGTTTTAAAAACCAGTTTTAAAACCAGTTTAGCAAGAGTATGTTCTTGATACCATGGCAAATGACAAGTATTTAAGAGAATAATAAAATAAAATGTCACACTAATGATAATGACCACCACAAGAATGCAAGGAATGCATGCTGGTCCTCTGTAGCTCAGTTGGTAGAGCATTGCAACGCCAGGATAGTGGATTCGATTCCTGGGACCTCCCATTATTAAACATGTATGCACGCATGACTCGCCCAAACAAATTTAATAATAGAAACCTATAATTTAGAACTATTTTGTCGTTGGTGTAGTGTGGGTGCAGCCTACATAATAAAGAGTATGTTCCTTCCCTAGCTGGTCACGTGACGTGCCTTTGGATTGCAGGAAACAGCCTCGTTTTCGTCAGATAGGACAACACCTAGTAAAAACCGAGTCTGCGACGGGAGAGAGGAGTGGGGCTTGGCGAAACCGCTCAACCCACAGAATGGGCGATTTATAACATTTTAACACTCGAGTGTCACTGTTTTCACAACAAACAAATTCTACAACCATTATTTTACAAGATTCGGTAGCTATGTCGGCAACATTGTCGCGCGGCTCGCTCCAACCGGGCCAGCAAAAGCTGGCCGAGAAATTTACCATTCTGAACGACCGGGGCATCGGGATGCTCACTCGTGTCTATAATATCAAGAAGGTAAGGTACTCAGTGTAATTCTTAGGTTCATGGTAAATTGTAACTACATTCAAGAGAAATTAAAGATTAAACCCCAAAATGATCTGTGATGTATGGCAGAAGCCTTCATTTGAACTCCAAAGGATGACGGCTAGGGCTGCAGGATTCCAGTCAAGGCCCTCTTGAAATGTGTTGCAGTATAAATTAGCTATGTGGCTAGCCAAGCTCTGTCATCAATAGCATCAAAATGCCAAATCACTGTTTTCTGAGATTGATCTATTTCAATCTTCGTATAACAATAATACAAACTCATCGGATATTGAAAGATGTTGCTCACTTCCTTTGAAATAAAATAGTATCTCAGTGAAATAGCCTACATGCCTAGCTGTGCAAATATTTTTGTGATTTCTGGCTAGCTAACGTTAGTTAACGTTACATAGTTTCTCGTTCACCACATTGCTAATATAATATTCAATCAAATTAAGAATGGAAGGCTGTTCTAGATTCTTGAGCTATTGTTGGTGAGATTGAAATCGGTGAGATCAGTCAATTTAATGTGAACACATAATGTGTCGGATTAGTAGATACTAGAGTAATAATATTAACACTATCTGACACACATTAGGCCTATATTGTCTGACAGCAGTCAGTTGTTGATGTAGACCATTCTATTCAGCCATCACATCATCCAGTAGGCCTAAACACTCACTAAACACCCAGCACAAATCAAATGTATGTATATAGCCCTTCCTACATCAGCTGATATCTCAAAGTGCTGTACAGAATCAAATCAACACATCATTGGGCAAATTGCACATCATGACTGTAGGATACTAACCAATGGCACGGCAGTATCTACAGTCGTTGTACATGTATTGGATATGGTTGTTATACAGTTATTGTAGAGTTGTTATTTAATGCCTGATGCATAGTAGCATACAGGTCCTGTTTTTAAAATCACACAATAAAACACATTTTCGCAGGACAGAAGGGAGAAGTACCTAAAAGAAGGCACCGTTTTAGAGATTATAATGATTTGTTTAGGACACTTGTAAAAGTGGTGACATTATGATACAGATTCCACACTTGAACCAGTTTCCTAGACACTAATTAAGCCTAGACTAAAGAAACATATGAAATGAAAGTGCTTTTTAGTCCAGGACTAGACTTCATCTGTGTCTGGGAAACTGGCCCATGATGTTTAATTTACTTATTTTAAACCCCTACCGAGAAAAACATTCTTAGTAGTATTACTAGTTTAATACTATTCACTATTCATTATTACTTATTCATAGTAGGGACTCGGGAGGTGTCATAAAATGCAGATTTCATACAAGACTTTCAGTCAGTGTAACAGAAAAGAGCATTCTTAGTGTATCTGTCCATGTTAATGGCCTTGATACAGTCAGTCCTTTAATGAGAAGAGAGTACTGTGTCACAACCTATTCCTATGCTCTGGTCAAAAGAGGTGCACTGTGTAGGGAATAGAGTTCCATTTGGGACACAGACTGGGTATTGGAGATGCTTGGACGACTTTGGGTAAATGGCAGCAGATAGAAGATAGCTGGAGGCAGTCCAGCGTGTAGCTGAAAGGAGGCTGGTGGAGAATAATGCCTCTCTGCCTTGCCTGCCTGTCTGTCTGCCAGCCAATCAACCCTTGTGCTGACAGCCTACCCGGGCTAGAAGGCTTAGCCCTTAATAGGCGCCACAGAATCATCTCTCTCTCTCTAAACTCTCAATTGAAGTTAGATGGTGATACAGATACATTATCAATGAAACATTATGCAGCCCAAGTAAGATACAGGATTCAGAAGGAAAAAAAACTTTCCTCAGAACACAGGATGACTATCAAAATGACTATAAGGTTGATTGACACAACACGCAAGAGCTGAGTTGTCTGCCGATTTTCAAATGAAATCAAATTTTATTTGTCACATGCACCGAATACAACAGGTGTTACAGTGAAATGCTTACTTACAAGCCCTTAACCAACAATGCAGTTTTAAGAAACTACCCCCCAAAAAGTAACAAATAAAAGTAACAAATAATTAAAGAGCAGCAGTTTTGCAGACAATCTATCAGTAATATTAGGCCTTTTACTCATACAGTTCCATTTATAAACCTCCATTTTCATGCTTCCAATAACATTTATTGTTATTTTATAGGCCTAACATTTCTTGTTATTTTATAGGCCTAACATTTCTTGTTATTATATAGGCCTAACATTTCTTGTTATTGGGAAAATGTACTTTATTGAAACTGTGGCAGCGTTCGATGCTTGTGCATTGAACTAGCAGATCTGTTGCTTGGCAACTGGTAGGCATTGATAGCACGTATGAAGAATTTCAGATGTCTTTTTTGTTTCAGCTGTGATTGTAGGCTGCGACACAGGTCTACCTCAGTACATCAAACAGCTGTAGGCTTCTGCACATTCCTAAGGCACACAGGTCTACCACAGACCTATATCATTGTCCTACTGCACACTCCTACTACCACAGGACTACCTCAGTACATCAAACAGCTGTAGGCTTCTGCACATGCCTAAGCCACACAGGTCTACCACAGGCCTATATCATTGTCCTACTGCACACTCCTACTACTACCACAGGACTACCTCAGTACATCAAACAGCTGTAGGCTTCTGCACATGCCTAAGCCACACAGGTCTACCACAGGCCTATATCATTGTCCTACTGCACACTCCTACTACTACCACAGGTCTACCCCAGTAAAGCACATTACTGTAGCCTACTGCACAAGTCTACTAGGACTACCTCAGTAAATCAAACTGCTTAGACTAGCAGCTTTATCAAACACAATTAATTGGAGCGTTCATCCAAAATAGAGAGATATTTTGTTGATACCCACTCAGCGAGTTACATGTGAATCTGAAGATTCAGTGACCAACAATATGGGATTTATGTACCAAGAACAGCTTATAGCTTAGCATTAGAATTGTTGACAGCAAAACAATGGGACCCCTGATATGACAGCTGGCTGCAAGTGGGACACCACTGTCTGGGCCAGCAGTATTTCTCATTATATTGATGTAACTTACACCAGGGGTTCTCAAAGTGGGGTCTGCAGAGTTACTGCAGGGGGTCCGCAGCCAGATCTCAATATTTAAAAAAAATAATATATATTTAAATTTTATTTTTGACTTTGCATTTTTTGAATGAATATTACTAACAATAACAGATTAAACACATTTTTGCCAATGGATCCGGGAATAAGTTTAGAGGGTGTAGTACAATATTACATTACAATTCATGTTCTTAACCCTGGGCAACATGGGACTGGGAGGCTCAGCTGGATATTGGTATCCACAGGACTCCACCAATTATACATTTTTCAACTCAATTCTTCTTGTATTCCCACCCAATTATTATAAAACATGTTTTACATAAATGTGCTGTAATTTAAGATGTAAAACTGCACAGTTTTCTCATTTCCTTATGGTAAAATGTGTAGAATTGCAGGATATTGGCTTTGAAGCTGCAACACAACACAATCTCTCTGACCCATGACAAAATGTGTAGAATTTTAGGATTTTTTTTCTCCGATGCCAAGAGGTGGGCCTATAAAATGTTCCTTCCCAGGGCCTGAGAGTTGTACTGCCGAAATCTTAGTAAAACTCTTTGTATGCTATTTTTATCTACCTCAAGTTGTGTTCTGATTATGAAGTGGTCCCTGATAAATTTGCTATCACATAAGTGGTCCCTGGCCCCAAAGAGTTTGAGAACCCCTGACTTATACAATGATGATATTTCTGTCATTTAACAATGATGTTTATGTAGTGTATCAGTGTTACAGTGAAATATTTGTTTGAAAAGTGTAAGACCTGTCATAAGCATGTAGCAATGTATGTGTTCAGACAAATAGACTACTGGCTGAAAAATTTTGCCTTTCAAATGTAGGTTTTCAAATTGATAAAAATAACCAGGGAGAGGGGAGAGCTTCTTATGATGTCATAAATTAAGTGGAAACTCCTGCTGCTCTCAGGGGCAAGCCTGCTGGTTTTCACTAGCAGAAGTGACTTTTTGCAGCAGGTTAAGATAATTAACTGTGGCAGGCTAGGTGAAGTAGTGTAACAGTATAACTTTAGACCGTCCCCTCGCCCATACCCGGGCGCGAACCAGGGACCCTCTGCACACATCAACAACAGTCACCCTCGAAGCATCGTTACCCATCGCTCCACAAAAGCCGCGGCCCTTGCAGAGCAAGGGGAACCACTACTTCAAGGTCTCAAAGCAAGTGGCGCCACCGATTGAAACGCTATTTAGCGCGCACCACCGCGAACTAGCTAGCCGTTTCACATCCGTTACAGTAGGTTAAGGAAAAGAGTTAGGGTTAGCTCAAATTGTCCTCGAGTCGAACATACAGTTGCGGCCAAATATAATGGCACCCTTGCAATTTTCTTAAATGTCCTATTTCAATTAATTTAAATTGAAAATAACTTTTGTTCTTCACACCTTATTGGATTTTCAACATTGCAGAACCAATTTTATTTTTGTAAACTTAAGTCTACAATTTTAATTTAAAATTGGTCAAGAACCCGCCAAAATGCTTCTAGTAGCCATCAATGAGCTAGCTGCACCTTTCTACTTACCATTTGGCCCACTCTTCAGCAGAAAACTGCTCTAATTCTTCAATGTTTGAGGGGTGCCTCCCACCAACTGCTGTTTTCAGATCTCGCCATAGGTTTTGGATGTGATTCAGATTTTGGTGCTTTTTATGTGTGTTTTGGGTGGTTGTCCTGCTGAAAGACTCACAACATTCAACAGAGATTCTGGTCACTGGGTTGAACATTGGATAGCAGTACTGCAGAAAAAACACATCATCCATCCATATGCCAATAACCAGATCAAGACTTTATCAGTACATTGATGTAGTGAGTGCAATAGGAATACAGTCAGCTCCTTGGTATTGGGGGGTTTCAGTCCAAGTCCTGATAGACGGAGGGTCCTGATAGACGGAGGGTCCTGATAGACGGAGAGTCCTGATAGACGGAGGGTCCTGATAGACGGAGGGTCCTGATAGACGGAGGGTCCTGATAGACGGAGGGTCCTGATAGACGGAGGGTCCTGATAGACGGAGAGTCCTGATAGATGGAGAGTCCTGATAGACGGAGAGTCCTGATAGACGGAGAGTCCTGATAGACGGAGAGTCCTGATAGACGGAGAGTCCTGATAGACGGAGAGTCCTGATAGAGGTCTCCTATAGATGCAGTAAAAGCAGTCAATGGAACGCAGACTGAAGAGGATAGAAGAAATCTGATCAGATCTAACAAAGTGGATATTTGTCTAATCCGTCATGATTGATGTATTGTAACAGGTCCCCAATGTGGTTACTAAAGTCTGATTTGGATATATTTGGCTGTTTTTGCTGCATAACATGTAGAAGTTGTTTCTTTTCTGGTATAGAAGAAGTGACTGTTAACTCCTTTTTGTATTAGCTGGTACCATAGCTGGCATACAGAAATCAGTGGTGCTAGTCAGTTGTTTTTAACTGCAATGCAGTTGATTGGTGACAATGACATGAACATGTGTTGGGGTTGACATCCATACAAGCATTTATACTCAGATTTTTACCTCAACATAGTGTGAAATACACATAAACAATAGCCTAAATGCAGGCTAATTTTACTGGGTGGACAATGAGAAGACTTGGGATATTTCCCCCACGCATTTCCAGGGAATATCCATTGTTACGGTCAAGTTCCATTGATGTCTTTACTGCATCTATGAGTTCAGAGGGGGAGGGTCTCCTATGTGTACATAGCCTTTACCTCAATCTGTTATTCACTCTCCTATGACCATGGTAGCACTTAGGAAGCACTGTTATCATTGGTTAAGCACTGTCATCATGGGGGAAGTACTGTTATCATTGGGGAAGTACTGTTATCATTGGGGAAGTACTGTTATCATTGGGGAGGAGCAGTTGACACTGGGGAAGAGGGAAGTACTGTTATCACTGGGGAGGAGCAGTTGACACTGGGGAAGGGGGAAGTACTGTTATCATTGGGGAGGAGCAGTTGACACTGGGGAAGGGGGAAGCACTGTTATCACTGGGGAGGAGCAGTTGACACTGGGGAAGGGGGAAGTACTGTTATCACTGGGGAAGCACTGTTATCACTGGGGAGGAGCAGTTGACACTGGGGAAGGGGGAAGTACTGTTATCACTGGGGAGGAGCAGTTGACACTGGGGAAGGGGGGAAGCATTGCTAGCACTTGGGAAGCTCTGCTAGAGCTATTAGTAATAGCACGGTAGTCAGTGCTGCTCACTAAATTAGACCAAGTTAACTTAACTGGTCTCAGACCAAGGTTGTGTTGGATGAAGCAGAGAAACATATTTTCTTTTACTCCTTTTGATTTTGCACATTTTTAAACAAAATATTTACAACAAAGCTAATCTCTGTATGTCATTGTACTGTTAGACATGTTCTGTTATTTTTTTATGTTGTGAATTTATCTTGGAAATGAACAATGAATTGCCTAACTGCCTATATGAGCTACGGGTTCTGTGCATTAAATGTTTCAGGCCATATTCTTTTTGGGTTCATTGGTAGATGCACTGGCTTAGCATTTTCCTTGGTTTTACTTGCATGTTTCTGTTCCTACTTGTACTAATCAAACAATACGTTATGTCCTTTCTTAAACTTAAAGCCTTAATACTCTACGGTGTTGCTACTCTAGGAGGAGGGTTCCCAGCATGGTGTGAGATAGTGATTGAACAATGCTTTGACAGGCAACACATGAATTATTGTGCACAGTGTAAAGCCAAACTATCTCTCAACAAATATCCCGAAAGTAAAAGCCAAAGCCTTTTTAATGTAGCGATGCATGGTTCTATGTTTTAAACCTGACTTTACCTGTGTTTACCTGTGTGGTTTTCTCTCTTTCTGTCACAATGCTTCCCTCAGCAAGGACAAGTTTGGAAGGTTTGCTCAGCTCTTCCCTAAATCACTCCCCCTCGTTCTACCCCTCCCTGCTATCCTTACCAGCATCATGTCCAGGAATTACTTGTATACTACTCAGTACTCACAACGTTCACAATTCAACAAACAGGCCCATCCCAAAGTGCAATTGAATCGCTGGAATAATTTTATTAGGTTAAAATAGATATAATATTTTCCCGTTTATTTCTTACAAGATAGACTTTGCAACTGTTAGTTATCTTTAGCTTGTTATTAAAAAAAGGTGAGCACCTATAGTCCAACAACTAGATCATAATACATTAACGCTTTAACCATGGTCATCTTTTGGTTTGTGAGCATCAAATTCACAGTTCCTGGACATTTGCACCACAAAAACAAAAAGTTTGTATTTTTTAGGGTTTGAAGATGAGGCAATGGGAAAAGATAGGGCCTGGTTGAATTCACTGACACTTCATTATGCAATTCAACACTACCCTGCTCTCCTCTGCAAAATGAAAGTGTTCCCTGCATGGATCCATCACATCGTATCACTAATCTTGAATCCAGTTTTGATGATATGAGGATTTGAACATGCTCTTTCTCTATATGTTTGTCGCTCTGCTGTTTTAGTTTTATTGTATTGCGAACTTCAACACTCTTATGTGTTATAGACTGACTGAATACTAAAACATAACTATTCCTGTTTTGTCGGGTAGCTGTGCATGCCAAGTGTCATATACCATACACCATCCTACCTCAAACATACACCTGCTAACCTTTTGTTGCTTCTAACATCTATATTGTAACACCCAGTTCAACTATCTTCTCTCCCAGTAGGAGTATGCCCATGCACTGCTTTCTCACTAACTGCTCTCCAACCTCCCATACAGCACTCTGTCAGTGGAAATGTATTCATACTCTATCTCAGTCTCTCTCTCTGTGTCTGTCTCTCGCTCTCTCTCATACACTCACTCACTCAAAAAGTGACAAAATACTACCTCATCATCCTATCAGTTTTCTGCCAATGTTTTGTTGTTGTTGTTAGTATTATTGTTGATGCTTCTTTAGCGTTTGTCTGTGTTTTTGGCCCTCTTCATTATAGGCATGTGGTGACCCCAAAGCTAAACCATCCTATCTAATAGACAAGAACCTGGAGTCTGCTGTTAAGTTCATTGTCAGAAAATTCCCAGCGGTTGAAACACGCAACAACAATGTAAGTCTGTCTATTGCATGTATTTTCCAGATATATTCCGTGTTATTTCAGCTCATTTGAATGCTGCTTAGTATCTATATGCAGTCCTTTACCTATTGCATTACAAGGTCTGTGCAATAATGTGCATTTATTAATTGCATTAATTGTTGTAATTAGTAATTTTAATAGTAGTATTTGACTCTTTTGAGATAAAATAGGAATTGTAAATGAAATGCCATCTGAGATCCATTATCCTATCTCTTCACTATATATGTATCAATCACATGTACATTTCCATAAATGTTATGTTCTGTATGACAATTCTATCTTTTTATAGCTAGCCTTTTTCAGTACAACTAATTCATTCTCACCATGTTTGTCTTTTCATGTGTTTTTCCACTTGATGCTTATCTATCACCATTGGCCGGCTTTCTATTTCATTTGAACTGTTTAACTGCTTCTATGGTGTAGATGTCATGTGGTTTGCTATGTTGTACTTTTTGCTGCAGTGGTTCATGTTTTACTTGGTCTGTGTTTTTGTTTTGCATGCTTAACTTCTTGGCTTTTTTCTGGAATATTCTTTTGGTAAGTTGAAGCTCCTCAGAGTTCCTTTTTTTCTATGTTTTGCATGTCTTATTATTCTCTATGTAGCAGATTTTCATTTAATTTGTTGCTAATAATACAAATATGAATAATCTTTCACACTCAAGTTTTTCAATACTGTTAGGTAACTGTTAATAGTTAGAATAAGTAACATTTATGGGCAAGAGACCAAGGTGTGTCCCAAATAGCACCCTATTCTCATTGTACTGCACTACTTTTACCTAGAGCCCTATGGTCCTTGGTCAAAAGAAGCACACTACATAGGGAATAGGGTGCCATTTGGGATCTGCCATTTTACTGAAGTTGCTGGGAAATGACTGACAACACAGCTCTTAGCTCCCTCAGTAGATGCCTACTGGAGAACTTCTTTGTATTGCTTTTAATATTTTTAACAAATTTATCTTATTAACACTTTGTTCTAGCTAGCTATTTGTGTAGGTAGCTATTTTGGCTTGTGAGAGGCTATCATTGGTTAAATAAAGCCCCCATTGTGACAGTGCTAAAAATGCAGTCATGTTATTGAAGGCGACATGTGTTTTTGGTTAGAGCTCTACAGTTTAGCGTTGTCAAAATGTCACCCTGACACATTGTGTGATGTCCTTGGTAGTATTTCTCAGGATATCTAGTTATTCTAACAAGTTGAGACCACTCACTGCTCTACCAAACATGAACAAGCAAACACAGATGTCAAAGTCACGATAAAGTATACAATGTTTGAACTCTTATGCCAGATTCTGTCAGCCTATTTGACTGTGCTCATTGTTCCATAGCATCCATACATTGAACCTTTGTGTGTCCTATGTTTAACTTTAGAGCACCTTTTTGTTACAATCATGTATTTTTTTTCTACAGCAACAGCTTGCACAACTACAGAAAGAGAAGTCTGAAATCCTTAAGAATCTAGCGTTGTATTACTTCACATTCGTAGATGTGATGGAGTTTAAGGTATGTGCAACTTGAGCATCATTCAATGTAGTGAAAATAGAGAACAGGTTTTAAGATCCGTTGTCAAATAAGCAGTAGCAGGAGCATAATATGACTGTCTTGATACCAATGTACAGTACTTTATATACATGTGTATTGATAATCCATCACAAATCAGTTACACTTATTATCAAGGTACTATACTGTGGAATGTATATAAATACTGTTTTCTTTCTCTGCTTCCAGGACCATGTCTGTGAGCTGCTGAACACTATCGATGCTTGCCAAGTATTCTTTGATATTGTAAGATACATGTATTGTATAAATACATGTAATTACAGAATGCTTTTGGTTATTCCTCCAAGATTATATCTCAAAGATGTTATGTTTTTACTTGGATTAGATAAGTATGCTGACTCTTAAGGGATCGGTCTAGAACTAATTTTGTTCCCATATCTTTCTACAGACTGTAAACTTTGACCTGACCAAAAACTACCTTGACTTAGTAGTGACCTACACTAACCTAATGATGCTACTGTCTCGGATTGAAGAGAGGAAAGCTATCATTGGCCTCTACAACTATGCCCATGAAATGACACATGGATCAAGGTAAAACAATATTAATATTCAAATAAGTGAAGCTTAAAGCTTTTATACGAACAGTTCCAGTGGCATTATATTAAAATGGCATAGTATTATAGGGAAAATGTGATGCATGACTAAAACACTCTTTTTATTGTTGATTCGGACTTCGAAATCCCTTAGAACTAGAAATATCAACAACATTGTTGTATGTTTGTTCCCCATCTAGTGATCGAGAGTACCCTAGGCTGGGACAGATGATCGTTGACTACGAGAACCCCCTGAAAAAGATGATGGAGGAGTTTGTTCCACATGGGAAGGTGAATAGTGTCACCTATATCTCAACATGTTATGTTCTTGTCCTGAGCACTGACAATGATAACACATTTTTTGGTTACACTGTATTATAACTCGAATGCTTAAGCCATGTTTATAAATGCTTATATTGTTTTTAAATGTTTACTAATAATAAAATATATATGTGTTAATAGTTGATTAATGCTTGTTCATGAAAGTTAATATAAACTGTCCTAAATCGATCTCTCCCTCCCCTGTAGTCGTTGTCAGACGCCCTGCTCTCCCTCCAGATGGTGTACCCCAGGAGAAACCTGTCTGCTGACCAGTGGAGGAACGCCCAGCTACTCAGTCTCATCAGTGCTCCTAGCACCATGCTCAACCCAGCCCAGTCAGACACAGTGAGTTACCGTGCTCAACCCAGCCCAGTCAGACACAGTGAGTTACCGTGCTCAACCCAGCCCAGTCAGACACAGTGAGTTACCGTGCTCAACCCAGCCCAGTCAGACACAGTGAGTTACCGTGCTCAACCCAGCCCAGTCAGACACAGTGAGTTACCGTGCTCAACCCAGCCCAGTCAGACACAGTGAGGGTGAGTGCAGTAATGTGATCTCTCCAGGAGTTGAACCCATGACTACAGTGTTGCTAGTGCCATACTTGAGCCACACAGTACCATCAATACACTGCCTGCCTATAGAAAGTCTACAGCCCCTTGGATTACTTCATATGTTATTGTGTTACATAGAGGGATTAAAATGGTCATTTTTTTGTCAACGATATACACAAAATATTGTAAAGTCAAAGTGGAAGAAAAATGCAATTTTTATTTTATTTTAGCTTAATGAAAAATAAAACACTAATATTTTGATTAGATAACTATTCACCCCACTGAGTCAATACATGTTAGAAACACCTTTGGCAGAGATTACAGCTGTGTCTTCTTGGGAAAGTCCCATAAGAGCTTTGCACAAGTATTGTGCAATATTTGCCCAGTATTATTTTCTAAATTCTTCAAGATCTGTCAAGGATCATAGCTATACAATAATTTTCAAGTCTTGCCATAGAGTTTCAAGCAGATTTAAGTCAAAACTGTAATTTGGCCTCAGGAACATTCCCTGTCTTCTTGGTAAGCAACTCCAGTGTAGATTTAGCTTTGTGATGTAGATTGTCAGGCTAAAAGGTGAATTCCTTTCCCGGTGTCTGGTGTAAAGCCGGCTGAAGCAGGTTTTCCTCTAGGATTTTTGGGGGCAGTATTACTTTAGTGCCTTGTTGCATACAAGATGCATGTTTTGGAATATTTTTATTCTGTATATTTGTATTCTTCTTTTCACTGTCATTTAGGTCATTATTGTGGAATTACTACAATGTTAAACCATTCTCAGTGTTCTCCCATCACAGCCATTGAACTCTGTAGCTGTTTTAAAAATCACCAATGGCCTCATGATAACATCCCTGAACAGTTTCCTTCCTGTCCTGCAGCTCAGTTCAGAAGGATGACTGTATCTTTGATGTCTGTGTACTTTAATACATCATCCACATAATTATTAACTTGACCATTCTTAAAGAGATATTCAATGTCTGATTTGTTATTTTTACCCATCTACCAATCACTGCCCTTCTTTGAGGCTTTTGAAACTCCCTGGTCTTTGTAGTTGAATCTGTGCTTGAAATTCAATACTTACCTGAGGGACCGTACAGATGTACGGTCCAGAAGAAGGGGTAGTCATTCAAAAATCATGTGAACCCGTATTATTTCACACAGTGTGAGTACAAATAACTTATTTATGTGATTTGTTAAGTCACATTTTACTTCTGAACTAATTCAGGCTTGTCAGAACAAAGGGGGTGAGTACTTATGTAACAGCTACAGTACCAGTCAAAAGACACACCTACTCATTCAAGGATTTGTCTTTTTTTTGACTATATCTACATTGTAATGGTGAAGACATCAAAACTATGAAATTACACATATGTAATCATGTAGTAACCAAAAAAGTGTTAAACAAATCCAAATATATTTTAGATTTGAGATTCTTAGTAGCCACCGTTTGCCTTGATGACAGCTTTGCACACGCTTGGCATTCTCTCAACCAGCTTCATTAGGTAGTCACCTGAAATGCATTTCAATTAACAGGTGTGCCTTGTTAAAAGTTAATGTGTGGAATTTCTTTCCTTCTTAATGCGTTTGAGCCAATCACTTGTGTTGTGGCAAGGTAGGGGTGGTATACAGAAGATAGAGAAACAACAGTCTGTCATTACTTTAAGGCATGAAGGTCAGTCAATATGGAACATTTCAAGAACTTTGAAAGTTTCTTAAAGTTCAGTGGCAAAAACCATCAAGTGCAATGATGAAACTGGCTCTCATGAGGACCCACCACAGGAAAGGAAGACCCAGAGTTACCTCTGCTGCAGAGGATACGTTCATTAGAGTTACCAGCCTCAGAAATTGCAGCCCAAATAAATTCTTCACAGAGTTCAAGTAACAGACACATCTCAACATCAACTGTTCAGAGGACACTGCTTGAATCAGGCCTTCATGGTTGAATTGTTGCAAATAAACCACAGCTCCAACCGCCATGTCTTTGTGATATGCAGAGTAGGTGAACAGATGATCTCTGCATGTGTGGTTCCCACCGTGAAGCATGGAGGAGGAGGTGTGATGGTGCGGGGGTGCTTTGCTGGTGACACTGTCTGTGATTTATTTAGAATTCAAGGCACACTTAACCAGCATGGCTACCACAGCATTCTGCAGTGATACGCCATCCCATCTGGTTTGCACTTAGTAGGACTAGCGTTTTTTTTGTCAACAGGACAATGACCCAACACACCTCCAGGCTGTGTAAGGGCTATTTGACCAAGAAGAGTGATGCAGTGCTCCGTCAGATGACCTGGCCTCCGCAATCATCCAACCTCAACCCAATTGAGATGGTTTGGGATGAGTTGGACTGCAGAGTGAAGAAAAAGCAGCCAACAAGTGCTCAACATATGTTGGAACTCCTTCAAGACTGTTGGAAAAATATTCCTCATGAAGCTGGTTGAGCGAATGCCAAGAGTGTGCAAAGCCATCATCAAGGCAAGGGGTGGCTACTTTGAATAATCTCAAATATAAAATAGATTTTGATTTTGTTTCACACTTTTTGTTTTGGTTACTACGTGATTCCATATGTGTTTTTCCGTAGTTTTAATGTCTTCACTATTTTTCTACAATGTAGAAAATAATAAAAATAAGGGGGGAAAACGTGAATGAGTAGGTGTGTTAACTTTTGACTGGTTCTGTGTATTTTAGTTATTTCATTTGTAGAATTTTCTTTTCACTTTGAAATTATGGAATATTTTGTGTGGATCGAAAATGAAATCTATTTAAATCCCTCTTTGAAATGCAACAAAATATGAAAAAAGTTCAATGGTGTAGACTCTATGGGCACTGTAGATCTCCAATCACACCGTTTCCTGCTCACAGCCACATGCATTGACCTATGATTCTGTTTCTTCTAGATGCCCTGTGAATACTTGTCCCTGGACGCCATGGAGAAGTGGATAGTATGTAAGTGTTTGTTGAGTACAGTCTGACCTAATTGATTTGATAGGTTTATACCATTGGAGGGAATGGGGAGCATGATCATTTTTTAAATTGTAATTCATGGTTCAGGTACAGGTGTATTTAACATCAATGTGCATATCTAAAAGCATAACACTTTAAAACACAGGTAAAATTATAAATCAGTCTAAAGATTCTTATTCCCTATTTGTTTTGAATGTTTCACAATCTTATTTCTGTGCATCGAACTCTCTCTGTCCTTGTGTTTGTGTGTCAGTTGGCTTCATCCTGTGTCATGGGGTCTTGAACAGCGACCAGGCAGCTCTGAGCCTGTGGAAGTTGGCTCTTCAGAGCAGCACCTGCCTCTGTCTCTTCAGAGACGAGGTGTTCCACATCCACAAGGCTGCTGAGGACCTCTTCATCAACATCCGCGGGTGAGGGATCACACATTAACAGTTTTCCTGGACTCAGATTAAGCGTCGCCCTGGACTGAAAAGCATGCTCAATGAGGGACAGTTTAAGAATATACCCAGGCATTTTAAGTGTGTAAATTAACTATTCTTCCTTTTAATTTCACAGCTACAATAAGCGTGTGAATGACATCAAAGAGTGCAAAGAACAAGCTCTGTCACATGCGTAAGTGCCCCACAAATGTATCTCATTGACGGTTTAGGATGCAATTCAGCACAGAGATTTTAAATGGTATTTGCCACACTATCCTCTCAGAATGTGATTGTTTGTTTTGTTACAGAGGCTTGATGCACAGAGAAAGACGCAAGTTCTTGAGATCTGCCCTGAAGGAGCTGGCCACAGTCCTATCTGACCAGCCAGGATTACTGGGCCCTAAGGTACTGCACCACTGCTCATTCATCACGGCACCATTTAGACAGTTTTGAAATCAGAAGGGGATACAGGCCGGTGGGAGAAACAGTGGGAAGGGTGGACACAGGGATTGAACCCAAGTCTCAGTTAGGGAGATTTGTATATGTGGCTTTTGCCACTCAACCACAGCAACTGTGTTGCCACTCAACCACAGCTCTGCACCTGCGCTACTGCTCTCTAGTTGGACTAACACTATAGGCACTCTAGTTGTGTTAACATGATAATGCTAGTTGGACTACAGTGGAGGCTGCTGAGGGGAGGACGGCTCATAATAATGTCTGGAACTGAGTAAATGGAATGGCATCTAACACTTGGAAACCATGTGTTAGATGTATTTGATATCATTCCGCTCCAGCCAATACCACGAGCCCGTCCTCCCCAATTAAGGTGCCACCACCTCCTGTGTTGGACTAACACTATACACTCGTTGTGTTAACATGATAATGCTAGTTGGACTGACACTATAGGCACTCTAGTTGTGTTCACATGATACTGCTTGTTGAACGAACACTATAGTATAAGCACTCTAGTTGTGTTGACATGATAATGCTAGTTGGACTAACTTTAAAGGGGTCAGAGGATTGGGATTCAAATCCTGAATGACCTGTTTAGATCCAGTAGTCCTTAGTCGTGTCTAATTGATGGGTGATATTAACTATAAAACCTGACTCCTGTCCTCTGCCTAGGCCCTGTTTGTATTCATGGCTCTGTCGTTCGCTCGGGATGAGATCATTTGGCTGCTACGACATGCAGACAACATCCAGAAGAAGAGCACAGATGACTTTATTGACAAGTAAGACATCCTACTGACTCAACTTGTAACTATGGAATGTAGTGGCCCTGTGTGAAAATGCATCTTCGTGACACGTTTTTCTCTTGCTTGACTGCCATCAGGAGGCTAAAAGTGCTATGTCTCAAAGATTTTTGAATAAAATTACCCTTTAAGGAAAGCCGCGGTGTGTAGGAGTATTGAGCATACTAATGAAGTTTAGGTCTTCTATTCTCTTATACTAAATAAATATAATACGCAATATGCAACAATTTCAATGATTTTACTGAGTTACAGTTCATATAAGGAAATCAGTCAATTGAAATAAATTCATTAGGCCCTAATCTATGGATTTCACATGACTGGGCAGGGGCGCAGCCATGTGTGGGGCCTGGCAGGGCATAGCCCCCCACCCACTGGGGAGCCAGGCCCAGCCAATGAGAATGAGTTTTTCCCCACAAAAGGGATTTATTACAGACAGAAATACTCCTCAGTTTCATCAGCTGTCCAGTTGGCTGGTCTCAGATGATCCCTCGGGTGAAGAAGCCGTATGTGGAGGTTCCTGGGCTGGCGTGGTTACACGTGGTCTGCGGTTGTGAGGCCGGTTGGAAGTACTGCCAAATTCTCTAAAACAATATTTGAGAAATTAACATTCAATTCTCTGGCAACGGCTCTGGTGGACATTCGTGCAGTCAACATGCCAATTGCACGCGCCCTCAACTTGAGACATCTGTGGCATTGTGTTCTATGACAAAACTGCACATTTTAGAGTGTCCTTTTATAGTCCCCAGCACAAGGTGCACCTGGGTAATGATCATGCTGTTTAATCAGCTTCTTGATATGCCACACCTGTCAGGTGGATGGATTATTTTGGCAAAGGAGAAATGCTCACGAAAAGGGATGTAAAGACATTTGTGCACAAAATTTAAGAGAAATAAGATTTGTGTATATGGAAAGTTTATGGGATCTTTTATTTCAGCTAATCAAACATGGGACCAACAATTTACATTTTGCGTTTATGTTTTGTATAGATAATTTTTGCTATTCTATGTCCTCAGGCACATTGCAGAGCTGATCTTCTACATGGAGGAGCTGAGGGCTCATGTGAGGAAGTATGGTCCTGTCATGCAGAGGTACTATGTCCAGTACCTGTCTGGCTTCGATGCCGTGGTGCTCAACGAGCTAGTACAGGTAAGACTGCTAGCTGAAGCTCTCATGGGCTCCCTCTCAAATGGTACGTTAGATTTTGGTACGTTAGATTTATTCTAGTATGCATTCAATTGTTTTTTTAGTCATCAATCTACACACAATACCATACACATAATGACAAGGCATAAATATTTTTTATTTAAATATCACATTTACTTAAGTATTCGGACCCTTTACTCAGTATTTTGTTGAAGGATTGTTGGTAGTGATTACAGCCTCGTGTCTTTTTAGGTATGACGCTACAAGCTTGACACACCTGTATTTGTGGAGTTTCTCCCATTCTTCTCTGCAGATCCTCTCAAGCTCTGTCAGGTTGGATGGGGAGCGTCGCTGCACAGCTATTTTCAGGTCTCTCCAAAGATGCTCGATCGGGTTCAATTCCGGGCTCTGGCTGGGCCACTCAAGGACATTCAGAGATGTTCCAAAGTTACTCCTGCGTTGTCTTTGCTTAGGGTCGTTGTCTTGTTGGAAGGGGAACCTTCGCCCCCGGTCTGAGGTCCTGAGCGCTCTGGAGCAGGTTTTCATCAAGGATCTCTCTGTACTTTGCTCCGTTCATCTTTTCCTCGATCCTGGCTAGTTTCCTGGTCCCTGTCGCTGAAAAACATCCCCAACACCATGATGCTGCTACCCCCATGCTTCACCGTGAGGATGATGCCAGGTTTGATTTCAGGCTAGATAATCTTGTTTCTCATGGTCTGAGAGTCCTTTAGGTACCTTTTGGCAAACTCCAAATTGGCTGTCATGTGCCTTTTACTGAGAATTGGCTTCCATCTGGCCACTCTACCATAAAGGCCTGATTGGTAGAGTGCTACATAGATGGTTGTTCTTCTGGAAGGTTCTCCCATCTCCACAGAGCAACTCTGGAGCTCTGCCAGAGTGACCATCGGGTTCTTGGTCACCTCCCTGGCCAATGCCCTTCTCCCCTGATTGCTCAGTCTTGGTGGTTCCAAACTTCTTACATTTAAGAATGATGGAGGCCACTGTTTTTTGGGGGACCTTCAATGCTGCCTTTCTAAATAATGTCCAATCATTTGAATTTACCACAGGTGGACTCCAATCAAGTTGTAGAAACATCTTAAGTATGGTCAATGGAAACAGGACACACCTGAGCTAAATTTCAAGTCTCATAGCAAAGGGCCTGAATAATTTCAGTTTTTTATTTTTAATACATTTGCAAAATTGTCTTAACCTGTGTCACTTTGTCGTTATGGGCTATTGTGTGTAGATTGAAGGTTTTAATTTTAATTGAATCCATTTTAGAATAAGGCTGTAACGTATCAAAATGTGAAGGGTCTGAATTATTTCCGAATGCACTGTATATATTTCACTACATATGACCATGGTCCATGGAGCCCAGGTTAAAAGTAGTTTACTATGAAGGATTAGGATGCCATTTCAGAGGAACTCATTGTCAATGTTCTCCCCTTGGTTTCATAATATCTTAGTATTTATAATCTAGGGTATGACTGATGATCCAGTGTACTGTACTATGTTGTATGCAGGTTTCTATTTTGAAGGAAAACAACAGAGCTGACCACTAGATGGAGATCAAGTATTTTTTTTATTATTTTTTTTGCTTGGACATGTCTTGCTCTCTGATATGCGGTGTGAATTCCAACTTTAAACAGTGTCTAACTGAGGCCCTGTCCTCTCCTCATTTTCCTCTCCTCTAGAATCTGTCCGTCTGTCCTGAGGATGAGTCCATTATCATGTCCTCCTTCGTCAACACCATGACCTCCCTCGGCGTCAAACAAGGTATTCAACCTAACACGGCCTGCCACTCATATTACAGAAATATCATCAACAATAAACAGTTTCTCATTGAGACTGTTGTTGATAACACAGTTCAATCCATCCTGTTGCTGTACAGTAAATAGTCCAGGTTAGGAAATGTCTAATTGATCATGCTTAGTTGTTTTTTATCTAGCCATGTTAGTCTTGAGCACTAAAAGCCATTGTCTGTTGTTTTGGTAATGGCTGAGTGAAGGACAGATGAAAGGAGGGAGGACAGATGGTGAGCAGAGTAGGAGCCCGCGCTGCTCTCCACGTCTCCCCTACTCTGTCCTCCCTCCTTCCTGTGTCATGTTGATCCCATATCTGAGTGAATTGTCTCTGTCGGTGTTACAGTGGAAGACGGGGACGTGTTTGATTTCAGGGGCATGAGGCTGGACTGGTTCAGATTGCAGGTAAGAAGCCATCAGGAAAATGAGACCAGCTTTGCGGCTGAAGCTGGGAGGCAGACGTGGGTTCAAATAGTGTTTGAAATCCTCTCACAATACTTTATGTCTGCTCAATTGAGCTTGCTTGGTACTATGGAACAACTATATAATAGTCTCAAAAGTGTCAAACCCAGCCCATCTGGCACTCCAGGCAGGCTAAGTATTTTGAAAGATTTTGAATATGATTTGAACCCAGGTCTGGCTGAGAGGCCACTGTGCTCTGTGTGTGTGTGTGTCGTAATTAGCACTCATAATTAGCCAGTAATGAGAGAGCAGTGTTTAGCATGCTACACTACTCCAGTTACCCTACTCCTGTCTTACTTTCCTATCTGTAAGCCAGTGTGTGTGTGGGGGGGGGCAATATATAACTGAAATAGGACAGTTTAGTATTTTAGATCGTAATGAATAAGAGGGGGGACCTGTTCCTAGATCCACACTCCTACTCTAAGACACTTTGTGAATACAGGCCCTGTGTACCTGTGTGAGAAGCCCCACTGCACATTCATTTAACAGACTAGTAATAGATAATATGGCCTGAGATACTGTGAGGACAAATGTCTATACATCATCAAGACATCTGTTTTCTTTTCTTATTCATGTGCATGGTGTACATGTTATTTGAAGTGATGAAAAATAAATGTCCATGTTCTCAGGGAAAATAACTTCTGGATATTGGAAGATAGATTCTGGGCCCCATTCCCTGACCATTTCTTAAAAATGAATTTGGAATGAATGACAATAAATATTCTTCTTTGAAACAGTGTTTGTTTAAGAATCGTTGCACGTCTTTTATCCTGTCCCAAATAAATCGCAACTCACCCCAGAAAAGAGAGATGGCATATTATTTTCAAGTGTGGTTGAGTTGAGCTCTCTCGCTCTCTCGCTTTCTTTCTCTCTCTCAATCACGCTTGACTCCTCAGTACTCTGCTGAGATCAACACAACCATCCCTGCTGTCAGGGACCCACATCACTCCCCCTGACCCGTTGGTCGGCTCGCCGTTTCGCTGCCTTCCGATTCGCCCAGCCCTCAACTCAGATGGATTTTTCAGTGTGCGTCCCAAATGGCGCCCTGTTCACATTACTTTTGACCAGTGCCTTACGCGTTAGGTCTTTAGGCCCTAGTCAAAAGTAGTGCACTACATAGGGAATTGGGTGCATTTGTGACGTACGGTCCCACTCAACTCCCTCTGAGATGTTTGATCTTAGCTCAGGGCCTCGGCAAGAAATTCTTCAACTCGGAAAAGTTTCTCAGTTTAGTCAGCAGGCAAGGGGAAAAGAGAAAAGCTTCCATGCGTGGAATGGGGACTGTTTTCCCAACACAGCTGAACAACTATTTTCTCAAGTCTCATGGTTTTTCTACTGACTGCGCTACACCCTTCACAGCCAGCCTCTTAACACTATGATAGCAAAAACAGAACTGCTCAGATTACAAGAAGCAGGATGTTGGTTTATTCACTGTGTTTTTGCGTTTAGTGTTTGCCAGGGTCAAAGCAAATCCCGAAAGTATTTTAAACATTATGTACAAGAACAGCTATACTGTATCCACAGTATATGCCTATACCTACATATTTAGGTGTCACTGTAATCCCTAAAAATAGATGGTTGTAAATAAGAATGTGTCAGCGAATAATCCTAGTTTATCAAGATGGTCCTGAAAGCTTCATGTTTGGATCAGAACCTAAACCTGTCTCTTCCACAAGCATCAAGAACACTGCTTCTAAAGGTTCTACCACATGTGCTCTCTTCTCCTCCGAGCTGCTTGTCAACCACAACCCACAAGCCATGTGAGCGGTTACAGCACACAGACCTTGTCATAAGCCATATCAATGTTCTTTCTATCTATCAAGTACTTTTCTTTATTTTCTTTAAATCTCTCAGTTTGATTTAGGAAACTCTTGTTGTTTGTCTGATCCATTAAGTGAACATGTTGGATGAGAGTCATGCATCGTGTCATGATCTAACTCCAACTAGCAGATGTTGGTTGAGCCACAGTTGGACTGGATTGAGGGAAGAGAAAGCCTAACCCTCTCTCTTTCTTTCTCTCTTTCTCTGTTTTTCTCTTGTCATGTCTCTTCTCCACAGTGCTGTTTTCTAATGTGGTTCTGACAATGGCACCATGAACATCATGCAACAGCACTTTAACGTTTCGAAATAGGCCTTGAATTCCAATCATCTTTAAGCTTTCCCCTTGCCTAATTTTTCAATATATAATCCTTGCTCGGACGTTTGAACAACGGTTGTGTGAGTTTAGCACCTGCTAAATGTCTTTTGTGGCTGTGGTAGCAGGTTGGCATCGAATGTTCTTTAAGTTGGCAGGCATTTAGAGATGTTGAGACCCAGTGGAACAAGTTCGAGTCAACACTTTCGCTGCATGTTCTCACACTTGTGTAGCTCACGATGACTTCTTTCCAAAAAGTATGCTTTTATTTTTGGATTCTCAGATTGATTCTCTAAGGCCTAGTTGTACCCTGGTAACGCAGATGTTTCACTGCTCTTGTTGTGTTGTGTTGCCCAAATTACACCCTATTCCCTACATATAGGGCTCTGGTCAAAAGTAGTGCACTATGTGAGAAGGGTGCCATTTGGGACACAGTTTCAGAACTGTAGCCATTTTCCTTCTGACGATCTCGACGATCAAAGAAAGCATTGTCTTGAACTCTGCAAAGACACCAGAGAGAATCTGTTTTGCATACAGTCTTGGTTTGATACCATATGCTTTGGGAGGAAATTGTGTTATTTGGCTATTGTCAGTATCAGCGGTATCAAGTTAACACGGACGTCTTCCCAGAAATCTTTCCTTAGATGTTAATGATATGGTAACTCATCCAACCACACTTTTCCTTCCAGACTCCCACTGACTTCCAAAATCGAATCAGCTTTTTCTTTAATTCCTAGGAAATAGGGAGTTTTTGGGAAAGTGGCAAAGGAACGCTACTAACAGGAAACTGATTCTTTAAAAGATTTCAAACTGCATGATACCAAAAATCTGTTGATTTGATATATTTGACAAATAAAATAGATATAAAGCCGCTTCAGCTGTAGGCAACATTACATATAGTACCAGTCAAAAGTGTGGACACCTATTCATTAAAGGGGTTTTTCTTTCTTTTTACTATTTAATAATAGTGAAGACATTAAAACTATGAAATAACACATATGGAATCATATAGTAACCAAAAAAAGTGTTAAACAAATGGAAATTCTTCAAAGTAGCCACTGTTTGCCTTAATGACAGCTTTGCACACTCTTGGCGTTCTCTCAATCCTCTTCATGAGGTAGTCACCTGGAATACATTTCAATTAACAGGTATGCCTTGTTAATTTGTGGAATTTCTTACCTTAATGCGTTTGAGCCAATCAGTTGTGTTGTGACAAGGTAGGGGTGGTATACAGAAGACAGCCCTATTTGGTAAAATACCAAGTCCATATAATGGCAAGAACAGCTCTGATAAGCAAAGAGAAACAGAATACAGAACATTTCAAGTTTTTTCAAGTGCAGTCGCAAAAACCATCAAGCGCTATTATGAAACTGTCTCTCATGAGGACCACCACAGGAAAGGAAGACCCAGAGTTACCTCTGCTGCAGAGGATACGTTCATTAGAGTTAGCTGCACCTCAGATTGCAACCCAAGTAAATGCTTCAGAGTTCAAGTAACAAACCCATCTCAACATCAACTGTTCATAGGAGACTGCGTGAATCAGGCCTTCATGGTCGAATTGCTGCAAAGTGACCACTACTAAAGGACACCAATAAGAAGAAGAGACTTGCTTGGGCCAAGAAACACAAGCAATGGACATTAGACCGGTGGAAATCTGTCCTTTGGTCTGATGAGTACAAAATGTTTGGTTACAACCGCCGTGTCTTTGTGTGATGCAGAGTAGGTGAATGAATGATCTCCGCATGTGTGGTTCCCACCATGAAGCATGGAGGAGGAGGTGTGATGGTGGGGGTGCTTTGCTGGTGACACTGATTTATTTATAATTCAAGGCATATTTAACCAAAATGGCTACCACATCATTCTGCAGTGATACGCCATCCCATCTGGTTTGTGCTTAGTGGGACTATCATTTGTTTTTCAACAGGACAATGACCCAAAACAAAGCTACAGGCTGTGTGAAGGCTATTTGACCAAGAAGGAGAGTGGTGGAGTGCTGCATCAGATGTCCTGGTCTCCACAATCACCCGGCCTCAACCCAATTGAGATGGTTTGGGATGAGTTGGACTGCAGCGTGAAGGAAAAGCAGCCAAAAAGTGATCAGCATATGTGGGAACTCCTTCAAGACTGTTGGGAAAGCATTCCTCATGAAGCTGGTTGAGAGAATGCCAAGTGTGCAAAGCTGTCATGAAAAGGGTGGCTGCTTTGAAGAATCTCAAATATAAAATATATTTTGATTTTGTTTAACACTTTTGGTTACTACATGATTCCATATGTTATTTCATAGTTATTGTCTTCACTATTTTTCTACAATGTAGAAAATAGTAAAAATAAGAACTCTTGAATGAGAAGGTACGTGTTGTGTTTTCCTCTGGTCAGACATACCAATAATGCCTTGTTTATCTCTTGGTCAGGCCTATACTAGCGTGTCAAAGGCTTCTCTGGGCATCGCAGACCACCGTGAGCTAGGCAAGATGATGAATACCATTATATTTCACACCAAGATGGTCGATTCCTTGGTGGAGATGCTGGTGGAGACGTCTGACCTCTCCATATTCTGGTAAGTAAACCTTGTTTGCGCCAGAACAACCCAAAGGGCAGGTGCATATCTCCTGTTTCCATAGCGTGAGGCAGCTTGATGTAGAAGTACACCCCCTGGACAAGACGCTAGTTTGCAGCAGGGCCTATTCTGGTAGGGATCTACGTTGACATTTACCTCCATGTTCAGTTACACAGCCGTTTAAAACAGTAAAGGTATTAGGTTATGTGGATTCCATCTTCTGGTAGGCGTCTACATTTGGGACTCGGATTCCTATTTAGAAAAACCTACATGTCCCATTTAAAAAAAATGTTTTTTTTTACCAGGATCTTTTTCAATGGAGGCAGCAACAATCAATACATTACAACATTTAAACATACAGCATTACAATACAATTCACCAGCATGATCCAGCCTAAAAAAGCATTTACACTCCTGTAACATTCTCCCATCAAAAAACAAGACGAGAAGGCAGTCTTACCTAATATTGTAAATGTCCTGGGGACTTAAGTAGCAACCACCTAGCAAACCGGGTATGGTAACTGCTGGTGGTGAAGGAGACCAGACTACTGAGGTAAAGAGGGAGTTTATCCAAAAGGGCTTTGTAGGCGAACACATACAAATGTAGCTTTCTGCACATATAAAGTGAGGTCCAACCCACCATTTTGGTACAAGGTGCAATGGGTGAGTGACTTGGCATTTGTAATAAAGTGCAATGGATGCATGATAAACAGAGTCCAGTTTCTGTAAGATGGAGGAGGCTGCATGCCTATACAAGTCACCATAATCAATTACAGAGAGAAAAGTGGCCTGAACAACCTTCTTTCTAGCCATAAGCAGGAAGCAAGGCTTATTATTAGAATAAAAACCCAATTTCAGTTTCTTCACAAGATTATCCATATGAACTTTAAAGGAAAACATGTCATCCAACTATATACCTAGGTATTTGTAGGATGCCACTTTTTTTCAATTAATAAGCCACCAGATGTGACAAATTTTAACCTTCTTTGGCTGAGTGCGAGCTCTGGTAAGGTTAATTAATTTAGTTTTTTCTGCGTTCAAGGCCAGTTTGAGACCATAAAGGGAGGCCTGCAGTGACTGAAAGCAGTCTGAAGCTCTTCAACAGCCTGAACCAGAGAAGGAGCACATTAATATATGACTATTATCTGCATATAGCTACAACTGTGCTGGTTGCATCCCAGTTCACAAATCATAAATAAAAATTGAGAACAATACAGGAGCTAAAATGGCACCCTGGGGCACACCTCTATTAATCTCAAGAATGCTAGCCTTGTGATTGTTGGTATATTCACATTGTTTTCTGTCAGAAAGATAGTTCCTAAACCAATTTACTGCCCCTTTACTGAGACCAATGTTACTGAGTCTAGCTAGCAACAATTCATGGTCAACTGAATCAAATGTCTTTGATAAATCAACAAACAGAGCAGCACAATATTGTTTTTTATCAGGTGCGTTTGTCATTTGTCACTGCCATAGTTGCAGTTGTGGTGCTGTGCCTCGATCTAAAGCCAGACTGAACCCCGCTCAGTATGTTATTTTCAATTAAGACGTTTTTTGAATGAGTTCAATAGGGATTCATAGACTTTGGCCAGGATAGGGAGTTTGGAGATAGGACAATAGTTATTGGCATCTAAGGGATCTCCTCCCTTTAGCAGTGGGAGGACATAAGCTGATTTCCAAATGCTGGGTATGGAATTGGTCAAGAGACTCAAGTTGAAAATGTGAGCCACAGGTTCAGTAATAATACCAGCTGCTATCTTAAGCAGGTTGTCTGGGCCTGCAGACTTTGTGTCTATTGCCTTTAGTGCTTTATAGACCTCGGCATAAGAAACAGGCTCAAAGTTAATGGTTCACGTGAGGGCCTATATCATAGTTTACTGTAACAGAACTTACATTAGAGACCTGGGCCCCACCATTATCAAAAACTGAACCAGCAGATATGAAGTGCTTGTTAAAAACCTCTACAATATCATCTTTGTCCTTCACTTCATTAGAATCCATAATTAAATGGTCAGGAAGGCCAGAGGAGACATTAGAACCTGACACTGATTTTGATTAGCTTCCAAAACATGGTAGGGTTGTTAAGGTTCTCTGTGACTGTATTTAGATAGAAATCTGATTTGGACTTCCTGATCAATCCTGTACATTTGTTTCTTAGCACTCTGAAGGAGGCCCAGTCAACAGGAGCATTGAGTAAAATGGCGCCGGAACAGATGGCAGACATTTTACGTGCCCCCGACCGATTGTTTTTTTGTTTGTTTATCTGCGTTGTTTGAAACTTTTTTTTACATTTTTTAAAAACTATTTTTGCACATAATGTTGCCGCTACCGTCTCTTATGACTGAAAATAACTTCTAGACATCAGGACTGCGATTACTCACCACGGACTAGCAGAATCTTTTTTTCTCCTTTCACGAGTCTGACGAGCCCAAGGCGGAGGATATATGGCTCCCTCGGGAACAGGCCCCGACCTCAGTGATCTGTGTGAAGAGGAGGCGGAGAAAGAGAGGCCGGAGGGCGGGCCGCCTTCTGAGGAGTAGGAGGCGATCGGATAAACCCCCACTCCCCTCAATTCTGCTCGCAAACATGCAATCTTTGGACAAAAAAATTGATGAGTTATTGGGAAGATTAAACTACCAACAGGACATTAAAGACTGTAACATCTTATGCTTCATGGAGTTGTGGCTGAACGACAACAATCTCAACATACAGCTGGCTGATTATACGATGTACCGGCAGGATAGAACAGCGGCGTCTGGTAAGACCAGGGGCGGCGGTCTATGTATTTTTGTAAACAACAGCTGGTGCACGATATCTAAGAAAGTCTCGAGCTATTGCTCGCCTGAGGTAGAGTTTCTCATGATAAGCTGCAGACCACATTACCTACCGAGAGAGTTTTCATCCATATTCTTTGTAGCTGTTTGCATACCACCACAGTCGTAGGCGGGCACTAAGATAGCATTGTATGAGCTGTATTCCGCCATAAGCAAACAAGAAAACGCTCACCCAGAGGCGGCGCTCCTAGTATCCGGGGACATTAATGCAGAAAAACATAAGTAAGTTTTTCCTCATTTCTATCAACATGTTAAATGTGCAACCAGAGGGAAAATAACTCTGGACCACCTTTACTCCAGACACAGAGATGCACACAAAGCTCTCCCTCGCCCTCCATTTGGCAAATCTGACCATAATTCTATCTTCCAAATTCCTGCTTACAGCAAAAAGTAAAGCAGGAAGCACCAGTAACTAGATCGATTAAAAAAAGTGGTCAGATGAAGCTGATGCTAAGCTACAGGACTGTTTTGCTAGCAAAGATTGGAATATGTTCCAGGATTCCTCCGATGGCATTGAGGAGTACACCACATCTGTCATTGGCTTCATCAATAAGTGCATCGATGAAGTCGTTCTCACAGTGACCGTACGTGCATACCCCAACTAGAAACAATGGATTATGGGGACATCCGCACTGAGCTAAAGGCTAAAGCTGCCGCTTTCAAGGAGCGGGACTCTAACCCGGAAGCTTATAAGAAATCCCGCTATGCCCTCCGACGAACCATCAAACATGCAAAGTGTCAATACAGAACTAAGATCGAGTCGTACTACACCGGCTCTGACGCTCGTCGGATGTGACAGGGCCTGCAAACCATTACAGACTACAAAGGGTAGCACAGCCGAGAGCTGCCCAGTGACACGAACCTACCGGATGAGCCAAACTACATCTATGCTCGCTTCGAGGCAAATTACACTGAAACCTGCATGAGGGCACCAGCTGTACCAAAAGACTGTGTGATCGCGCTCTCCGTAGCCGATGTGAGTAAGACCTTTAGACAGGTCAACATTCACAAGGCCGCAAGGCCAGGCGGATTACCAGGACTTGTACTGCGAGCATGCGCTGACCAACTAGCAAGTGTCTTCACTGACATTTTCAACCTCTCCCTGTCGGGATCTGTTTTAAGCAGACGACCACAGTGCCTCTGCCCAAGAACACGAAGGTAACCTGCCTAAATGACTACCGACCCGTAGCACTCACGTCTGTAGCCATGAAGTGCTTTGAAAGGCTGGTCATGGCTCACATCAACACCATCATCCCGGAAACCCTAGACCCACTTCAATTTGCATACCGCCCCAACAGATGATGCAGTCTCTTGCACTCCACACTGCCCTTTCACAGCTGGACAAAAGGAACACCTATGTGAGAATGCTATTCATTGACAACAGCTCAGCGTTCAACACCATAGTGCCCTCAAAGCTCATCACTAAGCTAAGGACTCTGCGACTAAACATCTCCCTCTGCATCTGAATTCTGGACTTCCTGACAGGCCGCCCCCAGGTGGTAGGGGTAGGTAACAACACATCCGCCACGCTGATCCTCAACACGGGCCCCTCAGGGGTGCTTGCTCAGTCCCCTCCTGTACTCCATGTTCACTCATGACTGCACGGCCAGGCACGACTCCAACACCATCATTAAATTTGCCGATGACACAACAGTGGTAGGCCTGATCACCGTCAACAACGAGACAGCCTATAGGGAGGAGGTCAGAGAACTGGCAGTGTGGTGCCAGGACAACAACCTCTCCCTCAACGTGATCAAGACAAAGGAGATGATTGTGGACTACAGAAAAAAGAGGACTGAGCACACCCCCATTCTCATCGACAGTCGTAAAGAGGGCACGACAAAGCATATTCCCCCTCAGGAGACTGAAAAGATTTGACATGGGTCCTCAGATCCTCAAAAGGTTCTACAGCTGCACCATCAAGAGCATCCTGGCTGGTCACATCAATGCCTGGTATGGCAACTGCTCGGCCTCCGACCGCAAGGCACTACAGAGGGTAGTGCGAACCGCCCAGTACATCACTCGGGCCAAGCTTCCTGCCATCCAGGACCTCTATACCAGGCAGTGGCAGATGAAAGCCCTAAAAATGGTCAAAGACTCCAGCCATCCTAGTCATAGACTGTTCTCTCTGCTACCACACGGCAAGTGGTACCAGAGCGCCAAGTCTAGGTCCAAAAGGCTTCTAAACAGCTTCTACCCCCAAGCCATAAGACTCCTGAACATCTAGTCAAATGGCTACCCAGACGATTCACATTGCCCCCCTCCACTCTCCACACCACTGCCACTCTCTGTTGTCATCTATGCATAGTCACTTTAATTAACTCTACCTACATGTACATACTACCTCAACTAACCAGTGCCCCTCTCACATTGACTCTGTACCGGCACCCCCCTGTATATATTGTTATTTTTTTCTTTAATTACTTGTTACTTTTCTCTCTTATTGTTCTCCATATTTTTAAAAAATTAACTGTCGTTTAGGGGCTCGTAAGTAAGCATTTCACTGTAAGGTCTACCTGTTGTATTCGGCGCATGTGACTAATAAAATTTGATTTATATGTATATCTTGAGCCCAAGAGACATTTCTGTTTCTAATTAATTCTGCTAAGTTATCAGAAAACCAGGGATGGTCCCTTCCACTGAATCTACATTTCTTCACAGGGGCATGCTGATCACAAATGGACAAAAATGTAATGTAAAAATATTCCCAGGCAGTGTCAACATTGGGAATCAGATCATGTAAACGCTTGCTTATCAAACTGTCTAAAATGTCTTTAAAATGTAACAGGGTCATTTTTGTATTTCTAACACAAGCTTTGCACAGTGATCACTGACATCATTACAGAATATCCCAGTCCATGTGTATTTGTGAGGGGTATTCGTTAGAAGAATATCCAATAGCGTTGGTTTGTTAGGTGCTCTGGGATTTGATCTTGTAGGTGCATTAATTAATTGTTCAAGACTCAGAGTCACACAGTTCTTTAAAAGAGTCCGATACAGATGTAAGCATGCCCCACTTCAAATCTCTGAAAAAATAATGAATTCAGAGTCCTTTAGAGCCATTGCTGGGCAATTTGATTGAAAAAGTAAAATATGAATAAAAACACATCAAATGTACGTATAAAAGTAAAAACAGGAAGACGCGACATCAATAGAAATAGATTGGATCAAAGGTGCAGTGAGCAAGTGGGAGGTTTACCTCTGGAGTACATTTACATCTACCTCCATATTCAGTTAAAGTCGTTTACAAGGAAAACATAGTAAAAGCTAATAGGCTATATAGCCATCATTCATCCTCTAAAACGCCATGGTGACTGTCTGTTAGAGGTTTTGTTATGTTATTTTTCTTTGTGTTCGGTGGAGACGGCACAGCACAGGAGAGGAGAGGGTTGGACAGATTTTAAATATGATTGTACCAGATGGATGTTTGAAATTTGCAGCTCATGCTCGTTCTATTCCTCTCCTCCTCTTTTCTCTCTCTCTCTCTCTCTCGTCCTCTTTCTCGCTCTCTCTCTCTTCCTCTTTCCCTCTCTCTCTCTTCTTCTTTCTGTCTCTTTCTCTTTTCCTCTCTCCTCTCTCTCTCCCTCTCCTCCTCTTTCCCATTATCTCTCTATCTCTCCTTCTCCCTTCTGATAGCTTTTACAGTCGTGCGTTTGAGAAGATGTTCCAGCAGTGTTTGGAGCTGCCATCCCAGTCTCGTCACTCCATCTCCTTCCCTCTGCTCTGTACCCACTTCATGAGCTGCACCCATGAGCTCTGTCCTGAGGAGGTGAGTGTCCCATTGAGATATGATGTTACCACTGTGTCACAAAGCATCACAGTAAGCATCACTAAGGTCTGGCAGGTCACTCTGCGATTGTCATTTATTAAAGAAATGTATTTTCAACAACTCATATTCAATTGATCAGGTCGCCCTTGCAAAATATGTTTTTAAGGGTCTTTCCTACTTAAATGAATGAATACATAAAATACATGTAATGGCCCCTGACACGTTTATGTATAATACATGTAATGTAAAGATGAATGTTTTTGTATGTTCTTTAGATGTCTTTCCAAGAATTGGAATCTTAAGTAAAATATATTGGTGCAGTAGCAGCCTATTCCATTTGGACTCATCTCTCTCATTAGTTTTGTAGCTCTTAGGGGGACTGCTAGTCTCAGAGAAACAGGCCGTTTCACAGGATGTCTCACACAGACTGGAAAAGTCTCCTTCAGCTCCGTCTCAGTGCTGCTAAGGCCCATATGTGCATCCCAAATGACACGCTATTCCCTATTAGTGCACTACTTTTGGCCACAACTTTTGCCTGGTCAAATGTAGCGCACTAATAAGGAATAGTGTGCCATTTGGGACACAGCCTCTGTCTCCTTCCGCAACAGCAGGATGGAGTCATACAGAGAATCAGGAAAGTAACTGCAAATTTTCTGGGGTTGTGGAATGTTGTGTAACGAAGCATCCAGCGCTGTGGTCCATGTACCCGGATGTGTACTGAGAAGTCGAGGGCTGAAAAGCATGATTTATTAAATCTGTAGTTGAACCATACACTGGTGCAGCTACTAGCTACTCCCAGGGGGATGTGGAAGCCCTCCGCTCACACAGCCTCCACAACAGATTTCTGTTTCCCTCTCTGCTGAAATACGCCAGGCCCATTCATGTTTGTTCCTGCCAAACATGGAGCCCAATATCCATTTAGTTTGGTAAATAAGGCATATTTTCGCTCCTAATTGGTTGACAAACAGTACCAAAAGAAGTGGCACAATGGGCGTTCTCATGTGGCCGAGCAGAGTGGTCAAAGGAGGGCCTTTTGCTTAGGAGCTGTCTGAGTGCACTTAGAGAAATAAAATAGATTTATTGAGCCATAGGCTTGGATTTCACAAAACTCCCTCTCTCAGCGTGTTTTCAAAATGTTCCTCTTCCTATGTCCACTCTTCATAGCTTTGGGCAGCTGCAAACTTTATTTATGTTGGAAAAGCATTCAATGTTTCCAAGAATATTTCCATCTTGCACGGAACATTTTTACAGTGGTTTGTATTAACAGTAAAAGGTCTGTTTCCCAAATGGCACCCTATTCTATTTTTGACCAGGGCTTATCAGAGAACTCAAGTCACAAATTTGATGACTTGAGACTCGGCTTGATAGAAAATAAAATATCTTGAGACATGACTTGGACTTCGAGCCGCAAGACTCGGGACTCGACTTTGACTTGAGACCGATTACTTAAAATGATCTGGGCAGGTTTTGTTACGCCTTGTCACTCATTTTGTGGCACAGAGTCTCCGTGGATTGCTCTACACGCAGCCAGAGACAGTATCGCAATTGCAAAAAAACTGATTGGCTAGTGAAACGCACACTTTCTGCCCTCTGATTGAACCAGCAAACTGTCAATCAACACAGGTTGGCTGAGCTAGCACAGTGAGAAGGTTTTGGGGGATTGAGTGTGAAACTGAATGGGAAAAATATATATTTTCCATACATATTTTAATAGGCTACATACGTACTGTTTGTATTTAATATTTATATTTTTGATTATTCGATCTAGTCACCTAACGGTAGCCTACGGCATTGGACCAAATTCTTGTTTCAAAAACTTCTAATCTGTGCTTCAGAACCAAAAAGTTGTGCTTCTTAACTGTTGACCAGTCACCAGCATTGGCGCGCAAAGGCAGACGCACATATTCAGATTAGTGACCAGAAAGCACTTGTTTGATATTCTCCAGTTCTGCCTGGCAATAAGAGAGTAGCATACCTACATTAATATTATCCATATAAATCTGCTACGGACGCATCTTTGCCACAACAAGCTGGTGATTTCATTGATCATTTTCAAATTTCAGATAGGCCTAGTTTGGGTGGTTTATAATTGTATACCTCAGTTCTGGCTATATGTCTAAAGATCGCTGTAACATCACACTACCTTCAATAGTTACAGGATGAAGATGTTACATTCTGGAGAATGAATGACGATGTTTGAGAGTAAGAAAAAGACTACAGACAGATCATTCCATCTCCGCTGCATACAGTTATGATCCTGCTTGCTCTGACCTCAGGAGAAGTGACAGTGACATAATAGCCCTAGTTGATATTGACTGCTAACATGAATGACTTTCAGCTCCAAATGTAAAACGCAGTTTATTTCTGTATCTTGTATTTTGAAAATGCATCATCGTTACATTTGCGGAGTGATTGTGTTCGCCCTGTGCGCGCGTGCACGAGGGGTCGCAAGCTTTGAACCAATCCTTTTTGGGCTTCGCAGGTCAAAATGTTTGAAAACTGCTGAGTGAACAGATTGCTGATTTGCTGTACAGCTATAGCAGGGGTGTCAAAGTCAAATGGACGGAGGGCCAAATAAAAAAATCAGCTACAAGACGAGGGCCGGACTGTTCGAATGTTCATTGAAAAATTTTTAAATGACGCATATAGTCTAGTGAACCTAATTGAACCTACTGAAAACCTAACAAATATATTACAATATGATCAGATAAATAAAGCAATATTTTCTTATGGCTCTGTCAGTAATCTTTAATTTTCAACAGACACAAAAGACAAATTTCCTTTATATAAATATCCCCATAACATGAACATTAAATGAAAGAAACCGGTATTCAAGGCACCATCAGTAGACTATATTTTCTATTTTAGCAAAAGTGGGCTAAATTTACTTCAAAGAAAAAACAATAATAGCAATTTTCTATCATCCACTCAACTGAAATTTTTTTTAAATATAATTGGATTGAAATACAAAAAAATAAAGTGCAAAAATCTATTAATCAAAAACAACACTTTGTTTAAGGAGAAGTAACATGCAGTGAAAACAAATATTAAATTTTAACTTTTAAACTTGAACTGAGTAAAAACTCTAAATATGTGATTGCACAGTAATGTTCACTTGTTTGAGGTTGAGGGTGATACTTGGTGGTGTCCCATCTTTTCCACAAGTTCATCAATGTTCGGGGTAAGGCTCTGAGCTGAAGAAATCCTCAGAATTGAGTGGAGGTGTTCAGCAGTAAGTCGACTTCTGTGTGATGTTTTGTTCAGGTTCATCAAAGAAAACAGTTGTTCACACAGGTATGTGCTGCCAAACATAGACAACGTTTGAGCAGCCTGGATGCGCAGCTGGGGCATTGTGCCGGGGAGGAAACGGGCGAACTCCGCAGCACCCACTGCCGCATATTTTGCCCTCAGTGCATCATTGCATTGGAGGTCAATCAACTCCATTTGGAGGTTTGGTGGTGAGCTTTCCACGTCAACAGCAAATGGGTTACCGAGCAGTTCCAACCTGCTTTTTTGTGCTTCAAAGTCAGCAAATCGGCGTCGAAAGTCAGCGGCAAGCATACCTATTTTATCAGCCAACTGTGTGCTCGGGAACGCACTGGTAGAGAGCTTCTCTTTCATGGTCTGGCAGCTGGGAAAGTGGCTCAAATTTTCTTTCCGCATCTGCGTCTCCCACAGAGTCAGTTTGGTTTTAAATGCCTTCACTGTACTGTACATATCAGAGATGACACGATCCCGACCCTGCAGCTGCAAGTTTATTGCATTCAGATGACTCGTAATGTCACACAGAAAAGCCATTTCACACAGAAACATTTCGTCTCGGAGTTGTGTTGTGTCTTTCCCTTTGCTGTCCAAGAACAGACAAATCTCCTCACGAAGCTCGAAACATCTTTGAAGCACCTTTCCCTGGCTTAGCCATCGCACCTCTGTGTGATAAGGCAAATCACCATGCTCCGTTTCTAACTCCGTCAGAAATGCCTTGAACTGGCGGTGATTCAAACCTTTGGCTCTGATAAAGTTAACTGTGCGCGTGATGATGCTCATTACATGCTCCATTTTCAAGGCTTTACCGCACAACGCTTCCTGGTGTATGATACAATGATAAGCTGTCAGCTCACCTGTCGCGTTTTCCTCTTGCATCTTTTCCCGTATCTTCGCCACCAGTCCGCTCCTGTGTCCACACATCGCAGGTGCTCCGTCGGTTGTCAAACCCACGAGTTTTTCCCAAGGCAGCTCCATCTCATTTACACATCTTGACACCTCTTCATACAAATCATGCCCCGTAGTTGTGCCATGCATAGGACGTAAAGCCAAAAACTCCTCTGTCACGCTTAGGTTGGAGTCCACTCCGCGGATGAAAATTGACAACTGGGCAATGTCAGAAATGTCGGTGCTCTCATCCACAGCCAAGGAATATGCAATAAAATCTTTTCCCTTTTTCACAAGCTGCTCTTTTAGATTGATGGACAACTGGTCTACTCTCTCGGCAATGGTGTTTCTGCTCAGACTCACATTTAAAAAGAGTTGCCTTTTTTCTGGGCAAACTTCGTCACAAACTTTAATCATGCAGTTTTTGATGAAATCCCCCTCCGTAAATGGCCGGGCTGATTTAGCGATCTCTTCTGCCAAAATAAAACTGGCCTTGACAGCAGCCTGGCCTTGTGATTTGGCTTTTTTGAACAGAGCCTGTCGAGATTTGAGGCCTCGTTTTAATTCCTCTGCCTTTTGTAGCCTTTGTTCCATGTCCATATTCTTGTTTTTGTCCGCGTGTTTCGTTTCATAATGTCGTCTCAGATTATACTCTTTCAGTACCGCCACACTTTCTCCACACAGAAGACACACAGGTTTTCCAGCTACCTTCGTGAACATATACTCCGACTCCCACCTTGTTTGAAACCCCCGGTTCTCAGTATCCACCTTCCGTTTTGCCATTTTTGATGGGTATCTGAAAGTTAATTTTACTGTGATGCTGACGACTGCTGTGCCAATAAATATTGAAATGAAGCAGCCTACTGCTCGGTGCGTCACCTTTGCATTGTGGGAAATGTAGTATTGGTGCGTGTAAAAGATCTGCGGGCTGCCGGCTTGCTGCGGGCCGGTTCTAATAATAAATCAAGATCATCCCAGGGGCCGTAAAAAACCTTCTTGCGGGCCGGATGTGGCCCGCGGGCCTTGACTCTGACATATGTGAGCTATAGGATCGTGTGCAGCACAAATGTCAAATTGTAGGGAGAGATGATTGACATAAATTAATATCAAATCATAAATTAATATCAAATAAAATGGTCTCATGCCTATTTAAATAAAGGTAAAATAAAATATGCGGCTCTGAAAATCAAGTGATTTGGTCATCAAGAATATGAACTGTTTATGTTGCAAGCTCACCAGCAATGGGGTATCAAGCAACACTTACTAACAGAGGCCTACTGGTATTTTGCTATGTGAAGCTTGTTTTGGAATTGGTTGCTAATGAATTATTACATAATCAATGTGTTGTAGACTAAATAAAGGGCTGTCTAGTAGCCTCCATAAATAGACAGATTTTTTTGTTGAACAAGTCGTTGCCTGTATACATTTTTTTACTTGACTTGAAAAAAGTGTGACTTGACTCAACTTGACTTGCTCTTAGAATGTACGACCTGGACTTGACTCCAGACTCGACTCCAGACTTGGACCTTGTGACTCAAATAATAGTGACTTGGTCCCCACCTCTGGGCCTCATACATCTCAAATGGCACCCTATTCCCTACATGGTTCACTGGCCAAAAGTAGTGCACTACATAAGGAATAGGATGCCATTTGGGACGAGGTCACAGAACTTCAGCGAAAGGCATCTGATTAGATTTTTTTTGTTTTATTCTTTTGGCAGCTAAACGTCATTTTACATCCAATTTTATTTATT